>NC_053421.1:30142599-30511599 GCF_016859285.1 Xiphias gladius
TCCGGATGATCGAAACGCCCGCTGACATTCTCAGAGCTGATGTGAGTTAAAGGCTCCTGCGTGTTTGTTGTGTCAGTCCGTTTAACGGCTGCTCTCCGGTAACGGAGCGCAACCGGAGCTGCTCAGCAGAGTGAGCGTCGCAGCGCTCCGCGTTCCGGACTATCAGAGTCTGGATCAAACTCCTTCCTCTGGCTGTAAATCGTCTCTTTCCCTCTGGATCCATACGTTTCTCGTTTGCTCACTTTTCGTCAATAACGCTCTTATTCTGAAAAGCGGAAGAGGGGTCTTCAGACCGCTAACGGCCGCTGTTGCCTTCAAAATAAAGGCTTAAACTAATCCTCCAGGCTTTTGTTCCTCGAGCTTCGGTTTAACGCGTTGAAACGAACCGCGGCGACCCGCCGGTGGCCGGTGGCGGTTCCTGTGACACTCACCCGTTTCCCGGAGTTGTTCTTCTTCATGCTGGCGGCTGTCAGGCTGCCGGCGGCGGACCAGTGTCGCTACTTCCCCCACTTTCACGGTAACTCCGTTATTTCTCCACAGTGCGCGGCAGAGCGGCCGGAGAAGGAGATGAAGCGGGTTTAAAAGCGGTTAAAGTGCGGCAGGGAGGACCGGAGCCTCCGCCGCTCCTCAGCTGGTGATCCTCGGTGTGACTCTGCTCGTCGCTCCGCTGCGCTGTGCTGCTGACGCCGGGCTCCGCTGCGCTCTGACCGGCCAGGGGCCGCTCTGCGAGTCGGTGTCCGGTTACTCCTCCTCCTCCTCCTCCTCCTCCCCTGGAAACCCCGCTGGCTCAGCGGCTCCTCGGCAGCCCCACAGCGTCCCCCACCGGCAGAAACCGACCCCAATACGTGTGCGGAACCTGGTTTGGTGCTCTCGGTTCCAGGGTTCCTCCATCAGCTTGTGCTTTTTATCTCTTTCCTGTTTAAGACGAGACAAAGCATAAAGAGATGCTTTCCCAGTCTGGTGTGGAAGAACTCAACCGGTCTGCAACCCCAGGGCCGGGTCTAGCTCCTGAGGGGTCCCTGCTGACCCCCACTGTACCTCAGTCAGCTTCATGGTTTCATTGTTAAACCGACCAACGATCCAGAGAGGAAAGGAGCAGATCCACCAAACAGTCGCCGGTTCTCCCAGATCATCAACCCCTCTGAGTTTCTGGCTTCGCTTGGCCCCAGGGACCCATGAGACTTAAAGACAACGTCAACTGTCCGTTAATTACTTCACACACAGAAAATAACGGAAGCGGTCTGATTGAAAACACCAGAACAGAAACTAAAACGGCTCAGGTCCTGAAACTAGATATCGACAGAGACCCTCTACGAGACCGTGACCACCAGACGGAGGACGGAGGACCTGTTATAGCTGACAGTCCACGTCGGCGGGGCTCAATTTCTTACGAATCTGTGATTGATCAAATTATATGGACCCAAATGATGTGTTTTAAACCTGGGATTTTGGGCCCCGGGGCAGTTGCCCACTTTGCTGGTTGGTGATCCAGCCTCGCTCAGGCCCGTGTTGCACCGAGCCAGACCTGATCGCCAACACCGGGGCCGGACCTCACTGATGGTCCATTGTGTCTTAGTGGGATCAGATCCCTGCAGCAGGTTCCACAGCTGCTGGAAAGACTGAACCCAGAACAGCGGAGGCTGTTAGAGCAGCTCATTGGTCAGTTGGAGTCACATGTTGCACTGGCACATATGTTCACCTGTCTGCAGGTTAGAGACACGTCACTGCACTTTTCAGTGTGGGTTCAGTGAGTCGAGGGACAGACTGGGGTTTTGGTGGTGGGGGTCTTTATGTTGAGGATGAGGTGGATCAGTCTGGAGCTGGTCCATTATCCTCTGCTCAGATCTAGATCAGTGTAATCCGGTTCAGTGTGGTCTGGATGTTGGCAGATGTTTCAAGGCTAAAATCTGATCTGGAGTCAGTTTCACTCTGAGCACAGATCATCAAACTGGGTCAGACTGAGAGACGGAGGCTGATCTGCAGATTATCCACTGACACGCTTCGTTAACGGCACGACAACACACGACTAGACACACAGAAGAGTCCCGCAGGTCTCTCTGATCCTGCTCACGTCAAACACAAACCTGGTTCAGGTCATTTCTTCTGTTTCATCGAACTTCAGCAGCAGCGGCGGCGGAAATGAGAACCTTTATCCAGGACTCCGCTAAAGTGCAGTTTCACTCTCTACTTCTGCTCCGTCACATTTCAGATGGAGATGTTCAACCTTTTACTGCTCCACATTTACCTGACACATGCAGTTACTTTACAGATTCAGATTACTGATCCGTAATCTGATCATCAAATAAACAATGATGGATCGTTAGACGTGAATCTGTTCGGCAGTAAATAGAGTCATTAAAATTCCCTCCATCTTCACCTGAAGCGTTGAAGGGAGGAACACGTGAATGCATTGACCCTTAGAGGCTCCCAATAACAGAATCAGTACTTGAACTATATTTTGTTACTCATACTTTTGTACTTTTACTGAACTAAAACGGTGAACCCAGGACTTGTAACAGGACGAGTAAACGCTCTGGTCTTAGTACTTTTACTGAAGGAAAAGCTCTGAGTACTTCCTCTCCCTCTGCTGCTCTAGTTCCCCTGCAGAGATGGGAACTAGATTTCACCTGCTGTGATCTGACTAAAAGTCATGAGCGGGTGTTTCACCTGTAATCAGAACCAGGGCAGGACAGGCCTCCTCTCAGGAAGGTTAGAGAGTTATTTCAACATTCTTAAAAAATTCACAGACCTGTCAGATACAGCATTACCAGAGTCACAAGGAACACACACACACACACACACACACAAAGCTGAACAGTTGTAGTGCAAAGAAAGAGGTAGTGGGGAGACTGGAATAAGAGGAAGGACATGAGTCAGTGATACAAGAGAGACGACCAAAATAGAAGACAATACGTCTGCTCTACAGTGCAGTGTATGGAAAGCAGAACTTGTAGAAGATGGAGCTGAAGGTCAGAGGAGTCATCTGGTGCTATGAGCTGATGTGGCTGATCTTCATCAACTGCTGATGAAGGGGGATTATAGCTCCTCTGTGAGGCTGAGGGGGTGGGGGTGTCTGTAATTCGTCTGAGTCACTTTCTCATGATTCCTCTCTGAGCTCTGAACTGCAGGAAGGTTCTGAGATGAAATCAGCTGTTTGACAGGAAGAGACACACGAGTGTGTGACACACCGTCATCGTGAGTGTGAGTGTGTGTGTGTGTGTGTGTGAGACGCTGGCAGTGTTTCTGCAGAATCCTGTTGTTTATTGATGATCTCTGCATTTCCTCAGAACAGTTTCCCCAGAACCATCATCCCCATCATCATCAGCCGCTGTTTCCGAGGTCAGGAAGGAACCTTTGAACTAAATAACAGAATGATTCCTCCTCACAGACGACTCAGATCTCAGATGTCAAGTCGCAACACACTCAGCGAAATGTGTCCGAAGACCGAGCGGCCCTGCTGCATTAAAACTTGTTCTGGGGACTTTAGTTCAGCGTCACCGTGACTCTGCTGCCACCTGCTGATACATCAGCTCCCTACAACTCATTAGAAACGAGCTTCAGACTGATCAGTAGGACAATATTAAATACAGAATATTAGTATTGTGTATCTAAGAGAACTAGCTGAACACAACTGGACCTGCAACATTTTAAAATATAGAAATTTTCTGCCATTAGAAAGAAGATTTATTCAGATTCAACCTGCAGCGCCGAACTTTTGTCTCCCCCTTCTGGCAGTGACAGTGACGATGCAAACACAGTTCCATGACAATAATCCATCGTTTAGGCAGAGAGAGTGTAATAGCGCCATAGTCTAGTCCAGATATCTCACAAATACCAACCTGTGCAGGAATAGTAAGGCGACATCCGTGTCTGTCCTCAGCCCTTCTCCTCTTTCATCTCTCCAACCAAGAAGAGCCACACCTGTCGAGACCTGCTCCTTGTGTGACTTCGTACCGACCCTGTGCTTCCTGTTTTAGTTTGTCATCTCTTACCTGTTGTTGTGTATTTGGTTGTTTTACATCCCGACTTTGTGTTTTTTCCCGCCTGTGTGATTAACCTGTTCCATGTTCACCTGGCCTCTCTTGCGTATTTACGTCTCTGAATTCCCCTCGCTCTTTGTCAGTTGATCTGTTTAGTTTCACGTGCTTGCTCCTGAGTTTTTCGATGTGAGTTCTGCTTCCTGAGTTTTGGATTATTTCTGAGTCTTGCTTGCCGATCTGCCTGAACTTCAGCTTTTTTCCACACGTCTACATTTAAGCCGTTTGGGTCCTCTATCCTTTTTTCCCTGGAAATGTGACGCTCCAGTGGTAATCTGCGTTAGTCCTCGCCGTCGATCGCCTTTTTGCTTTAGAGCGTAATCCTTTCTCTGAATGCAGAGTTTCTTTTTTATCTGGAGCATCTGAAACTTTTCCTAGGTGTTTTCCTCCATAGCCTCCATCTCCCTCGCTACGGTTGCTTCTCTCTTCAGCTCTGGTGAACCAATCACTGCTCGTTGATGTAAAACCCATCGCTACCGGCGTGCGGCACGGGACTGTCGCCACAGACACCTGATTTAAAACTTGATGCTGCGAAATACACAGATTAACGTAGATAGGTTGTTTAGTGTCATAAGACAGTACCAATGTCTGAGACACGTCAGTATCTCTGAGTCTAGTGTGACGTCTTCAAATGTCTTGTTTTGTCCAAAATCCAAAAACAGAAAATCTGATACACTGGAGAAAGAGACACCAGAAAAGGAGAGGAGGTTTTTATTAATAAAGAACTTCAGTGATTAATCAATTATCAGAACTGCTGCTTGAGTTCCTGATGATTGATTAATCAACAAATCGTTTCAGCTCTATAAAGAGCCACATTCCTGGTTACCTAACCCATGATTTCAGTTCTATCAGAGACTGACATATTCATGCAATGAGTGACAGCTCAACTAATATTATTCATTTTAGATTTAGAAGCTTCATGGGTGAAAATTGATGTTTATATCCTGCTGCGGTTCCCTGAACAGTAAACAGGGCTTAGTCTTGCAGTCTGCATATGTAAACATTGGAAATATTTTATTATGGGTTCATGAGGGTTTGTGTTTGTCTGTTTTTTTGTTTGACCTCTTTTTCCCTGGTCACACTGTGAATGAAAAACCCATTTTTCCAGGCTGATCTGACATGAGAACGATCTTCTCAGCAACGGCAAACTGTCTCCTTCACAGTGTCTCCTGGTTTATTAAACTGATTTTATTTTCTTTGTGCATTAGATGAAAACCGAGTGGTTAAATTTCTGTGTCTGTAAGCTCGCGTTATTGTTGTTCTTACGTTCATCTGACATTGTTCAGTTCAGTGAAGAGGCTTTACCGACCGATGTCAGGACTGTTGTCTTAACGTCACACGGATTCTGATTCAGACATGATACAAAAAGGTAACGGTAAAGGACCAAAACATTCACAGAAAGAGGTGTAAAGTGTTGTAGGTCTGAAAAGGGGCTGGAGTCAGGGTAATGTCCCAAGTGACACAAACAAGTGTGTGTGTGTGTCTGGTAGAAAGTGCAGCAGCTGCAGAGAAACTACACGACAGCTCTGCTGACCGTACAGCAGCTGAAACGCACACACGTGTCTCCTGTGTGTGCGTTCAATTAAAGCCGGACAGCTTGAATGTTGTAATTGATGAGGTCCGCAGCTAACAGCAGCTAGCCACCGTGCTAACCACCTGTCGACAGAACCCGCACGGCCACTGACCTCTGACCGCTGACTGCCCGGACACCCCGTTGGTCTCGGCGGTCTCCCCGGTAACCGCTGCGATCAGACTTTACGTTCCGACACACACAGACTTGCGTTCGTGGTTTGTGGGGACCGATTGCGCTTGGTCACATGTGAGGACTCTTCTCGTTGGTCAGACCAGTCACATCGCCACCTGAAAGAACTTTTTTTCATGACTTGTGGGGACATTTCCGGCTTTCAGTTGGACACTTGTGGTGTCCGCCACCTTCACAGCAAACTGAGATGTTGATCTTATTTTATGTAGAATCCATTTAACTCATGTTTGAGTGAATTCAATTTTATTTAACTGTCTGTCAACAAATAGCATTTAAAGACCGAAAGTTTGACAAAGAAAAAATCTCATCTCAAGATCCACTTATTTCGTTTTTCCTAAAGTAACATCAAGGAAACATGGAGGGAAAATAAAGGGAAAGCGAAGGGAACATGAAAGGAACAGAAATGAAAAACTAAGATAACACAAAGGAAACGTGTTGGTGTTTGAAATTGATTTTGAGAAAGCTGTATTAATCCAAGCTTACATCCATACAGGTCAAAGGTCACAGTAAAACACTCTCCAATCAGGCACCATGTTCTTAGTCCAGTTCATGCAAACACTTCTTCTCCAACAAACACAATATATTTTTTAAAATCATATTCACTTAAAAAAAGACGAAAGAACATCACTGTGAGTTTCTATTTTCCTTAAGTGTTAAAGTTAAAGTTTTATGTCCATGTTTTAAAAGAAATTAAATTGACAAAAAATATAAATTCTCAAAAATATCTTCAACTTGTGATTTTTGTTTTGCCTAATAGTAATAATTCTATGACCTACAAAGTTTATAAAACGCCTAACTAATTTTGATTTACTAACACAAAGAAATAAAGCTGTATTGATTATTTGTTTTAATATTACTGTTATTGCTCCCTCCTGAATTCAGGTCACATCAGCTGTCAATCACAGTGAGCATTTTATTTATGCTCGCTGTCACCTCGTCTTCTGTCTGACCTAATGGGGGCACTGCAGTCTGTAGATCTTTCACTTCCTCTTTCCCCGCTGTGCACAGACATCAGGGTCAGAGGTCATTACGTGTCCTTTACTCCAACCAATCGGGCGCTCTCCTCCCACAGCTTCCTCGCCACCACGTCATCCTGTCCCTCCGGAGCTGCCTCCTTCTCTGCGCAGTCACTGTAAACAAACACACAAACTTATGAGGACATCACATCGACTAACATTCATTCCCTGGAGACTGGATGAACCTAAACAAAAAACTGAACCCTCAAATTAATTCTGTGAACAAATCTACTGATTGTAGCGATTCCATGGAAATTGCTAAATTTCACAGTTTTAAATGCTGGTGGGACCAAACCTTTAGTGTAAGCACTGAAATCAGTTAAGGAATCAGTGAATTAATCAACTCTCCATTTGTTTTGGAGGCAAAAATCAGTTTACTTAAATAATGTAAAACCTGTCTAAGCAATGGAAGTTGTGGGACTTAGAAGAGTTTGAAAGCTTCTATGTGAAAGCACGAATCATCCACAAATATCCCCGCAACCTCCACCTAAAGTATCGTCCTGTTCGTCCCTCCAGACCCGGCGTCACGGCACAGTAAACGGTGGTCTGGCAGCCCTGGCTGGGAGTCTTCATGAGCAGCAGGGAGGGGAGGCTCAGCAACGCCCCCAGCAGTGGGAACCAGCCCTGAACATGACGACCCAGCTCGGTTCGGATCACACCCGGATGGAGACAGAACGACGACACTCCAGAACCTGAAGGACAGGTACAGGGGTAAGCGGAGGTCAGTGTCAGTGCCTTGTCTACAGGTACGCAGTCGTCTGAACAGTCTGTGACTACAGTGACTTTGATTTTACTTTCAGTTGTAGCCCTCCTAGGGTACACAGGCCTGAATGAAGCTCTTTTTCATGCGATCATTATTTACAGGTCATGAAGAGACGTAAATATTATAACTATATACTACCGCTGAGTTATCTTTTTCCTTATTGATGGTAATTGTTCCTTCTTCAACAGTCACTGCCATATTAATATTGTTTTCAGAATATTACATTAAAATGGCAGTAGACAACTTTTCACCCCTAGCGTTTCCACGTTGTTACTGGTGGAGCCTCTGCTGCAAAGACCGGATCGCTTTGTGTTATACCTTTTGTTAACATCATGTTCTAAGACCATTCTTGGAAACATTTGTAGACCGTTCTATTAATATTTAATAACACTTAGTAACAGCCCCTGAGAGTTTCTGGAGATTAGTGGGGACCACTGAGTTTTTCTGGTGTTTAGTGTATATGGGGACCTTTGAGTCGTCGAGCGAGTTCTCTGGAGAACAGGACGTTGGCCAGTTTGCTCTGTCGGTAGCTCTCCAGAGAACTGTACGGCTTTCTGCTGAAGAACAGGTCGTCAAAGTCAATACGACCTGAAGAAACAACAAAAGAATACATATAACATCTGTAAAGACAAACCAAAAGACGTTATAAGCAAACATCAGAGGTCAGAGGTCATACCCCCCCGGTGGGCGATGGACGACACGTTGACCACTCGGCTGGGTGCGGAGCTCTTCAGCTTTGGCAGCAGCAGGTTGGTCAGCAGGAAGTGACCCAGATGATTGACAGCCAGCTGAGTCTCAAACCCGTCTTCTGTCAGCCATTTTGGACACATCATCACTCCTACAGACAGACAGGTGGACAGAGAGACAGGTGAGCAGACAGACAAGTGTAGAGACAGGTGGAAATAGGGAGAGGGGCAGGTGAAAAGACAGACAGAGAGAGAGAGAGAGAGAGAGAGAGACAGGTAGACATATAGACAGATGGAGACAGAGGGAGACGGGTAGA
Source organism: Xiphias gladius (assembly GCF_016859285.1). Classification (NCBI taxonomy): domain Eukaryota; kingdom Metazoa; phylum Chordata; class Actinopteri; order Istiophoriformes; family Xiphiidae; genus Xiphias; species Xiphias gladius. The sequence goes on from NC_053421.1 coordinate 30,151,181, forward strand.
GAGGGAGAGACAGACGGGTGACCAGACAGACAAGTGGACAGACAGGTAGAGAGCGACAGAGAGAGAGAGACAGAAAGACAAATAGACAGATGGAGAGAGAGGGGGACGGGTAGAGAGAGACAGGTTTAGAGACAGAGACAGACACAGACAGGTGGACTCACCTGCATTGTTGATGAGGATGTCTAGTCTGTCTTCACTGTCCAGGAAGTCTTTAGCGAACTGTCTGACAGAGTAAACGGAGGCGAGGTCGAGGTGTCTGATCACCACGTTACCGTTCCCTGTCGTCCGCCGGATCTCCTCCGCCGCCTGCTCTGCCCGGGTCAGGTCCCTGCACGCCATCACCACCCGAGCCCCTGGTCAACAAAAGAAACACACCTGGTCACCATGCTGACAACGAATCAAACATACCCACTCACCAAGTGGAATGTTTCAGGGGCCTGGGTGGTGATGGGTGCGTTTGATTCCAGACACACACTCACACACTCACTCAACACTCACACACTCACTAAACACTCAACACTCAGTGGTAATCCCTGTAGTCGGCTCAGATGGTTTCAGCATCTCTGAGCTTACTATGACCTCTGACCCCCGTGTGTGTGTGTGTGTGTTACACATTGTCGCATTAACAAAGCATTAGAGACAGAATAGGGTCTGTTATTTATTCACACTGTAAAAACACTAAATGAAGTATGTTAAAAATCTACATTTTTAGTGAAGTTAAAAAAAAAAAACACCTTTGTTGTCATGTGATCTTTGATTATTCTCTTCATGTTTGATCTAATTCATCGTCTGTTTTGTGTGTTTTGTAGCCTGTGTGCAACAGGACATTAAGCAACATATGGGCTGATGTAATCAAACCATGACTTTAAAAAGTCACTGTCAATTAAATTTCACAAATCGAAAGCAAAATATGTCCAAAGATTTAATAATTATTTTTCTTTTGGTTTCCAAACTTCTTCCTTGAGCTGTTTCACCACCACCGACAATTCGATTAAAAAAAAAATTAGAAGCTTCATGTGGATGTACAGGTCTGCGTGATATAAATTTAATCATGTCTGTGAGGGCCTGCACGCAGGGACAGACACAACTCATGGAGGACATTAAGATACAGGTTGCTGCAATTACAGTCAAGAATCACTCTCCATCTCAGTCATAGCTGAGTCCAATCAGATCACACTGACCAAAATGTAAACAAGCTGCAGGCCACAGCCACGTCTTAATTCTGAAATCAAATATGTTTGCTGGCGGGATGTTTGTCCCAGAAAGGGAGGTGAGTCCGCACAATGTGAACAGATGTAGGTTCCTACAACTGGAGTAATACACAATCAAACACACACACTCTAACCTCTGCGTGCCAGCTCTCTACTCGTCTCTTTGCCGATGCCGGTGTTTGCTCCGGTGATCAAAACCGTCTTTCCATCCAGACGAACTGAACAACGACACACTCCGCCTGCAATCCACCTCCTCAACATCGCCACACCTGTAAGCACACACACAGCAGCTGTTACCATAGAAACAACAGCAGTAAATATTGTATGTGCTGAGTCCGGTTGGAAATATACGTTGTGGATGTTCCCTTCTACGCTGATGATGCTTTCATTTATCTCAAAGAATCACTTCCATTTAAAGTAACACTCCAACATCATCATTAGTTTTCATCTCTGTGTGTGCAGGACAGAAATTAAACTAATTCTTAAAGATATTTTGAAAATGTCATCTTTCAGACTTCAGGTGGGTTGCAATGTCTATTTTACAACATGCAAGACAGTTATTCTTTTAATTACTGTTTGGGTTTCTAACTCTCAAGGAATATTAATTTTGTATGCCTGCTCTAAAAGCCTGAATAAACAGTACACGTTCTTAAAAAGTATCTGAATAAACAAAGACAGACTCTCAGAATAATAAGAATCAAAGTAGCAGTAACCGTCAATTATTCAGTGTGAAAAGAGACGGAAAACTAAATTAGATAAAAGGTGAGGTAAATGAATTTCATCACCTTAAATGAGAGCAGTGTGTAAAGAGCTGAATCAAGAGAAAACAGGAATGTTGAGTTAATAACAGTCAATCCTCTGATAATAAGCTGCAGCAGCTTTAACACTGCACAGTGAGTTTGTAATGTTTCCGTGGTTCATGTAGTTTTTATATTCGGCTAATGTCCAAGAATGGCCTGATACTTCTGGCTGGAGCTTTTACAGCTGGGAGGAGGCCCAAAACGATGACTTTTAACCTAAATGTTAGTGTGCATGTCTGACTTTAGAGTCATAAGTAGTGTAGGAGCTTTGAGTTTTCATCTGCACTCAGATTGTCACAAAAGCGAGACTCTGTGAAAATTTGGTTTTAAAACCTGAAGTATTTTTGTCTATATTTGATTCTCATTTGTTGTAAAGTTTTGTTTTATCAGATTTCTTTAATTTTTTCTGTCAAGTAACTAACAGAAAACCTCGGGTAAGGTCGTATTATTCCATCATAGGAGACCAACAGTTATCTTCATTATCAATACATCTGATACTTCAATTTTCTTTAATATTTGATAGATTGTTCAGTGAATAAAATGTCAGACAATACTGAAAAATACCCCAGTTAATATATTCATATTGGATTTTTTTGTCCGACAAACAGTCATAACCCAAACATGTTGAGTTTCCTGTCGTAGTAAACTGAGAAAATCTGAAAAACTGGTGCCAGTGAATTTTTGGCATTTATGCTTGAAGGGTCTATATGTAAGTCCTCTCTGCCACTGAGCGTCGTTTCTTACCAAGAGCTTCAGCCATCGATTTGTTTACAAGAGATTAGAATACGTCCTCTGAGCTGAGCTACTTCTTCAGGACAGACTGGACACTACAGTGACTCACTATCACAAGGTGGTTAGCAAGCTAACTTCAGTAGAAGAAAAAAGTGGTAGAAAGAGAGGCAGAACCACAGTTAACATTGTCGTTGCTTTCCACCACTGGAGACGGATCTGGGAGAGTGAAGGAATGAAGTTTGATGCTGAACTCTCAGCATTTTCTTCTAGACTGGTAAGTAAACAGCTGCCAATGCTAACTTTGGCTACGTAGCGATCACTGACTCATGCATATAGCCCCTTTAAAAAAATGAATTAATGATGATTCCTTTATCAGGGGGTTAATCTGACCAGGGTGTATACACATTCATGAACAATACATACAAACAAATGCTCATGTATATAAACATGTACACAGTCTATTGGATCTACTTCTTAAATTGTACCTATGTCTGTATTCCTGTTTTGTTCTTATGCTCCTAAATATTATTCTACTGTTATGTTCTGTATTGTACTTTTAATCCTTTTTGTAATCCAATTAATTTATAATTTTTACAGTTTACTCTGTTGGTTCTAAGCAATGCTGTAACTATGTTTAGAAAATTGCTATATGAGTAAAATTATTATGATTATCAGTTATTTAGCTGTTTTAATCTAAATATAAAAGTTCGAACAGAACTGTAGCTGTAAATTAACTCCAGCTAGACACAGACAGTACAGAATAAAAAAATAAATATGGACACATGTTGAAGAAGGATAAAAGTATAAAAATAAACACTGCTCTGTTCTCTGTAGACAATAAGTTAATGATCATGACTCAGAGGGGAAATCTTACAGAACAGAGTGAGTCCCAGCAGAGCTCCACATCTCAGCAGCAGCCACCCCCGGCCCTCCTCGCCCGACTCCGGCTCCGGGTCCAAGGCGGCGGCGCTGCCGCCGCCCTCGGGCCACGGCAGCACCAGGAATTCTCCCGGAGCTGCAGCTCTCATTCCTGCAGGGTCGAACAGACTGAAGAAAGACCGATCTGAGCAAGGACGAGGGGGGCGGGCAGATTAACAGATTAGAGCAGATTATCCACCACAGAGCTGCTCTGGGATCAGTTAGACACAGGAAGGATCACTGAAAACCATCTCCAACATGTCTGCTTTCCAGGAAACAAGAAAAGGACAGATGTGTTTTAAGATTAGTGACAAATACATTTTAGGACTATAAACCTCTTTAAACCCTCTGAGGTTTTGGGCTTTCTGCTTCTTAATGTGATACCCTGTAGTTATATTTGCTCTTTCTTATTATTATTATAATGTCTTCTGTATGTTTTTTGTCTTCCTACTACTCCTACACGCTTGTAGGTAGAAACATGGTCCCAAAGCTAAATGTTAATCATGTTCAGGAGATACCTGCTATGAATTCTGGTGCTGATTTATGTTACGGTGGATTTTATGGTTTTTTTAATGGATTTTTTAAATGAATTTCTATGGGGAATGATCGAAACATGACGAAACATGATGGATATCTCAACCCCTGTAATGGCTAGAAGAAGCTTCCCCATACCTCAATGCTTCACACACTGAAAAACAGTAGTGACAGCGCCACCATGTGGTGAGAAACGCGCTACCAATTATAGCAAAATGTTGTGGCTAATATGTATCTCGGCAACAGTGAGACGTAGAAGAAAAATGTGGTTTCTACGTCTCTGGATTCAGTGGATGACACTGAAGAGATTGATATAGGCCACGCCCATTTTGCCGCCATTTTGAATTTTTTGCTAGACACACTTTGGACTCCCTATCGTACATCCTCCATCTTTTGGACCAAGTTTCTCCAAACGTGGTCCATACCACGTCTGTTCGACCCCAAACACTGTCCACGTTTGATCTGAGATATCAGGTGTCGTTTTTACAGGACTGGCTAACAACCTTTTGTGGGTGTGGTCAAATCAATTCAACCTGCTATAACTCTTGAATGCTTCATCCAATTTCAACCAAATTCGGCTCAAGTGTACAAACTGAGATCACGAATGACACTGTTGAGTCACACGCAGTTTAGCAGCTAGGGGGCACTATATTTTTGTATGGTTTTTGGCCGTTCATAAATTTGCTCCTTTTATGGCTGTTAAGGGTTGATATGAGCTACATTCCTGCTTCAATGATACAAAAAAGTGAAATGAAAGACTGTGGAATCATTTGTTCAGTATATCAGAAAATAAGGCGACAGCAGATGATGCAGCGATCACACACATTTTCCTCAGGAAATGAGATTTTCTAGTCATCATTAATGCCCATTTATTAGACTACATTTTTTAGGTTTATAATTTCAATCTATTTAAATGCCATAGTGAAAAATAAGAGTGAGCAGACTATTTTCTTTTTATCCCTTTAAGTTAATTTTTCAAAGAGTCCATTTTTCCAAACGATCAGCGTATACAGGTAACTATAGCTATTTTTCTGTTATAACCCACCCAATTAATCTCCCACCAACATCTGACCTCCTTACCTAATCCCACCCCCACAAATTTGTAATAAGGTCTGAAGAAAGGTCTGGTACTGACCCAGTCAGTATTTAATATCTAACAAAATTAAGGAGGTTTCTTTTAAACGCCTCATAGATTTTACCCAGCTCAGATCTAAATTACAAAAAAAAAAACAGGAGTGTAACTGACAATAATTGAACGCCTTTTAAAATCAATTTCGTTTGGGATGTAAAATCTTATACAAATATATAATATAATATATAATATAATGCCATGAGAAGTACAATAAATAAATATTTTCTGGTGTCTTTAGTCTGAATATCTTTGGGTTTTGGACTATTGGCCGGACAAAACAAGACGTTTGAAAACACCATCCTAGACATTTTATAGGTCATATGAGTAATCGATTAATTGAGAAAATGATCCGCAAGTTAATCTTTAGTTGCAGCTGCAGTTATTATAACTATTTTCTATCCGGAACCAGAGCGCGTTGCTCTGGTTGAGCTTTGGATCAGTGAAGATGTCTGACATTTAATGAAACGTAACCGTGAAAATATTAGAGTCAGTAGAGTCCCGTGTTTAGTGAATCTGGATTTTTTTTGTTTTAAACGCGATTTGTTTTGTTTTTTTCAGCCCCCGCCTGTGACGTCAAAGTCTGTAGTCCCGCCCCGCCACAAACCAACAAAAACAAAATGGCGTCCTGCCCTCAGACTGGTGCGGTGTTTGGCGCCTCTCGGTCTCCATGATGACTTCTTGTTGTGTTTTTTAGTTTGCCTGCGGTTGTTGTCGCCGTCAGTCCGGATTACCGGTGTCACACCGGCCGCTGCGGGGCGTTATACTGCCTCCAGTCTGAAAACCCGCAACAGAGGGCACTTCAGTTCCTCCAGAAAAATTTACACCGACCAATGAGAAGCAGCGCTGTACAAAGGGGAAGAGGCGTACCGCCGGTGTGGGCCAATCCGCGGCCCTAACACTGACGGCAGGAGGAAGTCCTGCCCCCGCCTCCCGTCGAACCGGAGCGCGCCTGGAAAAGAACCCTGCGAACCCGTCCGTGCTCCGCCGTACCCCTCTGCGGCTCCAGCAGCAGGTAAGACGAGCCCGGGTGAACACGCAGACGCGCCCCGCATGCCCGGCAAGGACGTTTAGGAAGCGATAAGTGTGTTGCAGCTAGCTTGTGACGGAGGGGCGGTGCAGACACAGTAAAACAAACGCACCGCGGTGCTCGTTGTGCGCGGCGGCGGTCTGAGCTCGGCTTAGTCCGGGTCTGGTTGCACACACACCCGGGTACTGGTTTAACTGGTGTGTCTGAGAGTTCTTTACTCGCCCGGATTGCAGTTCTCCTCCCGCAGGCTCAGAGACGCTTCAACCGGGTTTAAAGAAACAGAAAGCCCGAGGAGGAGCGCCCCCTGCGGCCGCCGCCGGACACTACACTCCTACCTGAGTCTACTACACCTGTTTACTGCTTATTTTATGCAACTTTGTTCACGGCACAGGCAACAAAACTGAAGAGGAAATTAAGGCGTCAGAGTTTGCCAGATAGTTTTATTTTAATGTGTGTGTTTGCTTATTTCATGGCGATTCAGAAGCGTTTTTTTGTTTTTGACTTTAATGGTGAGCAAATAAAGTAGAAAACTTTGGGTTTTTTTGCACAGTATCAAAATTAAGGTAAAATTAAAAAAAACAAAAATTATAATTAAAAAAAATCAATAAGAAGGTGTCAGAAGGTGTGAAAAACTCTTACATTTTATTCACAGTGTTGTCTCTCGGCTGCTGCAGACTCACAGTTATAGTGTAATTTAGTGAACCTGCAGAAACCCTGGATGTTGCTATCGTCTCCACAGAAACATGGATACAGAGCTGTTTATGGAGTGTGAGGAGGAGGAGCTGGAGCCATGGCAACAGGTGGATGACAGCGTGGAGGAAGACGAGATGGAGTTCACTGACAACTATGGCGAGCCAGGTGAGACACACGCACACACACGCACATTCACACACACACACACACACAGACACGCACAACATCCTCTAAAATAATATCTGTCTCACTCCAGTGGAAGATTCTCCATCTCCTCTTCCAGCCTCTGAGACTCCGCCCCCCAAGACTCCATCCACCACATCTGCTCCAACAGGTATCTGTGTGTGTGTGTGTGTGTGTGTGTGTGTGTGTGTGTGTGTGTGTGTGTGTGTGTGTGTGTGTGTGTGTGTGTGTGTGTGTGTGTGTGTGTGTGTGTGTGTGTGTGTGTGTGTGTGTGTGTGCCACCAATGACAGATGCAAGATAAAGCAACTGTATATACTATATTTGTTGTCGAAAATTCACAGCGCTCGGATAAAAATAGAGATGTCCTACAAATAGCTGCAAAACCCAGCACAAAGACACAAATAGATGTCTAGATAGATGGATAGACTTTATTGATCCCATGAGGGAAATTGCCATGTTACAGCAGACTGGATAACAATAGAATTAACATTAAAACCACAACTGCAGAATTGCAGACCTGCAGAGCCAGATACCGAATAAAAAATATACAGTGTATATACATCAGAAACAGTATTAATCAGAAATACAGTGTGCAAATTAAAAAAGGTTGGAGTGCAATAAGAACTGTGTAAAGTGTAGTGTATAATAACTGCAGTGACAGTATGATACAGACAGTATGTACAGGTGGTAGAGCAGCATTGTGTTCACCTGTCACACAGAGGTGAGCTGTTGTACAGTGTCATGGTGTCCTGAAACATTCTTTGTGACAGTGGAGCTGGATGAGCCTGTTAGAAAACAAGCTCTGCTGTCACGGCAGTCCGCCATGGGGGGGTGGGATTGGATGGACTGCCCGTGTCGGAGAGCCGTTTGTTCAGAGACCTCCTGCTCCTCACTCACTCAGAGGTTTCCAGGTTCTGAGCAATGATGGAGTTTATTGGCATCTCTGGCACAGATGCTGCTCCCCCAGCACACCACAGCTCAGTAGATGGTACTCGCTACCACAGACTGGTAGAAGATCTCCGGCATCTTGCTGCATATGTGGAAAGATCTGAGCTTCCTCAGAGTCTGCTCATCCCCTTCCTGTACACAGAGTCAGTGTTGGTCTTCCAGTCCAGTCTCCCGTTCAAGTGGGCAACCAAGATCTCGTAGTGCTCCACAACTCCAACCTCCTCACCCATTGTGATAACGGGTTCGGTCGCAGTTCTCACCCCCCCAAAGTCGTCCACCATCTCCTTGGTCTTGTCCACATTTAGGAGCAGATGATTCCTGCTGCTGCAGTCCACAAAGTTAGCTCCATCAGTTCCCTGAACTCTGACTCCTGCCTAACTCTAATACACCCCACCACCGCAGAGTCATCAGAGACCTTCTGCAGGTGGCAGGACTCAGACTTACACTGGGAATCTGAGGTGTACAGAGTGAACAGGAATGGAGACAGGACAGTCCCCTGTGGCGCTCCTGTGTTACTAACCCTGCCATCAGACAGGGAACTACCCAGCCAAACCACGAGACCAAAAAGAGACACAAATGACGACAAAGAGACACAAAACCAACAGTGATGCCAAACCACCACAAAGAAAACAATGTTTGTAGTCCTTTTGTGTATCATTCAGTCTGGGGTCTTGCTCCTATTTAAGAGGGTGGGGGGGCTTTTACATGTCTGTGTCCAGGGGCCTGTTGTCTCAAAATCTGTCCATAATTATGACGTCCTGAACCACTTCTCAGAGGTTTCGCGTCAAACACTCTCATTTAAAAGAAATTTTTTTTTACGTCTTTCAGTATAAAATACCAGGAACCTAAATGTCTGTTTTCTTTTTTTCAGCTTCACCTCCTGTACAGATCGTCTCCTCCTCAGTGATGCCTCGTCCTCTCCCTCCCTCCATCACCTCCTCCTCCTCCTCTGTCCCGACCCTTCCAACAGCCTCCACGCCTGCCGTCTCAGCCCCACACCTGATGGCTCAGGCCCCGCCCCTCATCCTGACACAGACGGCAGGTGGGACGTTTCTCCTCCCAGCAGCCCCCGGGACAGGCAACGCCCAACCCATCCTCCTCACCACCCAGGTACAGAAAACAAATACACCCTCTGCCGATTGTCTGTTTCATTTGTCTTCATGTTGAGATCAGCGAGGAGCAGCTGCAGCACACAACTAGTAGTGGTAATATACCTGTAGTAGGGGTAGTAGTAACATGAGTAGTAGTACTTCAGTACCATCAGGGAGTCGTAGTTACTGTGTTCACCACAGGTCCATGGAAGTTACGGTGCTGCTGACGACATGGCTGAGAATTTTCCCTGGAAACAAGGACTCTCACATACATACATACATACATACATACACACACACACACACACATATATATATATATATATATATATATATATATATATATATATATATATATATATATATATATATATATATATATATATATATATATATAATATATTTTATATCACACAGTACTGTGCACCTGCTGTGCAATAAAGAAATCTCAACTCAGACGTCCACTAACAGCCTGTTGTGGGTTTAGTCGGGCATTTGGGCATTGTGAAAATATACATTTAACATCATTTTTGGACCAGACATTAAAAAGAAGAAAACAAATCTGCTCACTGATGAATTGGTCGCTCCGTCTTGAAGTCATCCTTCACACTGAGTGATCGTGTTCCATCCAAAATAACACTGATAAAACAAGGCTTATAGTGAATGGGTTTGAACTGCAAATTTTTTTTTTTTAAACTCCCCCCTTCATCCTCCCACAGCCATCTGGCAATGTAACAGCGTTTGGCTGCTCACCAAGATGTTTGTTCGGTTGGACGTCTGTAGACAGCTCACCTTCCCGGTGACCACTAGTCAGCTGACTGAGTTACTGTAGTGAGTCGACTCCTCTCTCATAATCATTTTCTCTGACAGTCCAGCTGTGACTCTTGGCTGTTTGGAAGAGGAGACGCTAAGAACTTGTTTTCAGGTGTCATGTTTTTTTTTTTTTTTTTTTTTTTTATGAACCATAGCCATGGTCAGCGCCATTTTCTTGATCAACTCCAATTTGCAGTCGCTTCTTTTTAGGAGGCACTTCCATCCTCATTTTAATCTCCCAAAAGCCGTCTCCACGACCGATCGTGCTCTGCTCAGCCTGTAATTGTAGGCGTGTCGTTCAGGGGTCAGGCTGCCATTGTCCGGAAAGGGCTTCATGAGCCAATTTTGCATGGGGCAAGCCGGGTTTTAGCTCACTACAACATCACTGCCAGAGATGGTCACTTTATTTTGCCTTTAATTCCCATATCACTTCAGACCCCCCACAAATGTGACTTTCATAGTACTTTTGCCAGAGTGCCCTACTTTTCCAGAGAAGACCTTTACCATCTACAACTGCTTTCAGAACAATTCAATGCCATCCGTTTCTTGTAACAGTCTCAAGGATACTCCTCTGATGCGATTACTGGAATATGGCTCCCATCTATTGCACCAACACACTGTGGTACTCTCCAACGATTATGGAAGAAAGTGGCCTTTTCTATCAACTTGTCACTATCAGGACATGCAATGTGGACAGGAAGTAGCACAATGATGACTCCCTTGGAGAAACCCTGGACATAATTAAACACAGTGCTCAGGCCTTCCCCTAAAAGATGGCTGACGGTCCTGTGTTCACTACGGCCAGGTTTCAGATGGCAATTGCAGCCCGCTTTCGGATTGGGACACACAAACGGTAATTTGTGTTCCTTCCCACCATGACATGCCTGACCTGACCACAGATGAACTCAAATGACTCCCAGGACACAGAAATTCTGCACATATCGTAGAGAGCTGAAATTTGGAGCAATTGTGTCCGACCGGTGTTGAGATTTTGGGTTTGCCCAGACAACAGGTGACCTCCGCCTTGCCGTCAGCCGCAAGACCACCTGTAAAGATAAAGAATCGGTGTATCATTCATTAACTAGATTTGTTTAAACTGCAGTGTGATCAATACCAGCATAGTCAATGTTAACATTGACAAAGGCTAACATTAACATGTTATGTTCAGTGTTAATCAGAATCTAAACGTGTTCGGAAATGATCTTTCTTCTCGAACAAAATCGGCGTCCATAGCAATCCCAATGAGCAGCACAAATGCTTGGAAACATGCATTCTGAGGAAATGTATATAATGTAGATGTAAATGTATATGAATTTCAACCGGATTATGAGAAATATTCAGTTTCCTCACTTGGAGAACAAAAGTGGCGGGGCATCGTTGTGGTTCGCTCCGGCAGTACTACACCTATGCAGCTTCCCTCTAGGGAAAAAGGTTGGGTTGGTGCATCCCTAACCTCACCAAACAGTTTTCATTTCAACCACCAGAGCTCCACCCAAACACACACATGTGGAGACGACCAGACAAGCAGCACAACAGCGCTGTTGACACAACCTGTGAACTGCAAACTGCTATTTTTTAACTGGTGAAGTTGAAAGAAAACCAGGTGAATCCATTGCCTGGCAACCATGTTCTAGCCGGTGTCATCACAATGCAGAGCACAGAGGGTACCCGACCTCTCGGTTGGAGAACCGGAGGTGTGTGGGCAGAGGGAGTCGGCAGAGGTCGAGTGCTCTCTGGTTGTTTTTTAGCCCCTAACTTTCGTCCTGGTTGGTCAACAGCTCTGCAGACTTTGCTCAAAGATAACGATTCAAAAATAACCCACAACGTGACGCTAGGACGTAGGTAACAGTGGAACTCCGCCGTGCACAATAATAACATCAATACTGTGATGTCATGTGTTTGCGTTTCCTATACAGGGTTTTCCAGTGCAGACGGTGATGAACCCCGGTACTCCCCTGCTGCTGAACCTGCAGCCGGGTCAGACGGTCCGGCCGCTAACCCTGATCCAGTGTAAGACGCCCCAACTCCATCAGATAGTAATCAATAAGCCATCGGATCTGATTATTGATCCCAGCTGATCTAACCATCGGTGCTTTTTCCTCACCCTTCAGCCTCGTCATTGGGTCAGTTGGTACGGCCTAGTGTGGGCATGTCGCCTATCCTCCCCCAGGGCCAGGCTGTCCAGACAAGAACAGGCCCCGCCCCCTCGGGAGGCCCCGTCCAGCCTGGCTCCGCCTTCACCGCCATGCAGCTACCCGCCACACTGACCATCCGCACAAGCACACCCGGACCAGGTAAGTGCACTGGGCACGCTGGGAGGAGGTTCTGATCAGAATTGTTCGAACTGATTGACTGATGTATTGATTAATTGATGGATCTGTTTTTTTCCAGTTAACCTCCAGATGACCCAGGTGGGTGGGACCAACTCCCTGAAGCTGGCAGGTTCTCCTGCCCTTCCCTCCGGCTCAGCCAATGGAGTCACCAGAGTTACTACGTTCAGCAGCATTACGAGTAGGGCGATTATCAATACCGGTATCATTTTAATACTGGTTCCTAAACATACTTAATTGGACTTTGTATTGCTATGAAAAATTCTGCCTACATTTTAAATAACACATTTTTACAATCTAAAACTTGCGCATGGAATTCAGTCTATGATAGGGACGGGCATCCTTAGGACTTTATCCATAGAGCTTATAAGTTTCTTTCGATTACCGTTAAATAAAGAGAAAAAATTCTGAATAAACATAAATGTTAAGGGAGTCACTACTGGTACAAGGGCTGGTTGGCCTCAAAATCTACAAGAATTCACCTAAATAAAGGTTAGTGGCTCTAACCCTTTTCAACCAAGTAGTTCCTAGAGCGATGGAACCAGAGGAAGTAAAGTAAAGTACTACACTAGGAACTAAAAGTCCCTTTGAGCATCTGTTTTCACATTTCCACTGCACAGCTGGGAAGATTGAGCAAATTAGTCAAATGATGGCAGTTTCTGTGTGTCACCTGGTCCGGCAGCTCCTGGTCCCACCCCCTCTGTTGTTACGACCCCCAGCGTGACCTCAGCATCATCTTCCAACCCCCCCAGAGTGGTGATGAGTGTGGAGGAGTTCTACTATGGGACGTTTGAAGGCGACCTGAGTCTGAGGAAGCCACAACCGCTGGGAATCAAAACCTCCACCTTCACCTGCCAGATCTGCACACATCTTGCCGAGAACAACCTGAGGTGGGACAAGTGAGCACCTGAACACACCTGGGCTGTCTGGGGGAAGGTGCAGTGGTCTGTGTGTTAACCTGTGTGTGTGTGTGTGTGTGTGCGTGTGTGTGCGTGTGTGTGTGTGTGTGTGTGCGTGTGCGTGTGCGTGTGTGTGCGCAGGTTGATGCAGCACATGCTCCAGCACTCAGAGCTGATTGGAGGAGGAGGTGGTGACGAGAGGAAGTGCTGCAGGTTCTGTTACCGACAGTTCTCATCTCCAGCTCAGCTGCAGACCCACCAGGAGCAGGTGCACGGCCCCGCCCTCTCCTCCAGTAAGAACACACCTGCTCACACACCTGAAAAATATAAAAAAGATATGTGTTCCTGGATTTGACTTGCAACATGTCGGTCCTAACTTGGAACTTGCCTGTCATGATTTGGAATCTGACATGGGACCTACTTGTCTTGTCTCGACTTGTGTCTTGTTGCTCTGGACTTTGTACTAACTTTCCTTTACTTGGACTTGAGACTGACCTGTCCTGACTCTCCTGTCCTGATGTGGGGCTTAATGTGGATTTCGTTGGCCTTCTCTTGGGTCTTGACTTGGTGCTTGTTGAATTTGAATTAAGATCTGTTGGTCTTAACTGGTGATTAACTTGGGACTAAACTCTGACGTAAATTGGCCTTGACTTGGGACTTGCTGAGCTTGATTTGGGACTTAAGATTTGTTGGTCTATTTGATTTACCTTTATTGGCTTGAGACTTAAGACTTCACCTGTTGTTGTTCACCTATCAGAGAGACAGTAAAGAGAGGCCAGGAAATGAGGGGAAAGATCGACAGAGAATGACACGTAACAAATGTTCCGTATTGGACACAAACCAGGGACGTTGCGTTTCATGGGAGCCACCTTAAACCCGGTGCACTCCAATACGTACCTGTCTCAACTTGGGCTGCACTTGAGACTTACCAGTCTTGACTTGGGACTTGACTTGGGACTTACCTGTCTGGAATTACCCTGTCTTGGTTTAGGACTCACCTCTCTTGACTCGGGTCTTGCCTGTCTGACTCTCTGTCTCAGGTATGTGTCGTATATGTGAGTGGGCATTTGAGAATGAGCCGGCCTTCTTGAACCACATGAAGTCCAACCACAAACCAGGAGAGATGCCCTACATCTGCCAGGTGAGTCCGACCTCTTACCTTTGACTTGTGACCTCCCCGTGTGTCGTCGGCCTTGGTGTTAACGCAGGTGTGACTTGCAGGTGTGTTCGTATCGCTCGTCCTTCTACTCGGACGTCCTGAAGCACTTTGCCAGCTTCCACAGAGACTCTCGCTTCCTGCTTTGTGTTTTCTGTCTGAAGGTGACCAGAAACCCCACCGGCTACCAGCAGCACCTCCTGAGACACCAGGTAACCACACCCCCATCAGGTAACACCACACACACCAGGTAAACACACACAAACGTACATACAGACACACAAATATGGTGTCTCGTTATCCAACAGACTCCAGTTGATCGTGTCAACTGTGTCGGTGTATGGAGTTAGCTTCCTGTTCATATAATATATTTATCATAGAACGTAGCGGCACGTAAAGTCTACAGTTTGGTGCAAAGCCCGGTTGTGGCGTCATGGTTCGGTACATTTTGGCTTCAGCAGGGAAAAGAAACACACAAGAAAATATGTTGTGGTTTATTTTGAAAAACATAAACATTTAATAACTTTTCGCTGGCCACAATTTTTACTTTTTTTAATTTTTAATTTAATTAAATTTTTTTTTTTTAAACACTAGCGGCATTCACCGAATGACCCGTTCATCCGGGGCCGAGCAGCACGAGCATGGTTCAGCTAACAGTCCCACCGCCAAAGCTGTCCGAGTGCAATTCGGACTGCATTAAACTGAATGCACAGTAATTATTTTGTTCGTGGGGGGGCACCAAACCGAAGGAAGTTGCAAACTGAACTGAACGTCCCGTAGCGAACAGTTCAGAACCAGTACGCGCATCGTTACATCCCTAAATTATAACACGTTTTTGATTAAGCGATTCATCTGTTGTCGTTCTGTGTCTCAGATCAACCAGGCCTTCCACTGTAACAGGTGTCGTCTTCAGTTCGTCTTCCTGAAGGACAAAATGCAACACAAACTGGAAAACCACCGCAGCTTCCGTCGACCCGCTCAGCTGGAAGGACTGCCACCAGGGTCAAAGGTCAGCTCCGTACTAGGATAGTACTGACCTCCAGTCTGTTATTGTGTCACAGGGAAGTGTGAGGGGCTGAATCGACAGCTGATCAACCTTTTTGTCTCATTTATATCAAAATAAATGTTTTAATTTTTCTGCTACATCAGCTTTCAAGTCCAAACCCCGTCAGTTCTGATTATTGATCCCTGTGTCTCCAGGTGACCATCAGGACCTATGGGAAGCTCAAGCCTCCAATGACATCAGCAGGTGGGCGGCTCCTCCAGACCCACTCGTCCCTTGTCCAGCCAATCCACATCAAGACAGAGCTGCAGAAGTCTCCGAGCCACAGAAACCCTATGCTCTCCAAATCCCCCCGATCCAACACCAAGAGACCTGTCAGCCGCCGAGTCCACGTCAACAGGTGAGACTGAGAATGATAGTCGGAGCCCAGCTGAAAAAATGTGAAGTTGTACCCCCCTCACTCAGTGATCGGTCAGCTGTGTGGCAGCTCTGTTTTCATTTGTTACACAACTGAGGTCGAGACTGTGAATCTCTTCAGGAGAAACTTCTCCATATTTAAACCACATCAGCCCCCCTGAGTCTGAGACGTCCTCACACAGATCTTCCGGTGGGAAAATGTCACATATCAGTATCCACTAAAAGAAGAACATATTGTGTGTCTACTGGAGGACAAAGGAGACGTCCTCTCACTTCAGCTCAGCGTCTTTCTCCAGATGCATGCTCAGACATTTCCCCTTGTTCGTGTCCTGCAGGGCTTCATCGTGCGACGGAGACAGGTTGGTGTGTTTGGAGTGCGGAACCGAAGCCTCCGACTTCTCCGCTCACTACCCGACCCACGTCCACTGTCTGCTGTGTCCATACAGCAGCTGCTGCTCCAGAGCCTACGCTGCTCACATGATACAGTAAGAATACTGCAACGACACTCACAGTACTAACTCCCGCAGTACTTTTGAGGACCATCTCTACAGAAAAGAGACTTTGAAGTTTACGTTGTTTGGAGATCAGTCCACATATAAAGTACTGGAAGGAATAATCGCACTGTAACCTGAAAAACTCAAACTAAACTATACTACATGGGAAAATTACCTTTAAAAATGACTAATAGATCAAGAAATGGCAGCATTACACACGTTAAATTAAGCAGCCTGAAATGGAAAACAGAAAAAATAATATATTCATATTATATGAAAGGTTTGATGACAATTAAATTAATATTAAAATCTCACAGTCAAGTGAAAAATATAAATGGTGACTTCTTTTGTCCTTCCTTTTGCATGTTATTGGATTTTTCTGGCCATATGTACACAAAGAGTTGTGAATTTAAGTAGTTGCAGAGTAAAGCTCATTTATTTACACATTTTCGGGTAAATTTCTCTGTTGGATTCTACCTTTATTTTTGGATGGACTGACCCTCCACTGGCCAACTTCAGGGGTGTGTCTGGTGTCTGCTGATCGACTACTGTGATTGATAATTCTGGTTTTTCTTGTCCGTTTATAATTGCAGCCACCACGTGCCGCGCTCCAAAGACAAGGTTCTCCCTCTGCACAGACTGCCTCCTCCATGGTGAGATTCATTGATCAGTTATTGATCTGATCAGGTTTAAAAATGTAAAACTCTGATCTCAGGTTGGTTTGTTATCTAGAGATGAAGCTGCCTTTGTCTGTATCTGCTGAACATCTGAACTCAAACACTGTACGTACTGTAATAGTAACATACAGTGAATATAGATGCGTTTTCACTTTAATGTTTAAAGAAATGTTTTTTACTTCTGTTTTTATTGCTTTTAATGGAGCATTAAGACAGTAGAATAAATAGACACCTCGGACCAGGTCACCAGGGTCATACAGTATGAGAGAATTAATTCATTTGAATGGAGTCTGTCCGTTTTTTTTACGCCCACTAAATTGAGTTTACTGTGTTGTAAAAAGAAAGAAAACAAACACTCATCTTCGAAAGTAAAGTGTTCTTATTCTTCCTCTCAGATATACAGTACCTGTTGATAAATGAAATTTCAACTCCCGTCTTGATGTCGCTGTAAAGATGAGGAAAACAGATCTGAGTCAAATGAAATAAAAAGAACAAAAGATATAATCAGGTTTCTTGAGATAATCGGAGACTCCTCTTCACCTGCCGTTCATTCGCACAGTTCCTACAACTATCATTCCCACGTTTGACTCGCTAAACGTTGTTCTCCATCATAGCCTGACATGGATTTGCTCTGTCATGACACGAAATGTTCATTTATCCTCGCCTGTGCTTCAGTGACTGAGTCTGACCTGCAGGTGTCGCTCTCGATCAGCGATAACTCCTCTCACTGTACAAAACGCGTTATCTGGTCAGATATTACTGAATGTTGACATGACTTTTACACGCTTCATGCTTTGTAACAGTGAACTGACTGTTTCTGTGCTGATGTGGTGTTTGAGAACTGAAACACTCAGACGTGAACTGTGCCGTTAACGTTGATTTATAGGACAAGAAAAAGGACGCTGAGGACGCTGAGTGACTGTCCTCTGTGGTGGTGGTGGTGGTGTTGTTTCTGAACTTGGGGATTTTAAAGACCTATGAATATGTGTGTGTGTGTGTTTTGTTTTGTTTTATGGCTTTTATAGAACATACAGAGCATTCAGAAAGTTTTCAAACCCCTTCACTGTTTTGACTTGTCGTTATGTTCGTAATGTTTAGTATTCAGACCCTCTGCTATGACACTAGAAATTCAGCTCGGGTGCCTCCCATTTCTGTTGATCATCTTTGAGATGTTTCTGCACCTTGACTGGAGTCCACCTGTGGTAAATTCAACTGATTGGACGTGATGTGGAAAGGCACACACCTTTCTATATGAGGTCTGACAGCTGATGACGTATATCAGAGCAAAAACCAGGACGGTTGAAGGAACTGCCTGCAGAGCTCAGAGACAAGATTGATAACGATTTTAGCATATTGCTCTAACATAACAACATGTGAAAGCCGGAAGGCATCTGAATACTTTCTGAGCGCTCTGTACAAAGCAGCCAACCAACAATAGTGAAATAAAACGATAAAGAAAAACACGTGGACATATTAACAGGCAGCTGCACAAAGTAAAGAATCTCAGTTTCTCCGGTTTGAAATGCTGCATCACCAACATCAGCCACCGAGTCAGTCTGCTCCTGCGATGTCTCTGTCTGACCTGCGGGCGGCGCTCTTCATCACTGTTTCTTTATATCAGTGTGATAAACGTGTCTGTGTCTGGTCCAACAGTGTGTTCCTGCTGCAGTGCTCTCAGTGTGACTTCAGGCCTCAGACTGCTGATGAGATGGCCGGTCACCTGCTGACGAACCCGGGGCACCGCAGCGCCACCTGTCGCACCAGGAGTAAGACAACACACACATCACACACGCTGAAGGCTTAGCACGACATCAAGAGTCACAGTAACACCGACATATATCATAAGTTACTAGTCTGTGGACCATGATTTACTTGGTAGAAGATTTCCTGGAAACAAGCCTTTACTTTGACACCAATCACAGGTAAAATAGAGACTGACTTCCCCTGGTACACTTTTACCTAACGACTGTAGACCCACGGCAGGTTCAGCCTGTATGAAGAATAAAGTTAAAAGTAAATAAAAATGAAATGATAAATGTAGTGTTTGTTTGGGTATAAATGGAGCAGTTGTTAATAGAAACACCTGTGGAAATCAGCAGCACATGCCTTTAAAGGCCAGGCTAGCTTAAACTAAACTAAGCTTAACTAAGTTAAGTGTCTCAGAACTTTGTCTCTATTTTTCTTATAGCGAGAACCAAATAACATCGTTGTTTCCAGGAAATTTAAAGACCTTATGAGGAAATTATCAAGAAAACAGTCCTGAGTCCACCTCTAACGGGACATTTATTGACTTGTGATTATCAGTCGTGTCGGCGCCATAACTCCAGAGTTGGTGAGTTTGGTCCAGACTCAAACACCATGAATCTACCGTCGTCTGGGTCTTTATTAACTCGCTTACCTTTTATCAGAGAAAGGCCTTTCTTTGAGACGGGTCCATGTTTGTAATTTCCTCTGTTATAAGTAGATCTTATCATATTTTACCTATGTCGAGTTTAAGTGTTTTTTTTTTTTTGTTTTTGTTTTTTTTTTTCCCTCTAAGTCAACTTCTAAAAACCTGTACAGCTGCAAACATCTCATCCACACTGGAGAATATTTTTCTGTTGCTTTTTAACATGGTCGTAGCTATGGAGGAAGGCGATGTCTTGTTCTTAATCCTGCCTACAAAGCTGTGAAACAGTCCTCAGTGAGCTCACTGGACCACTGAATGCTGTGTGAGGGGACTCAAAGGAAACAGCAGGCAGAAAGTACATCTGTACTCAAGTTGTTGGCATTTAGCTAAGACTCTGTGTGCTCCTTCTTTAATGACTCGACCACCACAACCAAGTAAATGGTCAGTTCCTACGGACACATTGACTAGATGGGCTGATCATATATATATATATATATATATCCAGATCTGATTTGGTTATTATCAGAGTTTTCTGGTGATTATGAGATACTAAGTCATAAAGATCAGATTATGTCTGTTCCTTGGTGGATGCAGTTTCCTTCTGTAAGACAATTTGTAGGCTGCAGGAGGTTTATTTTACAAACTAACAGCAGGTCTGACTCTGACTCGCTTTATCAGCTCTGTTAATACAGGCATGAACCCAACACAGAACTCCAGCTGGTCACATGTTCACATCTGGATTTAGTCTCCAAAGTAAATATTTCAGCCAGTATCCAAAGTTTGGCTTGGCCTCTTCAGTCACATCCCAGTGGAGCCAGCAGACGAAACCAGACCAGACCAGGAATTAAAGGACCACACCAGTTTTTTCTGTATTTTATCCCAGTTACTACAAATCACATAAACTTTACATCAAAGTTTATTCATTTTGCAAACCGCAGTGATGTGTTTTACTTTCTCTGCAGTTGGTTTCTAATATTTTCCATATGATTATTAATTGATAGACTCATGAAACTTGTTTCGAGTGGTTTAATCAGTGATCTGCATTATTATTATTTTATCAAATGTTATGTTACATTATTGAGGTGCATATTAAACTGCATCACCACTCAACAATGATGTAGTTTAACCAAAACATCTTATCTCAAGGTCCTCTTACTCGGTTTCTTTTAAAGCTTTCACCTAGAGCTGCAACGATTAGTCGATTAATTCATGAGTCGAGCTCCAGAATATAAATATTCAACTATTATGACAGTCGATTAATCCTGAAGGTTTTTTTTTTTGTTTTTTTTCAACAGCAACATTTTCTGGTTCCAGCTGTTAAGATTTGCGGTTTTTGTTTGTTTTTATATCATTTTAAACTGTTTGTTGGAAAAAATTAGACATTTGTTAAATCACTTTGGACGCTGGACATTTTACAGACAAAACGATTAAGCAATTAATAAAAAAAATAATCAGCAGATTGATCAATAATGAAATTAATCATTAGTTCTGGCCCTACTTTCATCTGTATCATGTGACAAAAGGCAGTTTTGTATGGAGATCAATCAGTTGATTCATCAATTAATCGGCTGAAAATCAATCTGCAACTATTTTAATAATTAATCAATTTTGTGGGTTGTTTTTTTTTTTTTTTTTTTTGATGTTAAACGGCTAAAATCTGTAAATATTTTGTTCCAAGAACCATCAGCATTGAAATTAAAAACTGAGCCACGAATCCTGCCCGACAGTATTTGATTTTCTGTTTTTAAAATGTTTTATGCTCTATTATAAGTATTTTATTTACAAATTTTTAGTATCATATTTTGTTTAAACCTCAAATGTTTTTGTCACCATAGTTTTTCTAAATCTGTCTGCTTTTATGTTTCTGTACTCTAATGACAGTTTTTCACTTTGGTTAATACATTGCAGTTTTAGTTTATTTATATAGCACTTTTCAAAAACAATGTTACAGAGTGCTTTACAAAAAACAAACAATAAAAACATCAGGAAATAAAATCAACAAGATAGAGACCAGTGAACCAGACATAAGATAAAAATCTAACAATTATCCGAAAGCCAACTAATAAAATAAAGAAAACGAACGAACATGAAGGACAAAGAAAAACAATAAATATCTGTAGAGCCGATAAAAGCTGTACAACCATCTTCAGATATATCAGTGAACTGACGCCTCCTCTCAGTTTCAGCTGTTCTTTCTGCTCATGTGAATAAAAACTCAGCTGCTGTTGATGAACTTTCTGATTCCTCTCCTCTTAAATCAACTTCTTTCTCTGGGAGGACCAGAGTTTTCCACAGATCCGTTTCCCTCTTTGGTTGCACCACAGCTCAGATGGTGCCAAAGTAAATAAAAATGACCTCGACGCCATGAAGCTGTGGAAGCAAAGGAAGTGTAAACAGCGGAAGGGACAGTGTTGTATTTGGAACAATGTGTTTACACATTGAGATGTCTTCCCACGTGATCTGTGGCCAATGTAATCTTTGACCTCTAAAACTCAAGACTGATTTACTTCACCAATGATTAAAGGACTACTACATCAAAAATCTGTCTTCTGAGTATCAAACATTCCCCCCTGTAGGCTTGAGCAATGGCCCTGAACAGTTTGTATCTTGCTCACATTTACAGTAGATTCACAAGGAGATCCAGAATCAGAGGTAAAATAAACACGTCAGACATCCGTAGAAACTTCTTTCCTCACTCCTCCAACTTATTTCACTTCTCCACAGTTTGTCTTCATATGCTCCAAACAATATTTGACTCATCAGTAGGTCTCCAGAAACCCTACTTACCCTGGTTCTGGCTTCATTACATTTAGGACTGAATTATAAATCCTTCTGTTTACTTTTAGGGCCTGACAGTTTGGCTCCACCATGTCAGGGAGTTGCAGATCTCAGATACAGGTCCTCCAGACCTCAAAACAAGGTCTCCTGGTTGTTTACTGCTGAAAATTTAGGACTCATGATGACCAAGCTTTTGCTTTTCTGGCTCCTTGTTCTGTGTAAACTTAGCCTAATTATGACGTTGGTGTTTGCTAAGTCTGCAGAGGTCGAAAAGGGGTAAAAAGAACAACTTGACTGTGAGACCAACACGTCATTAAAGTCGTTTGTTATACTGCAACTGTTGCTGGAGTTTTGACCTCAGACTATTCCATCTTCTATGCACCTTGTAAGTAGGTGAAGTAGTTCTTACATAGCGATTGGTTCTTAATAAATAGTAACACCCACTAACTAGCAGGTGTGATCGCTGATAACCAACAAATTCACCTTCTGCAACAATAAAAACAGAACATGTAGCCCGCTTGGAGCAACTAGACGAGCTAATTAAGAACAGCCAACATATTCAGCATCAGCAGGTAACGTGATCGACTACACCTGCTTGATATTTATGATGATGTGAATATTCTTTCCCGTTATCGATTCAGACATTTAAGAGGAATTTACTTAGTAAGTGATTTACACTTTACTAAAGTCTTTACTAAGACTTTAAGTCTGTGGTTTAAAGATTTATTCGGATGCATTTTATAGTAGTTTTTTCTCTTTTTTTTCAAAACTGAGAGGTACTTTGCAAATCTGGTTTTGAAAAATACCGCTAAGTAAAGTTTCACTTACTTAGTTACTTCCTGCAGAGCCTTGGCACTTTGAGAAGGCAACAGCATGAGACGGACATAGAACATGTTTGAGTAGGAGATGCTATGGTCTCGACTGACAGCATGAAAATGGTTCTACTTTAATAATCAGGATGAACACGCTGGCCTCGCTCCTACTTCTGGTGGACTCTGAAGTAGATCTGTTGTGGAGAAAGTGAGTGTTTGAAACTTAATCAACATACAAGTTAACGGTGAAGAAGTGGATTATGGTGCAGTAGGTTCGAGGAGTTTCAACAGCTGCTTTGATATGTTATGATTTTTAACATCTTTGGTTGATTTTGTTTTGATATTGATGTTTCTAATATATAAATGTATTGAATTATTTTTTTCATATCCTAATAAAATATATTTTCCCACTCCTTTTCAGCCTACATTGAACCTGACATTCAGTTCTGCCACGATGAAGAGCATCGTTTCTCAGAAGACAAGGAACCAAGCCAGAACAAGGACTTGCCTGATCCCTCCTGGAGATCAGCAGATTGCTGGAGACAGCCGGTGGAGAGTGAAAGCACCCAGTCCACCATTGTCCCTTTCCTGCAGAGCAGCGGGCCTCGGCACTACCTGTCAAAGAACAGCGACGCGATCGACTTCTTCAACCTGCTCTTCCCTTCAGCGCTGGTGGAGCTGATCACCACTGAGACCAATGCCCACGCCAAGACCTGCCAGTTCCTGGGCTCCTGCCACCCAGACTGGGTCCCTGTCACCACTCATGAGATCAAGGGTTTCATTGGCCTGGTCATTCTGATGGGGATCCAGAACCTGCCTGACCCATCTCACTACTGGTCCTGGAGTCACTACGACAACAGCTACACCTTCTACCGAGCAATGAGCTTCAAACGCTTCAAGCAGATTGCTGCCAACATCCGCATGGGGAGTTTCGCCACAGACGAGTATCGTGGCACCAACGACCCCAGCGACTCGCTGCACATCTTCAGGCCGATGCTGGACATCCTGGGTGGAGCAATGTGGGACGCTTACCAGCCGAACTGCTGTCTGACCATTGACAGGGCGCTGCTGCCCAGCCTGGAGGAGGAGAGCTGCCACACTAAAGGGAACCCAAAGACCCAGCCTCAGGTGTGGCTGCTCTGTGACTCCAAGTCAGGCTACTGCCACCGCTTCTTTATCCAGGTGGGGGAGAAGAGGGGCCAGGAGCCGGGCTTCACCGTGGTGCCACAGCTGATGAAGGGTCTGGAAGACAAACACCACCAGCTCTACCTGGCCAGCTCACTTACTTCTGTCCCGCTCATGCAGAAGCTTCTGGACCAGGGCATCTATGCCTCCAGCTCCTTCCCTCCACCCAACCCCATCCTGCCCAGAGAGCTGTGGGAGGAGGGCTGGCTGGAGAAACCCGGGGACTTCCTGCAGAGGCATTTTGGACCTTTGCTGGCCACCCGTTGGAGGGACACCAAGGAGATGGGCTGCCTGTCGACTAATGCAGCTCCGGGTGAACCGGACTCTGTTTGGAGGAGGTCTCAGACCAAAGTTGGTAGCTTGGACCCCATTGACCGCCCCATGGCCTTCCGCCTCCTACAGGAGAACATGCGAGGGGTTGACATCTGCAAGCAGCTGCTGGCCTGCAACCCGCTTGGAGGAATCCCTCAGGACCGACACTGGCGCAGCCTCTTCTGGTTTCTGGTCAACCTGAGTATCGTTAACGCTTTCATCGTTCTGCGGGAGAGTCGCAAAGAGAGCCCACCTGCCTGGGTGCAAGACGGCCTTTTTACTCAAGTCAACTTCCGCAAGCGTTTGGGTAACCAGCTAGCCAAGTGTGCCCAGAAATACTTTGAGACCATGGAGATCGCCAGCTCCCGCGGGATGAGGGTGGAGGTGGCAGACGAACCAGTTAAACTAAGACACAGGATGACAAAGATCAGTGCAGTCTCCAAAAGGTGCAAGAACTGCAACATGAAGAACATGCGCCATGAGAGCGTGTACGGCTGCGTCACCTGTAAAGCCAACCTGTGTAAACAGCCGAGCTGCTTCTGGGAGTATCACGGCCTGTCATCCCTTAACAAAGGTCGGTATTCTGTAGTGTTTATTTCAACAGATCCTGCTCAGTTCTGTAACTGTAAAGAAACTGATTTATTAAACTTTGCAATTAAGGATGCATGTTTAATGTTTTTAACAGGATCAACAAAAGTTGGATTTCTCAAGGACAGAATGAGGTAATCAGGTCACTAAATATGTTCACACATCTAATTTACTAGTTTTGTTGTTAATTTTGGAACACTTGTTTGTCTGTGATTTTTGAAGATTTGAACGAAACAAGAGTCCAGTAACTGTTTTGTCTTCATGTCTGAAATGTATTTATCGTTCTCTGTGTTTTGTTAGAAGTTGTTGCTGTGCCTTTGTCTTTGGAATAATATTGACAAATGTACATTTGATTCTTTGTGCTGCAGTGGATCAGTGGAGGTTGACGAGGTTGAGGACAACATGGACGAGGCCATGGCTCCCGTTGAGGACATGGACTTTTCTGACGATGAGAGAGTAGATGATCTGGATGACATTGATGAAGAAACCGAAGATATTAAGGAAGAATTTATCAAAGAAGTAAAACATCCAGTGCCTCATCTGCCATCAACAACAAACAGCCATGCCCAATCAGCGACCGTGTTGTCTGCCTCCAAAGAGCGTGATGATTTCCTCACCGCCCGTCAGCTGAGGATCGCCCTGTTCGCTCTGTGCGACGGACTCCGCCAAGCCTCAAGGGTCTTTTCAACTGACACCCAGCTCATCCGGACGTGGCTGAAGGAGGCCAAGAAGCGTTTGAAGCAAACGGAACAGGAACAGAAAGTCCATGCTGACGGTGGGGATCGCATGGTGGCCTGGGTGCTGTCCATGCGTGAACAGCAGCTTCCGATCACAGAAAGCAACCTCTTCCACAAAGCCTCCACACTGAAGAAGAAAGGAGGTTTCAGCGACTCCTTCCGCATCTCCTACGACTGGGCGGTAAGCTTCATGCTGCAGTACCGGCTGGGCGTAAGGAGCATCGGCAATGCAGCCACACTGACTCGCACCCTGCCAGCTTCCCTGGAGGCCAAAGTCAAGTCTTTCAGGGAGTTTACCCAAAAGATCATACAGGTTCACAAGCTTTCAGATAGCACTGTCGCTGCAATGGACGAGTTGTGTCTCTTTGTGGATTTAAGGTTAGTCCAGGACAAGTCTCGCTGCTCAGAGGCCCTGGAACTCACGGGGTCTTTACCTCTGGTCACCGTGTACCTGACAGCGCTGGCAAATGGTACCATGTTGCCGTCTCTGGTGCTGGCGAACAGGCAGCTGGCTGAAAAAGTCCTGCCAGAGTTCGTCCTGGTGGAGGCCGGCCCAGAGAGTCTCTTAGTAGAAGAAGCCTTGGATCTCTGGACTAACAAGGTCTGGCTACAGCACGTGTCCGGTCTAACTCTGCCCAGTAAATCAATGCTGATCTCGGACCGACACCGGGAACACATGGGAGATCAGTTCCTTACTTCCATCAGTGGGTCAGGTACCCTCCCAGCAGTGATTCCTGGAGGTTGCTGCTTCTGTCTTCAGCCTCTGGAGGTTTGTGTGAAGCCGGTTCTGCAGCGCTTCATGCTGTCGCGCTGGGCAAAGTTCACGGCAGGAAACCCGAAAGAGCTGGAGGAGACGTCACCCCACCGGCTCCAAGCAAATGTTGCCCAGCTGCTGGTTGACTGGGTGGTTGAGGCCCTGACGCACTTGAACAGGCTGCCCCAGGTTTGGCAGAAGTCATTTAGGCTGACGGGTCTTCTTCTGAAAGAGGAGGGGGAGAAAGGGGAGGATGAAGCGGCAACAACAAGTCAGACACCAGAGGAGATCCAGTTGGACCTCCTTAAGACCCTGACGGAGATCCTGCTGGGTGCTGAAGCTCTGGAAGCCAGTTCTCCTGATCTGCTGGAGCTGGAAGACGAAGAGGACACCAAGGAGGAACAAGAAGGAGGGCAAGGAAAAGAGACATCAGAGGGGAAACAGAAGGACAAAGACGAGACAAAGAAGGAGGTGACAGAGGAAAGAAAGGAGAGAGGAGATAAAGGGAAGAAAACAGAGGAGGAAGGAAGGCAAGAGGACATGGGGAAGGACCTAAAAGATGAGGTTAAGATGATAGAGGAGGACAGCGAGGAGGAAGGAAAGGAGACAGAGGATGACAGAAAGGAGATGAACAAGGAGAGACGAGAGACCAGGATCGTGATAGGAGAGGAAGTCGGGGATGAGTGGAAGATAAAAAGCCGCACAGAGGGTGTAGAGGCTGACGGAGAGGAGGATGGCAGGATGGACAAGAGCTGAACAGACGATGTAGACAAGGATAAAGGTCTGTAAACACCTGACCAAGTCGTCCCCGAAAAGGTGTCTGAAGGGACTTTTGGGTTAACTGCCAGGCTTTATCTCATCTGACATTCGCTGAAGCTCGAAAACCGAACTTTTGGTGGTTGGGGTGTAGACATGGGGTGGGGTTAAGGTGGGACAACAAGCAGCAACCAGCCCAGCTGAGTGCGAAAGGCTACGACATCTGTCAATCAAAGGAAACCCGCCTATTAACGTACCTTTCTTCATCTGGACTTAAAGCTCTGGTCTGCTACAGGTGTGCTGTTGAGTTGTGCCCCAATATCCCAGGTTTGTGTTTGAATTAAGATCGGATAAGCTCAGCTACAGGATCCAGTCCAGGTGGAAGGTGGACATGATAATGTAGATATGACAATGGACCACAATCCTGGACGTAGGTCAAACAGAGAAAGACTGACAGTAGAAGAAGCCCAGTCAATCTGCTGAGAGCTGAACCTGTGTCAGAACTGTCCTGACTTTGTAGAGAGACGTTGGAGGTGTTTCTCGTTCAACACAGCAGCATCTAGTGGACGGTAGACGAAATGCAGTTTTATGCACCGGAGCTGTGGTGGTTGTTGCTTGTCTGGGACATTAGTCATGTGCTACAGTGAAGAAGCCAGCGGGCAAGAGGTTGTTGTTGGCTTGGGTTGACTTCACAGACAGAGGCAGGAACACACCACATGACGTAAAGTCAGATTGTAATCCTGATTGGGTCACTGGCTGTCGGAAACAGCGGAGTCACCACGTGTCTGGTTTTGTTTGGACGTTTTGGGATTAAAATACCGGCCTTAACGAGTTGTCGTGTTTCTGTCATTGACTTTTACAGATGAGACAAACTCTGAAGATGATCATGTAGCTGCAGCCGGTTAATAACGGCAGTATTTCTAAAAGTATGTTAAATTATTGTGGTGTTTTGCTGCCTAAACGGTCAAGTTGAGAGAAGTCAAAGCTCCGCCCCCAGAGCAGCCAATCAGCCAATCAGCATGTCCATCCATCTGTCTGACAGGCGGATGTTTACATTTGTTGAGGTCCGTTGGAGGTTTCCCAGCATGCCCAGGGTGGTGGTTAACAAACGAAGTCAAAACACATTCAAATGTACAGTTGTGGTTGAGAATATTAGTTTTGTGTTAAAAATTCAGACAATGAATTATCAAATAATTCACCCAGAATGGTTTTCATTCTGTCGTATTAATAAATTTCTATCACATCTAGAGGTTATTTGGTCCAGCATAAAAAATAAATATAAATAACAAACCGAGCCATTTCAAGTTTTAACTTGCAAATTTCCTGAGCCCAAAGAAAAGCACGAAGTCAACATAGCACAAATATTTACCTATGACAAAAAACCCTGAATGTCAAATTACAGCCAGTGAAAAGTACAAACATTTGCTATTCTCAAAAAAATATTAAAGATGAAGAGTAATATAATATCTTTACATTTTTATATATCTGCAACGAATAATAGCACACCATAAAAAAGTTTCAAGGAAATTAAAATAATCCACCTCAGGAAAAATATCCAGTCAAAATATCTTGAAACATGGGTTTTTCAGCTCTGAAGCTACATTTAGCCAAATCTGTGGCTCTGTAACGTCTAGATGTGACAGAACTGTCGTAAGACAACACAGAATCAAAGGTCTGTTGCAACAAAGTGAAAACTAGTGGAGAAATTAATTTTTGGAAACTAAGGATTCTTCGTTTTTATTAATTTGATAACTGTAAGACATTGGGCAACAACTATTTACATGACCACATGTTCTAAATGATCCTGATGGTTTCTGGGATGTTCGGTCCAAATTTCAACCCAGTCCAGTGAAAAATAAGTGACTGGTGAGGCTGAGAATACAAAGAATCACAGGAATGATGAACTTTAGCTCCGAGGGCCTAATGTCAGACGTTCATAACTGAAACAGAGCTGTAGGACTCTGCTATTTCCTCTGAATTTAATAGAAGTTTTTACACAAATCGCTGACATGAACTGGGAGGTCCCAGGTGAGCTGCTACGGAACGACCCGTTGACGAGGAACCTTAAGTGTGGTTATTAAAAAATTGTGACTGAGTTATGAGACTGAACGGGGCATGTTACACCTGTTGGACCCTTTTTTTACCCCCCAGGAGTATGGGAACATGAACGCAATCCATTAAAAGAGATTAAAACAGATTTTGGCAGGATATTACAAACAGGGCGTTAAACCCACAGACAGAACGTAAATTCAGCCTCAACGAGGCTAAAAAAAGTTAATCATGAAAACAAGTGATAAAATCTTGTGTCAAAGACGCATTAAAGGGAATCAATGAATGAGTCATAAAAGACGCTGGTTGTTGGACATAGTTCATGATGTAAATATCACGGGATCAAAAGGTCGTCGTAGTTTATCATATGATGATATCTCCTCATTACTGCCACCGCAGCAACGGAGGCATCAGATGTACATTTACTCGGCGGTGCATCAGAAACCTCAGCAGGGACCAGGGTGAGTCGGTGGACAGGACACGGCAGCAGAGATCATTGGCTGTCACCTCTCAGTGTTGTATGACGGGGGGGATGTCTGTAGGCTGATTGGCCGGTCTGGAACGCGTGGGTTAGTTTTTGTGGTGGACCAGTGCTTAAATGACTTATTCCTTTCTTAAAAAGCTTCATTTCATCATGAAGACTGAAGATGTTCAGAAACAGTCACGTGACCCGGACCTGGACCTGGACAGACGTGAAGATGATGAATGTTTTTACTTTAACTGTACAGATGAAGTTGGATCCTGCAGATCACGTTTGATCAGACAGGAAGCTGCGAGGGTCGCGGCTCCTCCTCAGACTGTTTTTATTCCTGTCCAGCCGATCCAAGATGATGTTTGACCTCAACACGTCTGATCCCACAGGATACATTTTGTTGTTTTGGTGCTGATGTACATATCAACATGAATTTAGATGCTGTTCCTCACAAATAAAATCCAAACCTTGTTCAGATGTGGATTGTTTTTGGTGTATTCCATTTATCTGTCAGTGACCATGAACATGAACGTTGGTCTCAGAGACGAGAGATGAACCAGATTCAGATACGAGCTGGTTTCCTCCTGCGGGTCCACACGAGCGCCGATACAACCCCCCGCCGTTAATACAAACATTGTGAACAGTAAATCAGTCAGACATTGCAACAGTACACCCCACGCTATGCAGATGAATAAAAATATGAATACAGATACTGAACGTTGGCTGCTGGTTTCTTCACATCCAGGCAACGATATGAAAAGTAAACCCGATGAATCTCTGAAGAGTTTAAATAGTTTTTTGTTTGCACACATAAAACAGATGTGACAGGAGGAGAGGTCAAGAAAAAAACCCAAATCAAGGTCAGGAAAAAAAACTAAACTAGTATCTCAAGCGAGATTTAGCAGAATACAGAGAAAATAAATGATAAAAAACAAAATGAACAAAATAATGCATCAAATCAGCTGATAATAAATTTACAAAGCAAACGTATATGAAAAGCATTAGATAAGAACTTCATGTGACAACAGTTTCTTTGTAAAATTTTCAAATGATATGTTTGTATAGTGTAAATTTGTCCATGATGAGAAAATTAGCCGTGTTTGGTTTTAGAGAGATCAAGCTTCCTGGTTTATATACAAAGCCACATATCTGATGAACATTCTCATCATAAACTGAAAAGTTATGACATGAATAAATTCCCAGATTTCAACATGTTGTATTTATGAAGTAAATTGCATTGGATAATAGGCTTAAGTGTATCACTGACCGGAGACCAGCATGAAAAAAAAACATTAGAAATTTAGCCTGAAAAGATCTTTGGAGTCTGATTAAAAAACTGTCTCTGACCCAATAAATGTATGGTTCTCTCATTTACTCTGAGACAGTGACAAGTTGTTGGTGTTTGAAGATCTGCAGATAATCCTCCCGTCTGAACTTTGACCCGAGCCTGAGGTCGAACTCTTCGGTCACAGCAGAAATCAGCGGAGGGAGATTCCTGTGTGACAGTAATGAGAGGATCTCAGCAAACGTCTCATCCATCGTCACTGCCTGATAAAACCGCAGCTCTGTCGGCGATGAGTCTGCAGATGAGTCAAACAAGTCTTCCTGGAGGAGGAGGGGGACAATATGGGGCTGAACCTTTTATTAAAAACTGAAACGCTGTCCTTCAAAATGTCTGGGCCAGACATATTACGCTTTTATAAACTTAATATTGTAATTATATTATTAACATTAATGATCTGTTCCTCTCAGTGAGACTGTTAAGAATCATACCACGTATCCGACAGTCCACAAAAATAGTAAATATCACAACCATCTATAAAATGTGAGGAACGTGTTCCTACATATGTTCAAAATAAAATGTCTGGGACGTACAGTAGACCTGCACTACGTGCTTCTGAACAGCTTGAATGTACGACTTTATTCACTG
Organism: Xiphias gladius; assembly: GCF_016859285.1. NCBI lineage: Eukaryota > Metazoa > Chordata > Actinopteri > Istiophoriformes > Xiphiidae > Xiphias > Xiphias gladius. Next base: position 30,183,002 of record NC_053421.1, read on the forward strand.
TATTCCTCCTCTCGGCCTTTGGTTCCCGGTTTCTGCCCGAACCCAGGTGTGTTAAAGTATTAATGGCTTCCCTTCAGTAGATGTTTACTGGAGCAGTCATTTATTTATCGTTTTGTTCTTTATTTGTCCAGAGGTTGAGTCAGTTCCTGGGCAACAAACGTCTCTGTCCGCTTACGTTGTTTCTGAATCTGAATCTGGTTCGGCTCTCGTCTCCTCTGTTTTCTCCGTCCATGTACCTCCATATCGAGGGGTCGGGGGGGTGATGTTTTTTAAATCTGACATTTACTTTGGTCTTCGATCAATAACAGAGACAATGAGGTAAAAACTTTCTTTTTTTTTAAAAACTGGGTAACTCCTCAAATAGCAGAACTGAAAACAAATCAACACAATAGAAAGATGAAAAAGGCTGAAGCTGCAGCTTATTGTCATCGGGACTCTTTACAAAACGCGTCCTTTTGACATCAAACACAAACCTGACAGTATCGGACCGACGCCACCGTGGCTTTATGAGCACACCTTTTTCTATTGGTTCAATAAATTGTGTGCTGCTTGTTTTCTGTTCCTCACTATTCTTCCATGAATTCTCCCCTGGTCGGACGCTTTGTGTAAAATTCTTATGGCTCTTTTGAAGAATGAAATTTGTATTTATTTTACATGTATTTCCACATACTTCAAACAGTAAGTGACACATGGAACTATATCAGAACAGTATCAGCTTTACAATGAAACTTGATTCAGAAAATCCTTCATTTTATAGACCGTTGCAATTGACTCCTGACAACTTGCTTTGATGTAATTTGTGTGTAGTTCTCAGATTAATTTACTTTATATGTTGTCGCTCCAATAAATTGAATTTAGGACAATTTCAACATCATTCAACAGATGTTTCAGATTATTACCACGGCAGATAAAAGAGGGGAATCAAATTTGGTTTGAATTTTATTCCCTTCAGTGTTGGCTGGAGAATAAAACTCTCTCTGGGCTTCACAGGGTTAATGTTCAGGTTGTATGACCATTGTGTAACACCCACATCTCCTCTCTGATTGGTTGATGTCAACACACTTAAACCCAACCCTCCTGGTTTTCACAGGATCTGGTCTGAGAGAATCTAGACCAGATGACAGAAGGACCTGCAGGATCTGATAAGACCGGGAGCTCAGACATGGGTGAGCTCATTTTTGTTTTATTTCTTAAATCATCTCTCCATCACCTGTCACTCACTCAACCACTCATCTGCAGCTTCTGTTTGTCTCAGCTGCTTAAATGACATTTTTTTTCATGGAGTTTGGTTGGAGCAGAGCTGCGGTTCAGTTGGTGACCTTTGCTCTGTTTCCCGTCGCCTGCTCTGAAACTGCTGCTCCAGAGTCTCAGCCCAGGAAGGAAAAGTAAAGGGTGACGTCCGTGATGTTTAACAGACAGTTTTCACAAATTAACTAAGTGGCAGCAGGTTTCTTAACTGACGTGTAAACTTTGATGCAGCTGGTTATTTGACTGTGCTGTACTTACATTAATTTATTTTATTTTACATTTGTGTGCATATGAAAGGGAGCTGACTTAGAGCTTTATCATACAGAACCGTACAGCGGCTCCAGAGGACAAAGTGCATACACGAGAGAAAGCGCAAACATTAAGGAAACAAGCTCCAAAAACACATCGAAACAGGGAAACCGCACGAAGCAAGAGTTAGCACACCAGAGGTGCGAGGGGACGCCGGGGTAGATTTAGAGCAGTGACGGCCATGTCACGTGACCGACGGGCACGAACGTCATGACCGCACGAACTGAGCACGACATCACGAAGACCGCATTCGTTTTCTGTGTCACAAGAGCGAATCCCTGGGCAAGGCATTGTGGGATTCCGGGCGACATGGGCCCGAGGGTTTCACGTAAAAACTACAACAAAGTGCTGGATGGAAAAACGTCACGTAAATTGTCGGAGAACGTGCACGTGGCTTGTTTACGATATGTTCGCTAATGAGCGCGCTACTCATTAGCTTGCAGGTGTCGACACACCCGCAGCAGCGAGCGGGAAGTAGCTTCCAGTGGGTCTTCGCTGCGAAGAGCCCCCCGCTGCAGAGTCAGACCGTGACTTTCGACCATCGTCGCGAGGACATTTCTACCGCGCGGCGACATCCCGGTCCTCGCAACTTCAAAGGGCTCGGTTTTAGAATCAGGTTTAGGTTAGGGTCAGGGTAAGGGACTTGGGAATGCACTATGTGAATAAGGGTCCTCACAAGTGTAGAAAGACCTCCACCAAGGAGGTCATGCCGGATCACACGAAAACTACTGAACCGATCTGCAGGAAACTCGGTTTAGGGACGGGGCCTGGACCAGGGAAATCCGAGATTTCAATTGATGTTTGAACCAGAATCTTCCTGATAAAATGATGCATTCACTGACAAATTACTGCGACTAATCTTCCCTATAAACTGTATATAAAGTCATGACTCAGCTCCTGATTCACCGGGGTGGAGGTTGTTCAACACACATCAATCCTCCATGTTAGGACTCAACACAGAACAGCTTTTGTTCTTCTCTTCCTTTTGCTTTCTGAGGAGCATTTTCACCCATAAAGCAGTTTAATAAAACAACCAAGTGTCTGAGCAAAGACCAGAACTTGTCCCTTTGAAATGGACACGAAACAGCACAAAGAGCAAACTGTGATGAATGAATGAAAAGACCCTGAAACTCATTGATTCACAGGAAAACTAAAAAAGACAGAAACACAATGAAATACAGCAGAAAAAAAAGATATGAAAAACACACGACGATGTTTTAGATCAGTGGGTCCCAAACTGAATTTGAGGGCAGTGGTGGAAAGTAACTGAGTACATTTACTCAAGTAGTTAGATGTCCTCGTGTTTTACTTGAGTATTTCCATTTTCTGCTGCTTTCCACTTGTACTGCAGTAGGTGTATCTGACAGCGTAGTTTCTGTTTAAGATGATTAAGATTTTGCAGAAAGAAACCAACACAAACGTATAAAATCCAACACGTTTTCTGATGTCGAGGCGGCGGTGAGAATCCGACCAGCGCTGTATGAGAGCTGCGTTTGCTCTTCCTCCCTCTCCCGCTGATCATCATCATTCAGCGGCCGATGGGCGAGTTCCTAGCGTTATTATCGGACACCTTGAGACCCGGGGAGCCGGGCTCTTCTGGACCCAGAGGACGGATCACCACACTGACACGGGAGCTGTGAAATTCAAGGAAGCCGATTCCTCCCAACTGTCGGATGTCAGAGCGTCTTTAAATGCGACTCGAGCTCAGAGTTGCAGCCTGTGCAGGTCGATTTTTCTAGAAGGAAACTGATGTGCAGCTGCAGCCAAAGGTGATTGATTATCTTCTCTGCAAATCAACCCATTGTTTTCTGTCTGTAAACAGACAATCAGAGACGGAACAACCATCGTGTCATTCTGGCGTTGGGGCTTCAGACATGACTCAAACGAGGATGGACGGTCGAAAGAGTTGCCGACCAATTTTCTTTTAGATTAACCGACAAATCGTTGTAGCTCTAAATCAACCTTCAGCTGAAAATCAAAAGCGGGAATGTGACATGTTAATGAGGCTAAAACTGCGGGAAAACAGCCTACTGTTCCTTTAAGTTACAGGCAGCGCTGTGTGTGTGTGTGTGTGTGTGTGTGTGTGTGTGTGGAGGTTATATCACGCTGTTTTGGTTCACAGAAGCGGAGGTGACCTTGGTTCACATGAACCCACATTAGAGTGAAGAACAGCTGAGACTTTTAATCACTCAGCTCCTTGTGTCCATCGTCGGTTTCAGGTCCGGCTCAGTCTGGCACGTGGACTCGGTCTGAGCAGGACTTCACAGACCTGACTGAAGAATCGACGTTGTTGGCTGAGTCTGAGCAGCAAGACATTTATCAGTGACCTCGCCCTCGCCACAGCCAACTCTCACCCGATCACCTGATCGATCACATGCCTGATCAGAGAGGTAATAACCAGTCAGAGACATAGATCGACCCGACATCTGCCGTGTTGAACATTCTCCAACAAATCCTACGGTTTATTCGCCGATTTGAATCATCGTCTTGTTGGCGTCGCTTTTTAAATCTGCAGGAATAAATAACTGATTTCTTTATAAGGTGTAAATATAGAAACGGGGATGAAATCTCAGGAAACCAAACTCTGCTGAGAGACGTTCTGCTGGGGGTGGACCAGGTTCGTCACAGAAACCAGACAACCAGGAGAATTTAGCTCCACGCTGACGAGAGCAGACGGAGGAGACGGTCGGATACTGTCAATCACATCGGGGTCAGATTTATTCTGCTCGTTTGTTTGTGTATCTCTCCGGACCACAGCTTTACTGCTCTGGTTCACTCTCACCGCTCCCATAGTGTCGTTTTCAGCCCGCAGCAGGCAGATGTTTTCAGAGGAACAGCTGTAAAAAGCCACTGTCCAGTACCTGCTCAGCAGCAAACAGCAGACAGACACAGTCAGAGACCAGCTGGTGATCATAGCGGAGCATTTAGCCGCTGAAGAGCCTGATGTTTCCCCCAGGAGCTGGTGGAGACCAAAACCAGAGCTAAAAGAGAGGGAGTACTGGACCTAGACTCATCGGGTGACACAGACACCAGATCCAGATGAAGGATCATGTTGTTCTGTCACAATTTCAACAATTTCAACATGTCAACTTAAAAGTTGGAAATTTGTCAGTGAAATGCTGCGGATATGATAATGAACAGGTGACAACGATAAAGGTCTATACTAAACATTGATAACTCTAAAAAGGTGATACTTTACTGAGACCCTGAATGCAGGACCCACTACTTTAAACTTGTATTTTCACTCTGAGGTTCTTTAACTTAAAGGATCTGAGCACTTCTCCCTCAGCTACAGTTCAGTTTGCTGTTATTATAAATATATAAATAATTAAGATCAGTGAACTGCGCTGTGGTATGAACCAATACAATGACGTCTAAAATAACCCAACAGACGCCGAGCAGTGAGGATTCAGACCTGTCTGTTCAGAGCCGCATGTCTAGAAATCAAAACTGCTCCTTAAACACTTCAACACACGAAACAAACGCAAACTACCACAACATGTTTGTCAGTCAAACAACACATCTCACTCTCCCGACGGTTTTAATGGCAGTGTTGCGTTGTTTCCATCAGAGCCGCAGAAACATGTTTAACCTCTTCCATTTTCACACAAAAGTCAAATTTCACTCTGAGCTGATAAAAGGCAGCAGAAGGAAAAAACTCAGATTCAGGTTAAAGTCCAAGGACGAGGCTCGGGATGGGAAGGGATTTAAACGACAGGAGGTCACTGTGGCTGTAGTCATTACTGGGGGGGGTCCACCTCACCTCCCCCACAGACAGAAATCCAGTCTGAATGGGGTTTGATTGGGATTTTGGATGGTAAACTGCCCCGCAGCATGTTGTGTTGTTTGTTCTGGTGACGGAAGAAGCTTTAATTACAGGTGCGTGTCAGTCAGAACCTCTTTACACTCCTCGGTATAACTGATCATTGGAAATCACTAATAAAACACCTCCTGTGGAGTTCTGAAGGACCGTTTCCAAATTAAAGGTGAACGGAGGACCGACTGATCCAGTTTACGTGTGTTCGTTGCTTCTTCCTGACAATAATAATAAAAATCTTTGGAGCTGTCTGGACACACTCCATCCTCTGAACATCAGCTGTGAGCTGAGAGATTCTTGGGATTTCCTTTCTCAAACCTCTGTAACCCTCCAGGATTAAACCCTCTGATGTCTTTGACCTGTTGTTGTGTTTTCTCAGCCAGCTGTTCAGGATGTGGACCAGGATACCGCAGCCCGCTGGACGCAATGAAGGGTGAGACAACTGTCTGTAGCACTGTGCCATCCACAGACAAACGATTTCAACTGTTCAGATTAACAGTTAATGTCCTGATCTTCTTCCTGCTCGACTTTAAATGACCCCATGACCTTTCCCCTGGGGCCACACTCGGTACAAACGTTACACTTTCAGCCCCGCAGCAGCTGTTTTCACCATAATCCACTTTCCAAGGACATTCAGCCTCCTGCTCCTGCCACAGACTGAACTCATCGTCCATTTCATAAAATGCACCGGGTGGTTGTCATCAAATCCCGTGTGCAGACTCAAACCAACACTGGATAGATCCCACTAACATCTACTGTGTGTTAATATAATTTAATATAACCATGTACAGTGAGTGTAGCACAGTCTGATGTGTCTCATGCCTCTGAGCCTCAGAGCGCCACTGTTTCCAGAAACTATTAAAAACCCATCAGTGAGCCGCACTGTTGCACTGGGTGACATGTTCCTTCATCACCGTGAACACACACAGTAGGTTATTTAGACTCCGTCCCACACACACGCTGTCCTGATGCCACAAATGCTCACTACAGCACCAGATGTGGATTAATCCGCCACTGCAGGTATCAGGACTGTTTTCTACTGTAACTAGCTTCTTTTCCTGCTACCTAACATCATGGTGTATCACTGCTGACGTACAGGTCCGCACTAAAAGTCCTTCTGACAATGTCGCATGACGTAAATACATTTTTATATAAGTCATTTATTTGGGACCATGCACAGTGTTAATCATTAATGTTACAATTTGATATATTTAAGAAATATGTACAAGGATGTGAAAATATTTTGGCACAAAAACATTTTTATTTCTAGTGTTTACAGAAGGTTACTGAACAGATTCTTGTTATTTGGCTCTTAAAGGCTCCCCTGCTGTTTAGACTGTGAGAACTGATGAATCTCCAGGGTGGCATTTGTTCAGACTCTGGCTGTAGTGGACTCTGCAGCCTCAGTGGTTCAGGTTTGAGGACTTTCGGCTCAGACAGTTTTATTGTTTTTGTGGTTGAAGGTCCTCGGGAGGAGATCGTCTACCTGCCCTGCATCTACCGCAACACCGACGTTCTGAAACCTGACTACCTGGCTACTGTCGACGTGGACCCAAAATCCCCCACCTACTGCCAGGTAGATCCGGTGATCCAATCTTCTGCTGAGTGTCTGAACCTGATTCCTGCTGGGTCCTCAGATGTCTCGCTCTTATTTCCTCCTCCTCCTCTTCTTCTTCTTCTTGCTTCAGGTTTTTGTTGTTTCTGTCTTTAACTCGCAGGATCTGTGTAACTCACTCCTCCGTGTTCTGAAAAGTCTTAAACCTTCTTATTGATCAACAAAGTCAGTTATTCCTCTGAACTTTCTAAAGCAAAAGCTGAAGTGACATTTAAACCTCTTTCTCTGTTTTGACCTGTCGTGACCTTTGACCTCTGCCCTGCAGGTGATCCACCGGCTGCCGATGCCAAACCTTCGCGACGAGCTGCATCACTCCGGCTGGAACGCCTGTAGCAGCTGCTTCGGAGACGCGTCGAAGAAAAGAAACCGCCTGATTCTGCCATCTCTCATCTCCTCGAGAATCTATGTGGTCGATGTCGGGACGAATCCCAGAGCGCCGCAGATGCACACGGTAAGAATGACCTGTACGCGGCTCAGCCAATCCTATATAGAGCAGTAACTCTAGCAGTCCCTGCAGGGCGCCGGAGTCCCGCTCATTGTTTAAATACACAAACTGACTGGTTTATCTCACTGGTACCCATGAGCAAAGAGAGCGACCACACCTGGTTGTAACCTGTGTCTGTGTGTGTGTGTGTGTTTGTGCGTTTCGTAATGGGAAGCGAGACGATACAAAAGTCAATGAAAAGCTGTGTGTTAATCATTGGTTGTGATACTTTAGTGAATATTCACATTCTGTGTTTGACCCTTGATCTGTATGAGGTCAGATCAGTGACGTGGTTTGATCTGATTCAAATCTGAGTAAAAGCTCCTCTGAAAAAATCTTTGATATTTATTTATCGTTCAGTGTTATTTATTACCACAGGCCATATTGTTGTGTTCTTTACACACAACATCTACTTCCTGTCTGTTGGTCCTTAAGAGACGAGGGATCCCTCCTCTGTTGCTCTACCTCACGTTTCTGCCGGAAAAGGGGTTTTTTGGGGGAGGGTTTCTTGTACCATTCGAGGGCCTTAGGACAGAGGGGATCGTATGCTGATAGTTAGGCCCCTTGAGTCAAATTTGTGATTTGTGATATTGGCCTGTGTAAATAGAAATGACTTGACTATAAGTTATGAGGCTGTTATCAGCTCATAGTTTTTGTCAGATTCGCCAGAATCGTCAGAGGTTACGCTGGTTGGTTGCGTCACTGGTCTGTAATCAGCTCTCGTGCATGGCATCGTCAAAGTTCAATGTATTTTATAAAATGCTTATTGTAGCATTGTTTTCTGGCCAAGCCTAAACTTGACTGCAGCCATTCACATCAAATAATTCTTAAATTTAAAATAGTCCTGTTATTGTGAAAAAGAAAAACATCCATATTCAAGATCTCGAGAGGGACCTAACTGTAAGTAGGAAAAAAGACAGTTTTTGGTCTGATGATCGTGGAGCCCACAGTCAGTTTAACACCTACCTGGTTCCTCTAAAGTGTCTAAAGATACAATTTGTAGAAGAAAAAAACCCGTCACCATGTTCACCGAGCTGAACCCAAACTGGCCCAGAATCAGAAAATGAACTTTATCTTTACCTCAGTGTTAGCGGACCGCACACCGTCTCCAGTGAAGTCAGAATAAAACTGAAGGTTGTCGCTTGTTTCTCTGGAATCTGTTTTTTCATCCAGAACCACAGTGACTGAGGAAAAATCCAAATTCACATGAAACAGAAGCCGTCACTGTTGGTTCTAAACAAAGCTGGATTACCACCTGGCCTAAGGCCCCAGATCCTCAGAGGCCCTGAAAGCTCCAGCTTCACTTCAACCCGGCAGTTACTTTGTGGTAATTAGATTAATTGAAAAGTTTTTTGGTGGTATTCACCAGTAAATCACCGCATAAACTGAAATGTGAAGAGCTTGAGGAGGCTGCTGCATTCTTACCTCATCTTCAAGTCCTGTCTTGTAGAAGGTTCCCTATGTGCAAAGAGAGCTGGGAGAATGGGGGTTCAGTGAGGTCCACAGCTGATTTTTGCCCTGGGGTCCCATAATGGGTTGGTTGGGCCCTGGCCGTGACTTATGAAAACAGCAGCTGTTTTCTTTAGATTCAGAGGAATAATTCCCTCAGACCTTCTGTCACTGGGCAGAGAATGTACAATGAGAAAGCTGAGCTGATGGTGAAAACATGCGGAGGACGCGGAGTCTGCTGTTCTGGGGAGGAGGAAGAGGAGGGGGAGGAGGACGACGATGATTCATCCTGAGTTCACACTACATGATAAACTTACTCCCAGCAGCTCTTTAGAAAGTCAGTCTAATGAATAAATGTCTGACAGTCTGCTGAGTCACAGTGTAATGATTAAACAGCCCATTCTCCTCAGAGACTTTAATAAACCACTGAAGAACAGAAGTGATACTGGAGGGTTTAAAAACAGCAATAGGGGTTCTTGGCTTTTCGCAGATGATGTGGTTCTGTTGGTTTCATCAGAGTTGGGACCTCCATGAGCACTGGAACATTTTACAGCTGAGTGTGAAGCAGCAGGAAGAGAGTCAGCACCTCCCAGTCTTAGGTCCTGGTACTCTGCTAGAAACCAGTGGATTGTTCCCTTCAGGTTGGGAGGGAATCACTGCCCCAAGAGATGGAGTTCAAGTATCTCAGAGTCTGGTTCACCAGGTGGGTTGGTGCAGAGTCAGAAGTAATGTGGACTCTGTATCAGACTGTGGTGGTTCACAGGGACCTGATCCTGGAGGTGAAGCTCTGGATCCAGCAGTGGATCTCAGTTCCAGTTCCCAGCTTTTATTGGGAAGCACTTTGTAAGTTTGGTTTTGAAGAGTGCTGCATGAATAAAAAAGTCATTTTGTTTTCACCGAACTTCTGTGATAAAGGTGAAAATGAAAAATTACAGTTATTAAGTTGTTTTTATATTGTTTGTTGTCTTCAGATGGTGGAACCTGTGGATCTTTACTGGAAGTGTGACCTGGCAAACCCTCACACTTCTCACTGTCTGGGCAATGGGCAAATCATGATCAGCTGCATGGGAGATCCTTCCGGCAATGGCAAGGGTGAGACCTCCAGTAGACTGGATCACAAATCCTCAGACACATCTCCTCATGTAGACAGAAAACTGTGAAGGTTGTATTATAAACACCACAAAGCAAAGGAATGTCGGAGAACTGTCCAACAGTTTGAAAAGCCTCGTTATCCAGAGCTCAACCAGCGCCGCACACTCTGAATGACAAACCTTCTCCACTGATTATTGTTGTAGCAGCCTCTAGTGGACAGCTTCAGTGTTACATCTGCTGTCGTCCTCTCAGGTGGTTTCATTCTGCTGGACGGTGAGACCTTCAAGGTGGTCGGTAACTGGGAGCATCCAGGCGAAGCAGCGCCCTTTGGGTATGACTTCTGGTACCAACCTCGACACAACGTAATGATCAGCACCGAATGGGGCGCACCTAAAGCTCTGGCTGATGGTTTTAATCCTGCCCACATCAAGGAAGGTGAGTCAGGAGGAAACATTCGGTCTTTTCCTGCCAGAGCCTTGGTTTCCTTTAGCTCTTTTATAGTCACAACCAGTCCGATGTCACAAAAATGTCATCTAGGCACCATCATCCATGAGACTCTAGATTATATGTTCTGATCCCAGTGACGCTGCAGTCAATTCTGCAAGGAGGGCAGTTTCTCTTCCTGTTATACTACAATTATTACCACAGGATTTTAGGTTCCTATTGAATTAAGACTCCAGTCAGTACCTGTGGTTCTAGTTCCCAGTAAGTCTCTAGTCAGTAACACGGGGTTCTACGTTCTGATGCTAGTAAAATTCCAATATGTTCTGCAGGGATCTAGGTTCATATTCAAATAAGACTCAGTCAGTATAGTGGGGTTGACAGTTCTGATCGCAGTAAGATGACCTCATCGCTACTGAGGGTTACACATGATGTGCTCTGTGGGAAATGTGTTGAGATTCTACAGAACACCAGCAGTACCACAGGGTTCTGATCCCGATAATACTCCAGTTCATACCACTTCGTTCCAGTTTCCTGTTCTAGTAAAAATTCAGTTAGTACAGCGTGATATTAGGTCTGTTTCCAGTGACTGACACAAGGTTTCTAGGTCCTGGTCCTAGTTTCTATTCAGTAGTGCACGGATAAAGATGTGACACGTTCATGTGATGCAGTAAAGCAAAAGCCAATTAATAATAACAATTTTCGCTCAACTCTAAATATGTCCAAAAAAAAAGTCAAATTACCTGTTACATCTTTGGATAAAACTCAAAAGTCAAACTTTGACTCATCATTTTTGGTTTCCCAGGTCACTATGGCAGCTCCATCCATGTTTGGGACTGGACCACCCACAGAAAGCTGCAGACGCTCGATCTGGGTGAGGAGGGTGCTATTCCTCTGGAGGTCCGATTCCTCCACAACCCCAGTGCCACCGAGGGCTACGTAGGATGTGCTCTGAAATCAACTGTCTTCAGATTCTACAAAACACCAGTTAGTACCACAGGGTTCTAGATCCTAGTAAGACTCCACTCAGTACATCAGGGTTCTAGGTTCTGATCCCTATAACGGGCGTGTAGCTGTATCCCTTTTTTTTTTGTGTGTGAGTGCCAGTGTCTTTTTTCAGTTGTTCCTAATAAGAAGAGAACGTATGTGGACGCATGCAGCCGCCTAGAGACAAGGCGCTGCACACAGCGCCCTTTTTCGGAGCGCTTCGCCTTTTTTGTGCCGCTGCTCCAAACGCTTCTAGTTGAAAATCTCTGAACTTAATAAACAAATAGTAATAAAAAGCCAAAGGGGCTATGCTGGTCTATCATACGGCAATGGTGATATGTTGTCTTACAGAGCTGGGGAGCGCTTCACCCCAGCACCCTGCCAGTGCTTTTCTGCCGGGAAAAAAACGCTTTATGGACATCCAGCCTAAGACTTCAGTCTGTACCAAATGGTTCAAGATCCCAGTAAGACTCCAGTCAGTACCACAGGTTTCTCAGTTTTAATCCCAGTAAGACGGTAGTTAGTACCAAAGGGTTTCTCGGTCCCAACCCCTTAAGACAGTTAAGTCAGTCAGTACCACAAGGTTCTAGATCCCAGTGAGACTGCAGTCAGTAATACTGGGTTCTAGGTTCTGGCCCTGTAAGACACCAGTCAGTAACACAGTATTCTAGACTCTGTAGGACTCCAGTTTTACTGGGATAAACAGTGAGTCTAGTGTTTGTGTTCTTTGACTGGTTGGACATCAGTTGGATCTTTCTCTGGAGAAGACCAGATATGATGAGGGCCTTTAAAACTAGATTACCTTGAGCTTGGACTGTTTCAGCAGGGAAGCGGGTAAGGGACGCCACTGACCACTTGTCACTGTTTACCTGTATAGGCAGGTGGTGCTAGGGAGGAGAGTAGACTATCCTGGATCTGCTCTTTGAATTACTGGACCCAGTAAGACAGTGGAGTAGCCATCTGCCTGTGAAGGAGTAAACCTGCATGTAAAATGGTCTCCTGTCCTTCCAAGCCAAGTGCTCCAACTATGTTACCTAACAGAAAATGAACCCTCTAAATAACTCCTCCGAACTCTATTAAACAGTTTTGCAACTGGTTTTCTCTACGGTTTTTCTGCCTGGTTTTGTTTTTTGATCAGTTTGTCTGTGTCTTCAGGAGGGGGACTGGGCAGCAGAGAAGGTGATCAGTGTTCCCAGTAAGAAGGTGGAGGGATGGATGCTGCCTGAGATGCCCGGTGAGTCTGTCTGTCTGACTGGCTGGTTTCTGGTCTGGTTCCCAGTTTGTAACCGGTTGCTGGTCTGGTTGCTGGTCTGACTTGTTACCTGTCTCTCTGTGAAGGTCTGATCACAGACATCCTGGTGTCATTGGACGACCGTTTCCTCTACTTCAGTAATTGGCTGCACGGTGACATCCGACAGTATGACATCACAGACAGGAGGAACCCCCGATTGGTCGGCCAGGTGTGATGTTATAACAACTGTCCAGTGATGATGGCGAGCAGGTAAAAACCTTGGAGTGAAACAGCTCATCCGTCTGTCTGTTCCAGGTGTTTGTGGGAGGAAGTATTGTCAGTGATGGACCCGTCCTCATCCTGGAGGACCCTGAGAACCAGCCACAGCCCCGCCCATGCATTATCAAGGTACCACACACAGGAGGCAGAGAGACAGAGCGACAGGAGAGGATGGACCAGTCTGTCTGTCCAACATCCTGCCCTCTGTCCGCTGCTGGGCTTTATTTAATATTTATTTATCTCACTGATCGATTGTCCCTCTCCACCTATATGTCTCTCTCCACCTGTCTCTCTCCACTTCTCTCTTTCTCTCCTCTTCCAACTGTGTCTCTCTTATCTGTCTCTCTTTCTCCCTCTCTCTCTCCACCCGTCTGTCTCTCAGGGGAGGCGTGTCTACGGAGGTCCTCAGATGTTACAGTTAAGTTTGGATGGTCAGAGACTTTATGTGACGACGTCTCTGTACAGCAGCTGGGACAAACAGTTCTACCCAGACATGCTCAAGTACGTACGGCACTGACACTACTGCAGTACTACTGTAATACTACTGCTGATGTAAGATCATTCATAAATGATACTTTTATATAGATATTACTGTTCATTAATGAATCCATTAACATCCATTAAAAACACCTTTTTGACATCACAACATTATTCAAGGGTTTAAGCTAAAAAGTTCTGGGACTCATTTTCATAGAGGTTTGAAGAACACTGTTGGGTAAAGTCAGATTAAATATCAAAATATCATCGAATACCTCAGCATTAACATTTCCCTTCACTGTCCACATACTTTTGGCCGTATTGTGCTTGTTATCCAGGTGAGAGCCTCATATTCTCTCTTCTCTCTGTTCAGAGAGGGCTCAGTGATGATGCAGATCGATGTGAACTCTGTTAGTGGAGGTCTCTCCCTGAATGAAAACTTCCTGGTGGATTTCGGTAAAGAACCAGGCGGTCCGGCTCTCGCCCACGAGCTGCGATATCCAGGAGGAGACTGTACGTCAGATATCTGGATGTGAGGGCATCAAACTACAGACCCAAGATCTGACGTCTCAGACAAGATGTTAAAACGTCTCCGCCTTCAAATGACAAGATAAATCCAGGCTGGAGTTTGTCTTTAATGGTCCCATCTAGAAAAAAACTGTGAAAAACAGATAATTTTTACATGTTTTGGTTCCTTTGGGCTTTAAAAATAAAAAACAAATTAATTATTTCCAACTGACCACACTTTTTTTTTTTTAACTCTGAGCCGTCACATAAATATTTTCTCCAATTATATGAAATAAATTCGACTTAACAGTCACAAAAATGATGTGCAAACTGAAAACCAAACAGACTAAAGCATTAATATCTGACAGTTATAAAATAAACAATATTTAACAAATATAATAATAACAAGAGCAGCAGCAATAGCAATTGTAGTTTATTTAGTTGCACAAATAACGAGATAAAAACAACCCATCATAGGAGTATGTGAACATCTCAGAATTAGAATTGATTAGAATTAGTATTAAAATAATCATTAGTTGCAGCCTGATATAAAAGCTAAAAATCAGCTTCATGTCAACCAGCTACAGCAGTAAAATGCTGTTTACACATTTTTCTGCTCTGAGTACTTTGGCTTATAATACTTTCAGGACATTTTCCTGATTATACTTTTACTTCAGCGACATTTTCAGTGCAGGACTTGTAATGAATCATACTGAAAACAGTCTGTGATCGGACAACTTTGTATTCGATGGGCATTTTCCGTCTTTGTCTCAGTGATGATTTCAAAGTAAAATGAATGTTTCTCACTCAGGTTTATCAGACATTGAACATTTTGTCTCATTTAGTGTCATAGAAATAATCCCATTTTTCATTTTGTGGTCAATTAAGTTTCTTCTCAGTCAGAAGTTTGTTTCTTTTCTATAAATCCGGCAGATGTTTGTGAATATTCATGTGTCAGACTCAATAATCAGGCTGTGACTCTCCTACATGTCAGCTGGGTTTTCTGTATCTGTGAAATAAAACTCACCTGTTTGACTGTAACTGGTGTCACCTGTCGGCCAGTGTTGTTCCCTGCAGCGCCCCCTGTCGCTCAAACTGTAAACATGATGTTGAAATAAAGCACAGTGTCTGAAAATTCTGATCTACTCGGTAACGCTTATTTATTTAGCTTTTCAGTTCTGCGCGTCTTGTATTGAACCTTCGACTGGCAGGCTGTGTTTGTATTTACTCATCTTTTACTGTTGCGTCTCCTGCTCACAGCGTGACCGTGGTTTTGGTGGGTGTAGTGTCCTGCAGTCACCAGCAGCAGTTTAAGTCTGTCTGCCGGTGGATGTTATTCCGACACCACCTGCTGCGACTAAAGTCAACGCTGTTGTTTTCAATGGATGAATTAAAGCTACACTGTGTATGAACCGGTTTAGAGAGAAAACCAGACTGAGACGTTATTATGAATCGATTCTAAAATCCCTGGAGTCTGTTCATTGAGAAACGTCGACCATATTTCCGTGAATGTCCTTCATCGGTTTTACAAAGAGACAGATCCACCACGCACGGGAAGGAAACGACCACCCGGACAGGTGAGTCCTCTCCGGTGCAGCAGGTGGCGGTGAAACCCCTGAGTCAGACAGGAAGCGGAAGCGGAAGCGGCAGCAGAAGCAGAAGCAGAAGCGGAAGAAGAGAGAAAATGCGCCCCCTGGTGTCTGTTAGCTGCAGCTGAGATGAGGAGAGAGAATCAATGGAGACGAACTGGACATAAAACATCATTTCAGAACCACTAAACCGTCACCAGGTAACACCGACTCACCTGGAAACCCTCTGACACGTGACTATACCCGAAGAGCTGACCTGGTACTGACGCTGCTAACGTTAGCTTAGCATAAAGCTTTGAAAACAGCTGAGCGGAGTTAGCAACAGTTGGCCTTATACCTGCCGGCTATTGCTAAGATACTGCTAGTGCTATTACTAACAGTGATCGTGTTAGCTCGTTGGCTGCTGGTTGTTCGGTTTGTGTTGGAAGCTAACAGTGCTAATGTTTAGTTAGCTGGTTAACGGCAACTGCGGGATAACTAGCAGCCTGGTACCTAACTCCCTCAGTGAGCCCACGCCAACACCGCAGCTCTCGTTTAGCTGTCGGTTAGATGCTAACCGATGTGTCGGAGCTGTTGAACAGTTTATAGCCTCCAGTCTGAGCTAGCTTTGTGCCAAACTAACGCTAGGCTAACGCCACTGACCAGAGGATTTAAACTTTAAAGTTT
Organism: Xiphias gladius; assembly: GCF_016859285.1. NCBI lineage: Eukaryota > Metazoa > Chordata > Actinopteri > Istiophoriformes > Xiphiidae > Xiphias > Xiphias gladius. The sequence goes on from NC_053421.1 coordinate 30,199,193, forward strand.
TTTATGTAGGACACGTGGATCAGCACCGACACAGACACAGACGTGTTTTACAGGGACAGACCGAGACCAGATAAATCCAGATTTAAAGGAATAAACCAGCAGACTGTTACTCGGGATTACAGCTTAAAGCTTTAATACTCAGTTTTTATGTTTGTGAAGATCAGCTGATTATCAGTGAGGGAAATTAAATCTCAAAATTTTCATTAATGTTCTGAGTCTCAGCAGACGTGTGTTTCAGTTTGTGGAGCAACTAATAATTTTCATTACAGACTAATTAATCGCTTAGTCTGTAATATGCCCGTTTCATATTTTAGATAAATCGATACATGCTACATGAATCCCTGAGGGGAAATTACATAGTTACAGTAAAAAAATTAGTGGTGCGCTCAGCAAGGTGAAAAGTAAAGAGAAGGAGCAAGAATCAAACAAGGTAATGTACAGATGTCCAAAAAATGTCCTATAAATCCTGAAACTAGAGCATATAAGTATGCGTCAGTGTAAGTAGCATTCTTATTAGACTGTAGTGAAGCAACTCTGAGGTCTGTTGCACTGCCAACCAAAGAGGTGTAGATCACCATGTAGACCGCAGTTTTCAGCACCTGAAGAGTTAATAAAATAAATAAATATGGGTTTAACAGGATAAATAGGATGTAGAAATACAATCCTGTGAGAAGTCTGTTAAGATAATGTATGTTGCAGGATAATAGACAGTGTTTGTGCCAGTATTGGAATATTGCAGGTCTTTATTCTATATTGTACTGGAGAGTTTTAGTTCAGTTATAAACCAGTCTGAACTGCACGGACAGGCAGTGTGGCCCTGGTCCATCATGTGCTGGGCGAGTCTGGAATTATACTTTATAGATTATATATGTATTTTACATGTATTGTAAGTCTTTTTCTCTACAACAAAGTTTTGTACAGCTCATACAGCCATATTCATCATGCGTGAATATGGAAACAGACAAATAAGTTAACCAAGAAAGAGAGAAAAAAGATAATAACGGAATTAAAAGATCAAAACAATAAAAAATGATCACATGTATAGTACGTTCATATTGTTAAACAGATCTTAGACAAAAAAGCAAATAATCTATAAAAAAATATCCACCTCTAAATTAACATCTTCAGATGTCCTGTTTTGTCCAAAACCCAAAGAGATTCAGTGAACTGTGATAGAAAAACAGAAAATTACAAACAGTAGAATAAAATTAGGTAACACGCCCTGTTCTCAATGACTGAACTGGTAACTGGAAGATTAAATGATAATAGAGAGAAGTCAGTCATATGCAGCTCACAGGTTTTAGCCAATGAGAAGTGTGACTGTCCATCACTCAAAGTCTGCATCATGTGATCATTTTTCACCAAACACAGTGTGACTCAGTCAGTCCCCCCCACCCCCACCCCCGGTCCTCTGTGGGTCAAGTGTAATCTGCTGAGGGGGATTACAGCCTGAGAACAGTGTGAACACACACACACACTTGTGATGCAGGGATTCACTGTCAAACAGCTGCTGTCAGGGTTTCTATGATAACACTACCAGTGTGGTCTCTGAAGAAAATAAGACAAACTTGTCACATCAGTAATAATGAGCACAATATTACTAAGGACGGTGCAGATGCCTGCAGTGTCTGAGCTCCTGTTCAAATCAATGAATTTCATCCCTCGGTTTCATTACGTGACTAAAAACATGTCAATAACTCAGTTTATCAGTTTTTAATTACAGCTCGCTCTAAAGCATTAAATTGTACAAAGAAGTAGAAAGTGTCTATAAAATGAATTCCTTTCTAAACAGATTGTTGATGACATTTTAAACTGAACTTGCTTTATTGAGAGTATATTCACTTTGTTTACATCCCGGTGTCAACAGGACAGTAGAGATCTCTAATGCACAGTGTATTTGCAGCTCTTTTAAATGTTAAGACGCATTAAATTTAGTTTGCCCAAAAAATGGTTTTAGAAGGTTTTTAGTCTTAAATTTAATTAACACAGGTTAAACAAATTCTGTCTTGGCAGCTGTAGGCAGTAAAGTTTGTCATAAAATTGTTTTTTTATATGTCAGGGGACGTCCTGCACCTCTAAACAAAGTTAGATTGTTGTAGGGCAAACAGTTATTTTTATCATTGATTAATCTGTCGATTTGTTTTTTCAATTAATTAATTTTTTAGTCTGTGAAAGTCAAAAAATACTGAAAAGATGCCAGTCACAACTCAAGGTGATGTCTTCTGATGTCAACAAAATAAAGCAGCAAACCTTCACGTTTCGGAGGCTGAGACCTGACAATGAATAACTTTTCCTCACAACTTTTGCTTGAAAAATAACTGAAACGGTTAATAAGTTTTCAGAATAGTTGTAGATTATTTTGCTGTATACTGTTCATACAGTCAAACACTGTCACTACTGCTGCTACAGGAGGAAGATCAGCAGCTCACATTGGAGAGGTCAGCTTCCCCCCTGTACCCCCACCTCTGATCTTTGACCTTTTTTTTTTTTTTTTCTTTCCTATCTCTGTTTCAGTGGTGGAGGGTGGAGCTTCCCAGCGGCCATGATGGAGGACACAGAGCTGGAGCTTTCCCCCACCACCTCTGATCAGAACAGCCCCTCCCCCTCCATCTCCTCCTCCCCCTCCCTGTCCCTCCCCTCCACCCCTTCCTCATCCTGTGGCCCCCCCCAAGTGGTCACCCCTCCTCTGGGTGTGATCAGTGAGGGTGTGGGGGAGCTCAGCCTGGTGATCGATGCGGAGGTGGCTCAGCGGGCATGTCAGGAGGTGCTGCAGAAGGTGAAGCTGCAGCAGGTGGAGGGTGATGTCAATGACCTGCAGAACGGGGGTGGGCCAAACACCCCCAGCCACCCCGTCGCTCTGACTGCCGCAGTGAAACGGATGAAGATCCACGAGGAGGAAGACGACCCAGAGGGCCCGGCCCCCGGCTCGGTGAAGAGCGCCCGGCGGCGGCAGAGACACAATCCCTCCAAACAGTCGTGGCTGCTCCGCCTATTTGAGTCCAAGCTGTTTGACGTTTCCATGGCAATCTCCTACCTGCACAACTCAAAGGAGCCCGGCGTCCAGGCCTACATTGGTAATAGGCTCTTCAGCTTCCCCCACGAGGAGGTGGACTTCTACCTGCCCCAGCTGCTCAACATGTACATCCACATGGACGAGGACGTCGGGGACGCCATCAAGCCATATGTGGTGGGTGTGGCCTGGATAGGGGTCTAGATGTAACAGAATGTTATCCAACCTGTGTCCAGCTTCCAATCTGTTCGTTCAGACTACTATTATATCTGTATTCTACATTATCATATCAGACGACATAAGTTCAGTCATGAAGTAGTTCGACAAAATGTTTCGGACTTCGGACTTGTCATCGAGATTGTTCAGTTCTATACGATCTCCTGGTATCACCATAGCAGCCACCCAGCAATGATCCTACCATGCCCTAGCAACCACCAGCTAAAACAGCTACCTGGAATACCTTAGCAACCACTACTGTCTCCCTAGCAACCACTTACTGATGTCTTTAACAGTCATCCCAAAGCCATAGCAACCATGTAGCAGCAACCTCTACACACAGGATAAGCTGCTGCCAGCACCCCAGTAATGACCTAGGGAATCACAATGCATCCTGCATCCACCTGCCAGTGTCTCAATAGGTAGTGGATTAACGACACCACCAAGCAGGAGTCAATACTTTAAAACGTCTGCACCATGTCTCTAGTTTCCCCAGTTCTCTTGTTTGTTCTGTACAGAACTTTGTAACCCTTGCTTTAAAAGTTTATAAAGTTCAGAGTACATTTATCCACCCTGATCACCATAGCAACCTCGCCCTCAAAATGTTCTTGCAGTGCCCACACAACTTTCAACAACACCCGAGCAACCGCCTATTAAAACTGCCCAGAAAGTCAAAGCAACCACTTAACAACTCTTTAAAAACACACTAACGAGCAACCACTGTGATCTCCGTCACAACCACCCTGAACACCAAAGCATCCACCCAGCAACACCTTAGAAAATACCTTGAGGACCACCTAGTAACACCTCAGCAAATATCTACTGAAGCCCTTTACCATCGCTTTGAAAGGCATTGCAGTCATGTAGCAACCACCTGTAAATGCAGCAACTACTGCTGTCACCCCAGCAATGACATAGCAACTAACAAAGTACAGCCAACTGTAGCTGCTATTTGGCATCAATCTGCTAAACCAAGGGTCAACACCAACTCATTATTTTTATTTAAAACTATTTAACATATCTGAGTGGACCTTGTTACAATATTTTTTTTCACACAAGACATATTGATCCTGAAAATGTTTGTTTAAGATTGGTCTGTTTGTTGTTTTCCGTCAATAGGTTTGGGTATGTCGTACCACTTGGCATTTGGTCGCACGGGCTAATGATTCAACATTTTAACCTGCACTTTTAGCAACCTATTTCAGCTTCTCTGCCTGCTTACTAACTAGTTTCATGCACTCACAATCACAGTACAGCATGTCAAGGTGTTAGAAATGACTCAGGTTTGTCAGAAACTGAAGCGTTCTGGTAGTTAATTGGTTATTGTTACAATAAATATGCTAAAAATCAGCATCACACCAAACTGTAATCCTGCTGGAGTGTTTATTTTCCTCATAAATAAAAATCTGTGGAATTTTTTTTTTTTTTTTCAAATTAGTAGAGCTACTCCAAACACTTTCTATGTACCTGCTGGTAACTGCAGAAATACCCCCTGAGGTAAAAGCACCCCTGGTCCTGAGGGGTTGCAAGGAAAATGTGAGGGACAACAAGAAATAATATTATACACATTGCTGTGAAATAGTTTTGTTTTCTCTAATCTTTGCTCTTATATTGTGACATATTGAATAATTCTTTTCCCCTTCAGGCTTCTAAATCTTGTTTCACCTGAAACAATCTGACATGGAAACATCAGTCTTTGGTTGAATTGAGGTCACAGGTAAACATCGTGTTGCTTTAAAGGGTCAAAGGCCAAAACGGTTGGCAACCACTGAGCCAGTCACTGGTCAGGGGTTAGCATCAACACACAGCAAACAGCAAGCACAACTATAAAACCTTCATCAAAATTTTTTCAGTTCCAGTCTTTGTATTTTCTTCCGCAGTAAAGAAAAGTTACAACTTTTGTTTTGAAAAGATCTTATGGATACAGTTTTCTCACATTCTTAGATTTAGTCTGACATGTTCTTTAACCCTTTGTGTTGTCTGCAGGTTCACCGCTGCAGACAGAGTATCTCCTTCAGTTTGCAGTGTGCCTGGCTGCTGGGAGCTTACTCCTCTGATATGCACATCTCCACCCAGCGTCACTCTCGAGGAACCAAACTGAGGAAACTCATCCTGTCCGATGAACTCAAACCTGCAGGGCCCCGAGCTCGCAGGGACCCCCTGACTCTGACGCCTTTCTGTCCCGTAACGTCCCCCGCTGCTGGCCCTGGGCCCCTGGGAGGAGACCATGGCCTGTCGCCCTCCAAACGAACACATCAGCGCTCCAAATCAGATGCTACAGTCAGCATCAGCCTGAGCAGCAACCTGAAGAGAACAGCCAGTAATCCGAAGGTTGAGAGCAGCCAGGATGAGGTAACACTACCGGGGTCATGGTGTTTAACTTGTGGGCTTGGGTTCTGGTTCAGGTTCAGTCAAGTGGTTAAGTGTTTTTTGTTTTGTTTTTTTATGCATTTTTGCTTGTATTTATTTGATGGTAGCCAGTAAAGAGTTGACAGAAAGTAGTGTGAGAGCAACATGCAGCAAAGGTCCTCAGCTGGATGCCAACCACAGCTGTTGAGATTACATGGTGTAAATGTTGGGTTGTGGTGTAAGGGCACCACAGCTGGAAGGGGTCTGAGCGAATCAAAAATAAATTTAACATGTATATAAAAAGTAGTATGTAACAGCAGCAGTGGATAAATCAGCCTGAGTGAAGCAGGAAGAGAGGAAACCATCAGAATCTGTGAGGAGCCACGAGGAGACTGGAACCTTCCTCACATTAACACATGAACTCAACAGAAACGTCAGATTTCCCATATGTTCTCCACGTGGTTTTCCATCATTTGAGATTTGACTGCAGCTCTTTCAATGACCTCATCTCGCTGTGTCGTCTTCTTCTGTGGTGGTTTAACGGCAGCGACTGGAGAATTGGCTTCACCAGCTGTTGATCAGCTCATATTTACACAGCAGCGGTGGATGGAAAAAAGACTTCACTCATGTTGTATCTGGAACATTTTGTGGAAATTCAGTGAAAATTTCAGATGCAACTGGTTGGCAACTCGGCTAATGTTCCACCGTCCTGTTTTCAAGCATCATTAAGCACAAAAGCAGAAATTGGATCTCATTGACGACCTAGATGGACTCACCCTGGCTGCTGTACACTGACTTAGTGTCTGTATGATTAGTCTGTTTTGTGCTAGAGGCCTCAAATGAAGGGACGCTGCCCGACAGACGGTCAAACTTTAAGACTCTGGTTAATAAGCACGTCCCTTGTTTGAGAGCAGCCAGGATCTTTGCTGCATGTCATGGTCCAAGGGACTGAGCGAAGTTTTGAAAGGTTTTAGAGTCACCTGCTCAGAGGGAAGGCAGATGAAGTCAGACTTTATAACAGAAACAGAGTAAAGGAAAATAATGAGGGAGAGTTGATAAAGTGAAGGCGAAAAAACTGCAGTTTAAAGCCTTAGACCTCACATATACACTTTTCTAGAAATATAATATTAAACTTCAGGGAAACAGAGCCAGAATATTTTAGTCCATTTATTTCTTTATATTTTCTTATTAATTTGTATAAATTAAATTAAAAGTTAAGACTTGAAGGATCAAACTGATCTTATTTCTCCATGTGAATCTGAATCCACGTCACTCTAAACCCTCCCCCTGACCTCTGACCTCCAGGACAGCAGCTCCAGCTCGGAGAGTCTGGAGTTTGAGATTGGTCCCGTAAGTTCACCAGCTTCATGTTCTAACCTCCGTCCAGGGTGCATTGTGGGAAATGAAGTCTGTGGGTTCTGGTTCTGGTTCTGGTTGAGTGTAAGGTGAAGTCCCAGATGTTCAGCTCACAGGGAATAAAAACAATCAGAAAGCAGTTTCAGATGTGACTGCATGTCTGTGACTTGACCGTCAGAAATTCGTCATTTATCTGTTGGATCCAATCAGCTGTTTGAGTTTGTGGGTGAATCCGTCAGGACACGCCGCTTTCATCACGTTTGCTCAGAGGCTTGACTCTGTTTGTGTGTCAGGTTTGATGCTGCAGTTTGTCCTCAGTGTGAAACAGACCGAACGATTTCACCTCCACACCGAGATATAAAACAAGTTAACGCTCGTCCGTCCACTCGGTGAGATTCTGGTCCGTAAAAGGTAAAAGCTGACCTGTCCACTAACCAGTGATTTCCAGCTCTGGAGCCCGAACGCAGGCGCCACCAAAACTCAGACCAAATTCTTCCAATGTAGCTGCTGCTTCGGCGCCACAAACCAACCAATCAGAATTAGAATAAATACAACATAATTCTGCTGATTAGTAAATCGCTTTTATCAGGGCTGCAAGTAACAGTTATTTCATTACTGATTAATCTGATGAATATTTTCCCAATAATTGTTTTGTCTAAAAAAATAGCAGAAAACTGTGATAATGGATGCAGTAACTTCCCACAGTCCAGGGTGATGTATTCACGTTTGTTTTATATGACCAACAGTCCTGAAGCCAAAGATATTCAGTTTACTGTTATATTTGTTATATCGAAATAGTTGGTGATTTTCTGTTGGACGGCTAATTGATTAATTGACTAATTGTGGCAGCTCTGCTTTTATTTTTATTCTATTTTTCTGTCTTAAAAAGACTGAGAGGACAAAGATGAAAAACTGAAACTTTAAAAACTTTCACAGTGTGACCAGTGGCTGCGTGGAAGGAAAGAAATCTCCGTCTAAAAACCGGTGGATGATTGAAAAAAGGCACAAACCTGCCACACAAACATCCAACCTTCACCTGTGAATGTGTCTCCCCCAGGGGAAACCAGCAGAGATGAAACCACAACCCCACCCCCAACATCCTCTCAACCTGTCGTCTGTCTGTTTTCCAGCCGGTGCGTCTGTTTCCTCAGAGGGAGTTCATCAAGTCTCTGATGGGGATCGGGAAGCGTTTGGCCACGCTGCCCACCAAAGAGCAGAAGACCCAGCGGCTGATCTCAGAGCTGTCGCTGCTCAACCACAAGCTGCCGGCTCGGGTCTGGCTGCCCACCGCCGCCTTCGACCACCACGTTGTCCGTGTGCCGCACACACAAGCCGTGGTGTTAAACTCCAAAGACAAGGTCGGAGACACACACACACATGTTTGGTTGTCTGAACTTGTGAAGACTCTCATTGATTCAATGAATTCTCTAGCACCATAAACCTGGAGAAATGTCCTCACTACGAGGATTTAAAACTGAAGTAGGTCCTCACAAAGATTGAAATACAAGCGTACGTACACTCATAGGAAACACTGATTGAAACATCTTTCAGTCTGGACGAGAAGTTCTTGGTATCAGCGCAGTTACGTTTACCACCTGGAAGCATTTACAGATATAATCAGTGATAACTTTTTTCCATTTCACACTTTTGAATTATGACTTTTGAAATATGCACAAATAAATGCATCTGTAAATAAAGCTGTAAAAGTGACGTGGAATTACTGTGTAGCTACGAGTTTAGCAACATGACGTTTTGTACAATTTATGAAATTCCACAAAAAATCTGCAGAACGCTGGATCAGTGATGTACATTTAAATGAGGAAGATCGGAATCAGACCTGCCTGACAACCCCCCCCCCCCCAACTGAACAAAATAAAACATTTATCTGCTGATACACAACACTGATAGGAGTGTGTTTTTACCAAAATGATTTGGGAGGAAGCCTTTTATAAGAAATATTAAAAACCTAAATATCGGAATGGTTTTTTGCCTTAAGTTGTGTATGTTGAGAGAAACAACCATTGAGTTTGAATAAAGAAGATGCAGTCGTGATCATAACCTTGTTTTCAAAAGAGTGGAGCCAGTCTCCACCATGAAAGACTGAAGGAATTTCAGCAATTAAACCTGAAAGCATTGCAAGCAATATTAATGGTGAGTTAGATATGTTCAACCCTAATTATCTGACCCCAGGCATCAGTAACATCTCGCTGTCAAAGTGAAGAGTTGACCCTTCAGTAGTTTTTTACTTACTGGGTTTTAATGAGGTCAGAAGAAAAGTAAAAAGCTGGTTTTTGTTGTTGTTGTTGTTACTATTATTATTATTATTATTATTATTACGATTACTATTACTACATCCAGGCACCAGCTAACCAGGGCAACCAAGATGTCAGTGTATGTCTGTCAAAAGTGATCTTAAAAAAATAGATACATTTATGAATAGAAGGAAAAAAATGAACCGATAAAACAGAGTATATTCTGAGGTTGTGTGTTTAATTGTTCTTTGTTTTTCATCCTCATTCTCTCGTCTGTCATGGATTTACTTTTTGTTGTGTTTCGATTTTTTTAGACACGATGTTAACTTTACTTTCAGCCCTGATCTCAGTAGGCGATATTTAGTTTACCTGTATAAACTGGACATCAAGTTATAAGTTTGTCCTGTCATCAATGTCAGTGATTATGACACTTACTGTTCGGCTGTAAAGTAGCAAATGCAGTGGATTTATGTTCACTGTAAGGACACATTTATTAGCTAGTTCCCGAGTAGGAAAATAAAAGGATTTTAAAAAACACAGAGTCAGTTGTGTGGCAATGACCTCAGCAGTCATGTGACCTGTTTCGACCTCTGTGACCCTCAGGCTCCGTACCTGATCTACGTGGAGGTTCTGGAGTGTGAGAACTTTGAGACGTCGAGCGTTCCGATCCGGATCCCGGAGAACCGGATCAGGAGCACACGTTCCGTGGAGAACCTGCCAGACTGCGGCATGACAGCGGAGCAGAGAGCAGGCAGCTTCTCCATGGTCCCAAACTACGACAATGACGACGAGGCTTGGTCTGTGGACGACATCGGAGAACTGCAGGTGGAGGTGAGACGACACCCAGGTGTTCTCAGACAGGATGTGATGTCAGCATTATCACAGGTGACAGGATGTTTATGAACTGTCATTAGTACAGAGGGGGCTTCAGGTTAGAACACCTGAACCTGTTGACGGTGGAATCAGGATCGGTTCCATCGCACTTTTGAACTGAGGAAAGGTGGAGGTAACACAATGGAAAACAGTTGATGTTTTGAGTAGATGCAGTGCAGATCTGCTGAAATGCATAGAACAGTGAAGATGAAGAAATACAGGTTGTAGAATCCTGTTCCGAGCGAAAAATGATGAAAATCCAGATTTTATTTTCTTTAATTTAATGTTGAAGAACTTAGCAGATACATCAAAAGTAACATCGATAAACGGTACAAAAAATAGAACATGTCAACATAAAATAAAGACAAAGTAAAAATAAAATGCTGAACTGTGACCACAGGTCACATGGTCATTTCCATCTTTGCTGCTGAATTCAGAATGTTTCCTCACATGACTTCTCAGATGGTTTGGTGTCCTGATTCTGTTCAGCTCAATATTTTGCTACACTTTGTGTTCAATGAAGAGGACAACAACCATATAGTTTACTGTTGGACAACAGGACGTCAACAGATCAGTGACGTTTCAGTTTATGAACAAACTTGACTGGAGGACGAGACACGGCCTCTTACAGGCTGTAAATGCTGAATTCAAACAGATCAATTCGGATTGAATGTTTAATTTCTTCCCATGTTCACACAGTTATTCAGATTTCAAATGAAAGTGGCAGCACAGGTTGGCCAAGCTGTTTGCTGAGCATGTTTTTACATAAACACACATTCTTCCACTGAAATAAACACCAAATAACAACTATTGACAGTAACATGCTGAAACGCTCCACATGGCCCATGGCGTCACGTAGGCAGGCTGGTAGATGCTGTGTACGGTGTTTGTCTGACGGTCCCCCTCCCTCCTCCAGCTCCCAGAGGTTCACACCAACAGCTGTGATAACATCAGTCAGTTCTCAGTGGACAGTATCACCAGTCTGGAGAGTAAAGAACCCGTGTTCATCGCTGCTGGAGACATCAGGTCTGTATACATGCGGTACATATACACACAGAGCATGCACTGTAAAACACTTGAAGACACGAGGCAGCAGGTCTGTTCAGAGTTTTGATGAGATGAATAAAACTCAGCAGGTTCTGCTTTATTTTCTTTCTGCAGATGAATTCATACAAAACACATTGAAATCAAATAACATTTTGTGTGTGTGTGTGTGTTCATGTGTAGTAATGTGTGCTTTCTGTTTTCTCTTTATCTGTGCCTTTTATGTTTAGGCGTCGTCTGTCGGAGCAGCTGGCTCAGGCCCCTACCACCTTTAAACGGGACCCCGAAGACCCGTCAGCCGTGGCCCTGAAGGAGCCCTGGGAGGAGAAGGTCCGGTAGGTGATGCTGCCTTACAGGACACTTCTGATGAAAAATCCACTGATAGTTCCCATTGCTGTTAAACAGATTACTGCTGACCAGCCAGCTTTGTCGTTTGAACGTTTCCTGCCCCAGTTTTCGTACGCGATAGACTATGTGGACTCGTTCAGTGTCAGCACTTGTTGAGCTTTAAACTTTTTTACACTTAGATTGTATAAGTTTGCTCGCTTCCAACTGGGGTGATGTATGTGCGGGGAAATTTCAGGGCTTCACCTCGTTTTACTTCAATTTCCACTTCTCACATACAGTCCATACATCAAAATGCTAAAGAAATGATCTTCTCTCTGAAAATGTAAATGCTTAAGTGACAGGACTCGGTTTTTGAAAGTTATACTTGTAGGACCGGAGACATTCAACTCCTGTTAGTTTTTCTCCTTAAACTGCCACTTTATCTCCTTTCAAAGCTCAGACTTAAGCAGACATTTCAGACTCTTTTAGCTCTTAAACTTTAAGCGATACTTCATCTGTTTTCAGCAGCTACACCTCAGCTGACATAAATTTTCAGTTTTTGCATTTGAACTTACACTAACTAATTTCAGGACTTCCACTTAAACCACTTCCACTTCAAATGATATTTCAGCTTCACTCAATGGTTACACTCAAACTGACACTTCAGCTTCTTTCAACACTTTGACTTCAGCTGATACACAGCTTCATTCAGTGTTTAAACTTCAAGTGACGCTTCTTCTCCTTTCGTGACTTCCATTTTAAATGCTGCTAAACGGCTTCTTTTGGTAATTTCAACTTGCGCTTCAACTTCATTCAGTGCTTTAGCTTTTTTATCAGATCAGTGTTCCATGAACAGATTTTTAGCAATGAGCAGACTTGAATTTTCTTCAGTGAATTGAGCCTGTTGAGTCTCTCCTGCTGGTAATTCCTGTTTTATTTGTCCTTGCTCCATCACGGTCGCCTCTGAATTTCTGACTGTAGCGGAATTACTGCCTGTTATTACCTCCACCAAGGAGGTTACGTTTTCACCCGTGTCTGTTTGTTGGTTTGTTTGTTGGTTTGTTTGTTGGTTTGTTTGTTGGTTTATTTGCAGGATTACGATTAAAAAGTACTTAAAGGATTTGCTTTGTACTTAGTGGAGGGATGGAGCACGGACCAGGGAAGAGCCCTTTACATTTTCTCTGAACTCTTCTATATGTTGTTTGACATTGTCCTTGGCGGAGGTCTGCGCTCTACTGAGGGCCATTCTAGTTTTAAATTGCACTTGTTTTGGGGGCACCACCTCCTACAAGGGAAATTAATAACCAAATTACTTCAGTGAATCCAAGTAATAAGTCTGATATCAGAAGCCATGATTTCTAGATTCAATTGGTCTCTGTCCCTACTTCAAAGGCATAGGCGCAGGACAATGACTTGGTCTAAACAAGAATATTTATTAAGCTAACATCTACTAACAAGGGATAAATGCAATGACTGATAATCACACAATAATGGTCAAAGTGGAGCAGACGAACAATAGTGATCTGTGGAGGACAAAGTTAACTGTGTAATGAAGCGGGCAATGGTGAAAGAGAGGATATGATTACCTACTGTATGGCCTTACTAATAACTAGTACTAGGATAGCTACGATGAAATTTAAAGATTGAAAGTACTATTTTGACATCAACCCAGTCATGAGCAGGAAAGAAGATTCTTTTGCCTACTATGAGCTGCGTTGGTTGTTTCTGGAGACTTTGCTGGTTGGAACCCACAGCAGTTGATGTTGAAGCTGGAAACTTCATGGAGGAAACTGGGTGTATTCCCTTAGGTGACGTGTGGTTGCCAGGAGATGGGGCTCTTGTGGGTTGATGGCAAAATAACTCACTACTCACTTTTCTTAACTTCCACAAGATAACTCGGGAAGGAATTGGCCTTGGCTGGACGTCACAAAAACCTTCAAAAATCTTCAAGCAAAGCTGTGGTAATTATTAAAAAAAAAAAAAAATTTTAACTATGCACTTTGGCTCTCCCGTTTCAGTCTTGTATTAACTGGCTTGCAAAATAAAGAAAAACTAAGATTGCGCGTTACAGACAAAAAAACTGCCCTGGGAGCATGTGGCAAAAGGACGAAAGAACAAAAGACAGAAACAGCACAAGAAGCAACAAAAACGAAAACCGCAGAAGAAGCGAAAGAAACAAAACGCGAAAAGAGCCGGAAAAATCAAAGAAAAGAGAAGACTGGGCTGTTTTTTATCCCCTGGGGTGCTGGGCGTGCATCGTGGTTGTGGTAACGGATGTTACCGGTAGTTACGATTTTTCCCTTCTCTCCCTTTTTTTCAACCAGAGAAGAGAGTAATTCCTCTTTTTAAACTTTGTATTGTTTAACATGGAGTTGACGTACGAAAGTTGCATGTCTGTTTTCCACCGTGACCCATTAAACACAAAAACAAAACGATATATGACACTGACATTACTATTAATGAAAGAAAAGGAATAATACAAGCATGGATTTCATGACATATTGTAAAGAGTCCGGTCTAGACCTGCTCTATATGAAAAGTGCCCTGAGATTAATTCTGTTAAGGTTTGAGCAGGATCAGCAGGACTCTGTGTGTGTGCGTGTGTGTGTGCGTGTGTGTGTGCGTGCGTGCGTGTGCGTGCGTGTGCGTGCGTGTGCGTGCGCGTGCGTGTGTGTGCGCGCGTGTGTGTGTGTGTGTTGCAGAATGAAACTCAATTTCAATCTGTTGGGATTTTGATTGTTATTTCTACCGTTTGCCCTGAGTCCGTTTGGCCCTGTTATTCCACCAGGCCTCCGTCCTAAATCTCTGTCATGTTAAAAGCCGGTCTTTCCTGGGAGTGGGTCAGTTCCTCCGTTCTGTTTAATGTCAGTGTGACAGTTTAAGTGCGAGGGAATGAAAGGAGATCGTCGTACCCACCACGACCTTCTCAATGGCAGGCCAGCGTTGCTGAGCTGTGTCTGCTACGCGACTGTAGTATGCATTTCTGACTGTGCTGTATATTCGTTTGAGCCCTCGGTGCTGGTTACCTGTAGGTCTGACTGTCGTAGGTGCCTGTGTTTCCCTGTAGGAGGATCAGAGAGGGATCTCCCTACGGTCACCTTCCTAACTGGAGGCTGCTGTCTGTTATTGTTAAATGTGGAGATGACCTGAGACAGGAGCTGCTCGCCTTCCAGGTGCTACAACAGCTCAAGGTAAAGTCGTGACATCGCTAAAATCACATGATCAGAACGCGAGGGCTACCACTGACCAATGAAACACAGTAAACTCACCTGTTTTGTCCTCCCGTCCCCTGTAGTCTATCTGGGAACAGCAGCGTGTCCCCCTCTGGATAAAGCCCTATAAGATCCTGGTGTTGTCGTCAGACAGCGGGATGATCGAGCCCGTGGTGAACGCCGTGTCGCTCCACCAGGTGAAGAAGCAGAGCCAGCTGTCTCTGCTCGACTACTTCCTGCAGGAACACGGCGCTCCGACCACCGAAGCCTTCCTGTCCGCTCAGAAGAACTTCGTCCAGAGCTGCGCCGGATACAGCCTCATCTGTTACCTGCTACAGGTCAAAGACAGGTTAGATGTTGACACCACCTGTCCCTCCCATCTGGTTTTAAGAGTCTAAAATGCGCTTTGTCAATCGGAAACTGTCACTGTGAGGTATTTAATGCAGTAGACAACAGTGTTTTTAACTCAAAGAATGTGTTCTAATGTTTTGACCTCTCACCTTTTACCTGTCCTCCTCTGTCCTCTCAGGCACAACGGGAACATCCTGTTGGACGCTGACGGGCACATCATCCACATCGACTTTGGCTTCATCCTCTCCAGCTCGCCCAAAAACCTCGGCTTCGAAACGTCCGCCTTCAAACTCACCACAGAGTTTGTAGATGTGAGTTTCTAGTGGTCACGATGAGGTTCTAATGAAATTCGAGGGAATCTCCTGTGGATCTTGTTCTTGTGGTCACCGTGGAGCTGGGTGTTAGCACCCATCTCTACATTAGGTATTGGTGACGCCACCTTGAGAGACCAGTTTAGCTTCGTTCCTTGTGTCTTGTTTCGTATGTAGATTTTGTATGACGGTTAAAATGCCAACAGAAACTCCGTTAAGACGGATTATATGTTTACTGAAACTTTTAAGTATCGCTGTCTCTCTTTCTCTTTGAGGTGATGGGGGGTCCAGACGGGGACATGTTTAACTACTATAAGATGTTGATGCTTCAGGGTCTGATCGCGGCCAGGAAACACATGGACCGAGTGCTGCAGATAGTGGAGATCATGCAGCAAGGTACCAACGCACACTCCTGACAACACTGACTGGCTCATACATTACTGTCGTGACTGAACCCTCAACCCCCGCCCCCCCTCAGGTTCCCAGCTGCCCTGTTTCCACGGCTCCAGCACCATGCGAGGTCTGAAGGAGCGTTTCCACATGAGTCTGACAGAGGAGCAGCTGCAGCTGCTGATCGATCAGCTGGTGGAAGGATCAATGAGATCACTCACCACCAAACTGTACGACGGCTTCCAGTACCTCACCAATGGCATCATGTGACCAGCCCCGTGTGTGTGTGTGTGTGTGTGTGTGTGTGTGAGTGTGTGAGTGAGTGTGTGAGTGAGTGAGTGAGTGAGAGAGAGAGAGAGCAGCAGAACAAATGCAGACTGTCTACAGGCTGAACCTCCAGGTTTTATGACTCGACTGCAGAGACCATGAGCCTCCCTCTGTTTGTCGTCTTTTATTCTTATTCCAGTTTCTTCTTCTCTTCTCTTTGTCGGTTGAATCTTTTTGTTGCGTTTCATCTTTTTTCTTTGAAGAATTTTCTGTTCTGTTTGTCCGTCTCCTCTTCTTCTTTTTCCATATTTGGGCAGAAGTCCCTCATTGGCTGCCGAGTCGGACTCTTAGCCAATCAGGGAGCAGCCCATTTTTAGATTTAAATGTGAACACTCGGCAGGTGGACGGTTTTTACAGGAACTGAACTCAGTCATCGGACGTGTTGCTGCCGCAGTGCTGCTGAGCAGAGCGGCAGCTTCACTCTGCAGCAGGAGGTGAACTGAAGGAAACGTTCAGTCTGAACAAACTGAATCTGACGGAGAAGTGAAACCATGCAGACTCTATAAAGGACCATACCGCTGTTTTTCATGTTTTAGCCCTTACACTGCAGATTCTGTAAACCAGTTGACCCATTAAAACAAACCAGTGTCTACCTGCAGCTCCACGTCGGTGTCATGTCAAAGACCATTTTCATTGTGTCATTTGAAGTAGTTCTGAAGACTTAACGAATGAGAAGTTTAGCCTTACGGGTGCAATTAATCAACAGATTAATCGGTTAATCGATTTTGTTGCTTCTCAGATGTGAGGAGCATTTGTTGCCTCGAGCTGTGGAAAATGATAACAGGTATTCTTCACTATTTTAACGATTAATCAATAATGAAAATAATTGCTTGTTGCAACTGTAGCCTTTTTTTTAAACATACAATCCTCCAAGTAGAGGATCAGTTTACCTCCATTAAAACTATCCCACGGCTCAAACGACAAATAGCAGAGAAAGATGAGAGGTAGGTTTGAAGAAATGAACAGAGTTTTGTAGCAGAATGTTTTTTAGCTTTCGGATGTAATCAACCATGTTTACTACTCAGATTCCTCCAGAGACCAGAGCTGGAGCTACCTGAGGTCAGGTTCTTAGGATTTGCGGATCTAGCCGTCGTGTTCATCCTCCTGAATGGGTTTCCTGACGATCCTGAAAACCAAAGGAAAACAGCAGAAATGAAATGAAATTAGAATGGCTGATTCTGTGTTTGTGGATATTTTAAATTTAACTGCGTTTTCAGCCAACAGGACAGTACACGGGTAAAGGATTCAGTACTTCTAATAATTTAATTCCAGAGAGTGCGGAGAAGCTTCATGTTGGGAAATAAAATGTAGAGAAATGTGAGTGAAGTTTCACAATAAGCTTTAATAAAAGATAAAAACCTCTCCTCATCTGTTGACCCCTCAGATTGATCCTGAGACCAGGACTAGTGACCTGCAGAGGGAGTCCAGGAAGTAACAGAGGCATAGAAACCAGTTTGATGTTTTCGAGCTGAGAATCATGTAGAAAGTTTCTGCTCTGTGGGAAAGTTCTGTTCATCATTAACTGCACTTTGAACATTGCTGCATCTCACAGTGACCTTCAGACTGAAGCAGGAGTCAGCATGTTTGCAGGTGAGCGAGGAAACAAGCGTGTCACTCAAACTCCAATCATGCACTCTTAACTCCTTGGCAATGACGGGTTAAACTGGATGTTACCAGATCGGAATTCGGTCATTTAGACCTGAAACTCAACGGATCTTTGTATTCTGACAGAATATTTGTCTGGATGTTTTAGGGATGTTGGGATGAGGTCTGCTGGATTAGAAGCTGAGGAGGAAACCGTTCAAATCTCTGTTGGTTTCTCTTTTTTTAAACTTGTGTTTGTTGGAGCGGCTCAGCTCTTCATCCTGGTTTTAAAAATAGAAATGTAAAGTGAACAGTAACAACAAAATATCTCTATCGTCAGGAGTCTTAAAAGATAGTTTATATTAACCGAACGCAGACGTTGTGATTGTTTTTATACTTTTACAGGCAGCAGTGCTGTAACGGGTAAACAGACGAGGTCAAAGGTCACTGTGGCTTCACTAAGATATTTAAAACAAAATTTACAATCAAATTGTATCTAAACTGCCAAGTGATGTCTGTTATATTGAAATGTCGTTTATTTGTAGCTGATATTGTGCGAAAATAAACAGGAAGTTAGTTTGCACGGCCTCATGTTCATATTGATACACATCACACCCCTACACGCGTCCACCTGCTCTCAGGTAAACGTCTGAGTGTAATTTAAAACATCAGACTCTCAGCATCTGAAATCTGATCACGTCGTCTTGTCTCCAGTGTCTGAAGTGAACTCTGGAGTATTTTGAGGTAACAGTGTCAATACACTGTTCACAGGGGACTGGGGGCCAACAAGGGGCCACACACTGGATTAATCCAGGAACTTTGAAAAAAAAAATACAATGAACAACATTTATGTCATCTGAACTAAACCTAATTTTAACATCTCATTCTCTGCGGATGTTCTTTTATAAGTGCAATGATATGGACCAAACAGTAAAATCTATTTATTTTTTCTGACGACCAGAAGTAAAGTTGATAGTTTATATATGAGACGGATTTGTTTAAAACAAAAAGTACTCGAGAGTCGTTACTCTGTTATTACCTGAGTACTCAGTGCTTGTTGGTTTGGACCAGACCCCTCTATGAACTGCTGTGATCCTGTGTTCTGACACCAGGGGGCAGCAGAGCTCTGGCTGTTCTTCATTAGGACTTCATTACCCAGAGTTCCACAGAGAGGAGGACGAGGAGGCGGGCTTTACCTGCCCACACCTGCAGAGAGTTGAGAGGCTGAAGACTGAAGGAAGAAAAACAGACAAGAAACAAAGTGAGAGGAAAATGCTCAGATCTCCAGAGTCAGTCAGAGTCCACTGAACTAAACCAATCTGATCCGGACTCAACTGATCCAGGTTCAGTCTGAGTTCACCTGGATCCACCTGAGACAGACTCAAGATTTCTCAACATTTACCTGAAGCAGGAAGTGAGGACAGGAGGAGCAGACAGCAGACATGGTGAGTTGACTCAGTTTTACTCTAAACCTTTAAAACTAGTAACTGTTTAAACGGGAGAGGAAACAGAAACAAACACCCAATCTGGTCCCGGTCCTGGTCCTGGTCCCATATCAGATCGCTCCTGCTGTTTATTTGAACTAAAAATACCTGAAAACAAAGTTGGTTTTTTTGGCATCAGAAATAAGAAAATAAACTGAGGAAAAAGTAACAACAATTAAATGATCATTTAATTAGAAAAGAATTAATGAGTCAGTGTGTAAATAAATATAGAATTAAATAATAAATCAAATACGATAACATGAATGAGTGGAAAAATTGAAAAATGATTTATAAATAAACTGATTGAAGTAAATAACAATAAATAAAAAAAATCAGAATAAAATAACAATCAAACGAGTAAATAAATAAGGGAAATGTATCAGTCGAATCATTTTGGGTTTTTCTTTAACGTGTTCAGACGTTTTCCCTCCCGTTACCATGGAAACAGTGACAGTTTGACCTCTGTCAGGTGTTCATCCTGGGGCCCTCAGGGGCCCTCGCAAGTGAGTACGGAAAGCTAACAGTGTCAAATATGATTATGACCTCATTCATCTTCTAATGTTTTCTCGCTGTCACGTTATTGGATCTTTGATCGAACTGATTCTTCAGTTTAGAATTGACTTTGATTCCCGACACGAGTCAGATTCAGTTTTTTGAGCTGGACTTCATGGACTAAACAGGTTGATCCAACCCCGTACTGCTGATCGTGTGGTGTTCTCGTGTTTAACCGATCAATCGGTCTTGGCTGATTGATTAGTTGTTGGGTTTGAAAAGCGTCTCAGAGCTCACGGTGTCGTCACATCTGTTCAGTTTAACGTCACACCGGAGGAAGAAAACCAGGAAACCTTCTGGTCTTAGGAGCCGGGATCCGAGAGGCTGTTTTGTTCGGTGTCAATCAGTTGATGGATTTATCCTCCACGTGTGCATCTCTAATCGGTTTCTTCTTTTTGTCAACTCTTTTCAAACTGCCAGCCTGCAGCAGCTGTTGGTTCAGTTCAACGTGTTAGTGTATGAACTGTAACACACACACACACACACACACACCCGCGCGCACACACACCCTCCCTCCCTCGCTGCAACATGCAGCGTCCTGCAGCTCGGCGTGTCGAGGCAAACGTGTCGGGGCGTCGCCGCCTGCTGATCCTCAACATGACAAGATCCCACAGGACAGAGGAATGCTGGGTATTTGGGGGGGGGGGCAGTCCAGCCAAACACCACATCTGAAAACACACACTCACACAGTGAAACACACACTGAGCAGACTCAGTGAAGTCTACACCTCCAGCTGTTTCTTCATCCTCTGTGGGCTAACACGATGGTGATGAAGATGGTGATGGTGATGATCTACCACTGATACAGTGTCTCCATGCACACGTACATATTAACGTCTGATCACATGTTCCATTAGTTTCATCATCCATCACCCTGAGGACGAAGAAAACCAGTAGATATTCACTCTTGAGCATTAATCACTTAAAGGAGTAAAAGAAATAGAACTAGGGATTTTTCTTTTGAGCGACTAATGTACTAACCCCCCGGTTTTTTCAGCTCTTCACACATGTACGTGTGTGTTTGGACGTACGTGTACAGTGTGTGTGTGTATCTCTGCTGTGCACAGTCATGTGTATTAACACACATTCCGTAGACGGACAGTCGTACGGCACATATACACACCAGTGCAAGTGTTAGACCACGTCTGACCCCCTCTCCTCTCCCCTCCCCAGGGCAGTAAAGAGCATTACCATTGGCAGGCTCACAATGTGAAGGTGAGTGGGGTGGATGACATGGTGCTGCTGTCCAAAATCAACGAGGACGCCATCACAGACAACCTGAAGAAGAGATACATGGACGACTACATCTTCGTATCCTCAGACACTGTTTTCATGGAGCCACTGACTCCGTCAGCAGAAAGACCCGCTTCTCGGTTAAGAGTGATGACTTTTATAAATGTGTCCAAAAATCAATGAATTCAGAGTTGATTCAGATTCCTGGTAAACTTTGTGTGTCCAGAGAAAACTGGGCTTTTTCTAAACACGAAACAAAGAGACGCTGCAGGATTTTATTTTGAAATTTATTCATTTCAGGCCCGAACAAAATGATTTCCTCAAACACGAGATGGATTTAAGATGTTTCTGTAATACAGTCCCCAAGTCCTGGGATGTCCAAGTTGTAGTGGCTCAAGTCCTGGTGGTTCAGCTCTGGGTCTTGTTGTGTTCCTTGACCTGGTTCTGTCAGACTTACATTGGTCCAGTTCTGATCTCTGTGAATCCGTTCAAACAGCTTCCCTATTTCACTGAGAGAGAGGTGGAGCTCTACCAGGGAGCAGTAAGAGAACGACACACAAACGTTGACACACAAACTTTAACACAATATCTGACTTTATAACGTCATTAACAACCCCCCCCCCCCCCCCCCAGGCCCAGTATGAGAACCCCCCCCACATCTATGCGCTGGCTGACAACATGTACAGAAACATGATGATTGACAACGAGAACCAGTGTGTCATCATCAGGTAGGCGGGGACACTGTTTACCTGTGAATATCTTGCCTGGGGAGACACACAGGTATGATACATAATAAATATACACGAACACGCACCTTTAAAAAATGTTGTCTAAACATTTTAGAATTCAATCAAAAATGTGTGTACAGTTACTTTTACGCTTACGTATACGATTCCAAAGAAACAGACGTACAGATGTTTCAGATCTACGACACAAACACAACGTTCATAACAACTTTAATACAAATGAAAAAACTAGTAAAAGTCATGTCGCTATTAGAATTGTGGATATTACCTTTAATATCAGTGGTTAGATGAAACAGAGCAAACTTCAGCAGAAAAGTACAAATTAATGAATTATTTATTTGAATGTGGTGTAAGAAGTCCATGGGATATGGACAA
The DNA here is from genome assembly GCF_016859285.1 of Xiphias gladius. Lineage (NCBI taxonomy): Eukaryota > Metazoa > Chordata > Actinopteri > Istiophoriformes > Xiphiidae > Xiphias > Xiphias gladius. The sequence continues at coordinate 30,221,184 of NC_053421.1, forward strand.
AAGCTCTAGGAATAGTGGACCTTGAACTTATTAATATTTACTTATTACTTATTTACCACAGACAAATTAAATCAACTTAAAAAGCTTAACAAAATTAACACATGTAATCATATAATTAACACGACACAATTTTTTGAAGAAGATTGTAATTGAATTAAATCTGAATTGAAAGATGTGCGTTTGAATCCTTGCTGTCTGCATTTTTGTCATTTGAATCTTTGTTGTCTCAGCGGTGAGAGCGGAGCTGGAAAAACAGTCGCAGCCAAGTACATCATGAGCTACGTGTCCAAAGTGTCCGGCGGAGGAGACAAAGTACAGGTCAGTACACGGGGTACTGCTCGGGGTACTGGTAGTTATGGCTACCACATCCAATTCACTGGACCAGTATCAGCACCGATACTGATCTTATGAAGTGGTCTGAGGTTCAGCCACGACATAATCGATCCACATTAAATACAGTTTTTTGTCAGTCAGCATCTCTGACCACGTGTTACGTTGTTACCGGACATTTTCATGATCCCAGATCAGTTCACGCAGTGAGGGTTACTGGTTTTACAATTGGTGGGAAAGAAAAAAAAAACGGAGCTCTCGTATCAGATCAGTTCTCTGCATCAGTAGAGACCGAGTTCAGGTTCTGGAATCACAATCTGAGAAAAAGTTGGATCTGTGCATCCTTACTGGTAGTACTACTGTTACCATGGTTACTGCTGCTGATGAGCGTGTTTCTGTGTGCGCAGCATGTTAAAGACATCATCTTGCAGTCCAACCCCCTTCTGGAGGCCTTCGGCAACGCCAAGACTGTCCGCAACAACAACTCCAGCAGATTTGTGAGTATAAATATATAAGTATATATACAGATTCATACACAAACCGGCCTTATTCAGACGGACGCATCTCCTCCTGTCAGGGTAAATACTTTGAGATCCAGTTCAGTCGAGGAGGAGCTCCTGATGGAGGAAAAATCTCCAACTTTCTGTTGGAGAAAAGTCGAGTCGTTTCACAGAATCCTGGAGAGAGAAACTTCCACATCTACTACCAGGTACTGGGAGAGTACTGCAACATGTTGCCAGTATGAGACTCGGGGTATGGGTGGGTTACTGGAAGGTCAGAGTGAAAACAGTCCCTGTGAGGAGACAGTTAATATTTCTGTTGGAAAGTCAAACCTCCACAGAGACGCAAAATGATGCAGCAACCATTTACATCATTTACATCCGTGCCCTGAAATGTAGTTTCTGTGACCTTTTGTCCTGATTTATTCCAAATCTGTTTCTGTTCCTGTTAATTATTTCTCCTGGAAACAGAGGAACCTGTGTCTAAACAGGAAAATGTTTCAATAAATGTCCTACCGTCGACCTCTCCATGACCTCTGTCCTCAGCTGCTGGGGGGGGCAAGCGGGGAGCAGAGGGAGAACCTCGGGGTCACGACACCTGACTACTACTACTACCTCAACCAATCAGGAACCTACACAGTGGAGGATGTCAACGACAAGAAGGAGTTCTCTGATACTATGGTCTGTACCGGTCTCTCTGTTAAACTGTCTGTCTGTACCTGTCTTTCTGTTAAACTGTCTGTCTCTCTCTCAGGGGGCGATGTCAGTAGTGGGTCTGTCTCTGGAGGATCAGGATTCAGTTCTTCAGCTTGTCGCAGGAATTCTTCATCTGGGAAACATCAGCTTCAGGGAGGAAAACAACTACGCCGTGGTCGAAAGCCAGGACTGTAAGATACTAAACTACACTATACAGCACGGGACATAAGGAGTAATAATATGGGGTCAAGATGTTGAGTTAATGAATGAAGTTCAAGTTCACACAGGTGTTCTAAAAACAACACTTACTGTAGTTCGGGTGGTGATTTGCATCAAAACTCGTCCTCCTCTTCAGAGTCCTGACTGAGTCAGATCTGATCACAGACACGGAACACATCTTGATATGATTCAGTGTGACTTCCACTTCCTGAGGACGTCATTGTCTCTGATGTCCCTCCAGAATAAAGCTCCAGAAATCCACTCACCAGAGGAAAAAGAGGCTGCAGAACTTCATTCAGAATCTTCATGTTTTTAAGTTTTCTTGAGCGTCACAGTGACCAAGTGACAGTTAACAAATATGGGATGGAAAAACGAGTCTCCAGTTGTGGCCCCCTGCCAGCTCTTTAATTCCAACAGTAACAACATTAACAATATTATTATACTGTCCTGTTTACATCCCCCTGTAGTTCCAAAAAATAGAGCAACATAATAATTAATAATATCAAATTTTTTAGTTTCTATTATTAATAATATAAACTGGGGGGGGGCGTATGAACCTACGAGGTCTTGGCTCTAGGTTCTGCCTTGTGTTTCGATGATGACCTGATCTCCAAAACGTTTGAATTTACATCATTGTAAAAAAGTGTTTTGCTCCCAACAACCTATAAAAACCAATATTTATGTACCTGTCTGTAAATTCATGTTGGTTACTGATGCTGAAACTGTCTCTGTCTCGCTCTGTCTCCCTCAGTCCTGGCGTTCCCGTCCTACCTGTTGGGGATCCCTCAGGACAGTCTCTGCAGTAAACTGACCAGCAGGATTATGGACAGCAAGTGGGGCGGGAAGACCGAGTCCATCTCTGTCACCTTGAACACCGAGCAGGCCTGTTTCTCCAGAGATGCCCTGTCCAAAGCTCTGTACGCCCGACTCTTCGACTTCCTCGTTGACGTTAGTTCACCTCAACACTCTGCACACAGTTTCCGCCTCATTTTATAATTCTCTTTGATTTTACACTTAAGTTTATTCTACAATGACTTATTTTATCTGTGTGTGTGTCAGTGTATTAATAAAGCCATGCAGAAGGACCAGGAGGAGCTCAACATTGGAGTGCTCGACATCTACGGCTTCGAGATCTTCCAGGTATTAACACGTTTGTAGTTTTATGCTTTTGATGACCCTCATTGACATGGGTTCCCCAACCCTAACCCTTAACCTAAACCTAGTTCTGACCCCTGCCCTAAAACCAAGTCTTAATCCGCAGTCCTTTGAAAAAGTGAGGACTGTACAACAATGTCCCCACTTTCCCTAAATGTCCTCACTTTCCAGAAATGTCCTCACTTTTAAAAAATGTTGTCACTTTCCAGAAATATTCCCACTTTCTTTAGATGCCCTCAATTTTCAAAAATGTCCTTGGATTCCCAAGAATGTCTTTGTTTTCAAGAAATGTCCTGACTTTGCAAAAATGCCCTCACTTTATAAAAATGCCCTCACTTTCCAGAAATGTCTTTGCTCTCCTGGTCTAAAGTGCTAATGAGTCCTCATAAGGATAGAACTACAAGAGCATACACAGTGAAAATAAACTGGTAGCTAGAAGTTCCCGCCCTGTCCCTTTTAGGGTTAATGAACAGCCTTCTGGGAAGTGTAGGAAATCGTTACAGGTACGTGCAACAGGTTTAAGGCAGAATTTTGAACTTAAAAGTACTTTTTTTTTTCTCTTTGTTCTAATTGAATTTAAGAGTTAACAAACTGAAATCTGTGTGAGTGCTGACTTCTGCTGGTGAGAACATGTCATGAACATCTGTGATGAGCTGGATTCAGCTGACATCATTAGGTATGAAGTTTGAGCGGCCACCAGTTTCAATCATTTCCACTTCTTTCTGAGAAATCAGGTTTTGGTCATCATTACGGCAGACAGGTCTAAATACTCATGGGCCTTGGGGGCCATCTCCATGGATGAGGAGCCAGTTGCAGGTGTGAATCGTCACAGCTGTTAAGAAAACCCAGCGATTTATGTGCTGATGTGTGCTGTGCAGATTGTGTTTTCAGATTCATTCATCTAAAGCTTCCACTTCCTGTTAACAAAGGTCTGTGATTGGATGTTTCTTGCTGTAATGTACCTTGGGATTGGTAGGTAACATTTCCCCTGAAATTTTTATGTCCACAGCTTCTTGTAGCTTTGACTTTTTATGAAGGAACCAGATATTTTCTGGCACAGTTGTTCCTATTGTGTTCTGATGATTGAAACAGGAGAGTTTCATGTGGACGGAGGAACTAAGACACAGACGCTGTCTGTGGATGAAATGAATGGGACTTTTTACTGCATGAAACAGGGACGTCTGAAATTAACTCCTCACACTTCACAATGCTAGAGAAGATTGCGACAGATCTGTTTTTTGGGTCTGAGTGATAGTTTGAGTAATGTATCAAAGGAACTATATGTAAAGGAGGTTGAAGGAGTTAAGTGTCTGCTATCGCTACGTAGCCGATGTTAGCATTAACAGCTGTTTACTCACCAGTCTAGAAGAAATGCTGTGAGTTCAGCATCACACTTCCCTCCTGTACTATCCAAGAGCTGCCCCCACGGTGGAAAGCAACGACAGTGTTAACTCTGGTTTTGCTTCTATGTCCATCACTTGTTTTCGTCAACTGAAGTTAGCATGCTAACCAGCTAGCCCCAGTCCATCTCACCACTTAGTCACAGCGAGTCACTGCAGCGTCCGGTCTGTCCTTAGTCGAACATGAGAGGAGGAAGAAGTAGCTCTGCTCAGAGGAGATACTCTAACCTCCTGTCTTGTAAACACAACGATGACTGAAGCTCTTGGTGAGCGACCACCACCACCTGTTCCTGGCAAGAAACCACGTTCAGCTGCAGAGAAAATTTACATATAGCCCCTTTAATTGAATGATGTATGTGTCTGATTATTTGTTGAGTGACTTCTGCTTTTTTCTTTCAGAAAAACGGTTTCGAACAGTTCTGCATTAACTTTGTCAACGAGAAGCTGCAGCAGATTTTTATTGAACTCACACTGAAGGCAGAACAGGTGACACATCATGACATCATCACGTCATCTGATCACGACATTGTCACGTTAACTTTAACTACTCTACTTCATGTCTCCATGTTCTTCTCTCTCTGATCCTCAGCTGCAGTGTGTTTCTCCTTTATCATCAGAAATGTTTCAGAATAAAAATATTTCAGTGTGCGCTCAACATGAAAACAGAAGCTGACACTGTTTTCCTGTCTCTGCAGGAAGAATATGTTCAGGAGGGAATCAAATGGACGCCCATCGAGTATTTTAACAATAAGGTAGTCTGTGACCTCATCGAGTCCAAACTGGTGAGTCAACCAATCAGATAACAGGACTCAGATTTGATCTGTGGTCCAAAAAAACCATCAATAAAAATGCAACAAACTGCTTAAGAGTCCGGTATCATCTGAAATCATGCAGACTGAACCGTACAAACTTTTTCAAGTGCAGCTAAACTGACTAAATGGTAAAACTGGGGAAAAAGGACGTGTAAAGTTTCTGGAGAAAGTTTTATCAAACACTTTGAATGTATCATAACAGTGGTTTGCTGTGCGATTTATGTTTAGGTGTGTATGTGTGCGTGTGTATAGATTTATGTGTCAGTGCATTCGTAAACTATTCAGACCCCTTCAATTTTTCCACATTTTGTTATGTTCCAAATCCGATAGTTAAAATCATTTAAATTAATTTTTACCCTCATCAGTCCATACTCAATAATCGATAATGACAAAGAGAAAACAGAGGTTTAGAAATTTTTTCTAAATTTATTAAAAGGGAAAAACTGAGGTATCACATTGACATAAGTATTCAGACCCTCTGCTATGACACTAGAAATTCAGCTCGGGTGCCTCCCATTTCTGTTGATCATCTTTGAGATGTTTCTGCACCTTGACTGGAGTCCACCTGTGGTAAATTCAACTGATTGGACGTGATGTGGAAAGTCAAACACCTTTCCATGTAAAAAGGTCTCACAACTGACAAAGCATATCGGAGCAAAAACCAAACCGTGAGGTCGAAGGACACCTGCCCGCAGAGCTCAGAGACAGGATGGTGTCGAGGCACAGATCTGGGGAAGGCTACAAAAAAATGTCTGATGCATTGGAGGTTCCCAGGAGAACAGTGGTCTCCATAATTCTTCAGTGGAAGAAGTCTGGAACAACCAGGACTCTATCTAGAACTAGCTGCCTCTCAGACTGTGAGAAACAAGATCCTCTGGTCTGATGAAACCAGGATTCAACTTTTTGGCCTCAATTCTAAGCGTTCCTCCAGACATGACGCTTAGAATTGTTTAGTTTTTCCTTTTTAAAAAAATTAATTTAGGAAAAAAATTTTGCTTTGACATTATTGGGCATCGAGTTTAGATTGATGAGGAAAAAAATGAATATGTTTGATTTTAGCATCAGGCTGTAACATAACAAAATGTGAAAAAAGTGAAGGGGTCTGTAAACTTTCTGAATGTACTGGGCCCCCCGGGTCAAACTTTATTACTGTGAATAGTAAAGTGAGTAGAAGATGACCTGATGTCCAAAACCCATAAAGTTAAAGGTTGAAACATTCTTTTGAACATTTTAAGCAAGATTAGTGAATTATTTTTACTTTATACAAGTTGAGAGTGAAAATTAATTAAACTTAATTAACTTGTCTGGGCTGTGGCTTGGTCAAAAGTCATCGTTAGCAAAGGCCATGTGTTGCAAATTTCAAAGCTTTATAAATACTCTGACTCTTCAAACCTTGCCCCAACAATCAGCAACCATGGGCTCCTCTAAGCAGCTGCCTGGCACTCAGAAAATTACTCTAACTGATGCCCACAAAGCAAGGGAAGCAATTTCAGGTGGCAGTTTCCTCAATACGTAATGTAATTAAGAAACGGCAGTTAACATGAACAGTGGAGGTCAAGTTGAGGTCTGGAAGACCAAGAAAACTTTCAGAGAGAATTGCTCGTAGGTTTGCTAGAAAAGCAAAGCAAAACCCCCCGTTTGACCTTCAGGAAGATTCATCAGACTCTGGAGTGGTGGAGCACTGTTCCACTGGGCAGCGACACGTGCACTAATATGACCCTCATGGAAGAGTCATCAGAAGAAATAAAAAAGCTGAAGATTTAAAGAGGAAGGATTCTACAACAGGATAATGATCTAAATATGCCCAAGAATCCACAATAGACTACCTCAAGCTTTTGCCATGGCCCTCACAGTCCCCTGACCTAAACATCAGAATCTGTGGAGAGACCTCAAAAGAGCAGTGCAGGCAAGATGGACCAAGAATCTCTCAGAACTAGAAGCCTTTTGCAGGAAGACTGGGCGAAAGTCCACCAAACCAGAACTGAAAGACTCTTAGCTGCTACAAAAAGCGTTTACAAGCTGTGATACTTGGCAAAGGAGGTGTTACTAAGTACTGACCATGCAGGGAGACTGAACTTTTGTCTCAGGCACTTTTCCTTTTTTGTTAATCTGAAACTGTAAAAGATGGAAATAAAAAAGTAACCTTGCTTAAAATATTAAAGAAATGTATCATCTTTAATTTGATGCCTTTTGGAAATCAGTTCATCTTTTACTCACCTTTCACAGTAATCACTTGTAAAGGAGTATTTTTATATTATGTTCCCATCATCTCTCTGTTATGTCCCTCTGATTATCTCCCAGAATCCCCCTGGAATCATGAGTATCCTGGATGATGTTTGTGCTACTATGCACGCTAAAGGTCAGGGAGCAGATCAGATTCTGGTGCAGAAATTACAGGGACAGATTGGATCACACGAACACTTCAGCAGCTGGAACAAAGGATTCATCGTCCACCACTACGCTGGGAAGGTACTCAGTACACCCGTATACCTGTGCATCTGTCTGTCACTCAGACATTCATTAACTGTCTACCTGTCTGTCTCCCTGTCCAGGTGTCGTATGATGTCAGTGGTTTCTGTGAGAGGAACAGAGACGTGTTGTTTAACGACATCATTGAGCTGATGCAGAGCAGTGAATTGTAAGTACTAAGTGCTAACCCATTGTAGTGAGGAGACTTCTGTCTAGTGGGGACATTTCTGCTTTGCAAGGGCATTTCTGCATTGTGAGGACATTTTGTCCCCTCCTCACTGCTTCAAAGGACTGTCTGAAGGTTCAAACCTGGTTTTTAAGGTTCAGGTTAGAATCAGATTGATGATAGGGTTATGGGCTAGAGAATGAAAGACAATGAGGGTCCTTACAAGTAAAGTAAGAGAAATGTATGCGTGTCTGTGTGTATGTGTGATGACTTCGTGATGACCCCATGTCTTTTTGGTCAGTCCATTCATCAGAGCTCTGTTCCCTGAGAGCCTGGAGGCAGAGAAGAGAGGGCGTCCGACCACTGCCAGCAGCAAGATCAAGGTGAGAGAGTGAGGGAGACACCTGCTGTTTCATGATTGACGGGTGGAGATGGGATCAGTTCAGCCTAGGGTTTGGTTCAGATAGCTGGTTCCATTTGGATATGGTTTGGTTGGTCTGGTCTATCAAAATACCAACCACAGTGTGAGCTAGTTTGACTAGCTTTGCTGCATTAAGTATCCTTAGTCTCCTTCATGATCTGTGTCTCAGCCACTGCTGCAGTTCCAGCTGCTGACAAACTAGAATAACTTCCTGTTGTTTCCTGCATACACCTGTCCCTTTCACCTCAAACAGCATCTTTGCCCCACCTTTGTCCCTCCTCCGAATAAAAACGGGGACTAACATATAGAGCAGTGAGGTCACAGATGGGACTAAGAAACAGGTAACCATGTCGCCCCCAGCTTGGTAATGCCTGTTCGTCAGAACTTAATTGATATAACAAACTAGTACCAACATCATTAGAACCAGTGCAGGGGGCGCTACCACTGCGGATTAATGAATAAAACTTAAATTTCTTTTTTTGGTAATTACATTTGCTCATTACGTATGAATGAAAAAGTTCACGAGTCAAAAAAGAGTTGTGCAGTATACAAATTTCTTAACGAAAATTAATCTTAATTTTACTTCAGTCATTTAGGGAATCTGGGTATCGACAACCTGAGACTGGATCCAAAGTGGAACTGGCAAACCAAGTCAGAAATGCACACTAAGTTGCAGACTTCAGTAAACCTTTACGTGTGAAAATTTAGTCTTGACGGTTTAAATGACTTCGACATTCCTAATCAGCTAAAGAATTCGCTGGAAGTGTAACAGTGTACTTTGGTTTTTGAACACACGGAAGGCCTGCAGGTTCTTAGTCTCCAACACTACTGTAAGGTAGAGTAGAACAGGTAACATTGCCAAAAGGTAAACCCCCCCCCCCCCCCTTTTTTTAGAAACAAGCTAACAGTCTGGTCCAGACCCTGATGAAGTGTACCCCCCACTACATCCGCTGCATCAAACCCAACGAGACCAAACGTCCTCGGGACTGGGAGGAAAACCGGGTCAGACACCAGGTTGAGTACCTGGGCCTCCGAGAGAACATCAGAGTCCGCCGGGCTGGATACGCCTACAGACGGGTCTTCAACAAGTTCCTGCAGAGGTTAGGGGTAAAACATGAAAACACCAATGTTCACTGTGTTGCTGCTTGGAACACGCTGACGGTAACAATAATGTGCTGCAGGTATGCCATCCTGACCAAGGAGACCTGGCCTCGCTGGAGGGGTGAGGAGCGTCAGGGAGTCCTGCATCTCCTCAACTCTGTAAACATGGACCAGGACCAGTTCCAGCTGGGCAAGACCAAAGTCTTCATCAAAGCTCCAGAGTCGGTATGAAAAGCTCACACACAAGGAGGGTTTTGTCCGTTATAAAGTTTTGAAATAAAGTTTTGTTTCTGAACCAGAACTTCAGAACTCTCCTGGGTCAGACTGTAGGGTTCTGGTGTTCAGGTTGAAATGTTTCAGTGCTACCACCTCTCTCTCTCTTGATTTGTTGTCTCGGTGTTGTTTTCATCGCTGCAGCTCTTCTTGCTGGAGGAGATGAGGGAGAGGAAATACAACGGTTATGCTCGGGTCATCCAGAAGGCGTGGCGCAAACACATCGCCGTCCGCAAGTACGTCAAGATGAGGGAGGAAGGTAAGACTGTCTCCCATACGTGGGATAACCTCATCACACCTCATTTGGCTTGTGTTTTGGACATTGCACTTCCTCTCCCTCTTCCTCTTTACTAAGTGATGAGTGGTTTCTTCCAGCATCGGACGTCCTGCTGAACAAGAAGGAGCGCCGCAGAAACAGCATCAACAGGAACTTTGTGGGTGACTACATTGGGACAGACAACCATCCAGAGATCAGACAGTTCGTCGGCCGTCGAGAGAGGATTGACTTCGCCGATGTAGTGGTGAAATATGACCGAAGATTCAGGGTAAAAACTCAGCCTAGGGAGAAACCAGAGACCACATTTTACCAGAGTCAATTTCGTTTTCAGATACACTGCTGACTGAATTCTCTCTGGTTCTGTTGTCCCACAGACTGTGAAAAGAGACCTCATCCTGACCCCGAAGTTCCTGTACCTGATAGGTAGAGAGAAGGTAAAACAGGGTCCAGATAAAGGTCAAATCCAGGAGGTTCTCAAGAGGAAGATCGAGCTCAACAAGATCCAGTCTGTTTCCCTGAGGTACACCACCAGACCCAGAACTAAGGGTAGAACAAGAACTAGGGTCAGAATTTCAACCAGTGCCAGGATCTGAACTACAGCTTGAACTACAGGGACAAAAGTGGGACTGGAACTAGAACTAGGATCACAGCCAGAAACAGAAGCAAGAACTAGGGACAGAACTAGAACTACAACTACAACTGCAACCAGAACCAAGATCTGGACCACAAGTAAAACTACAAACAGGGCCAGAAGTAAAATTAGAACCAAGGACAGAATTAGAACCAGTGATAACGCTAGAACTAGGAGCAGAACTTGAACCAGGGCCAGAATTAAAACTGGAACTCGAAATAGAACCTGGGCCAGAACCAGAACTAGAACTACAACAGTTTAATCTTGTCTTTCTGCATCTGTCCGTCTCTTTCTGTTTGACTTGTGTCTCCCTCTCTCTCTCTGACTGTCTGTCAGCACTCTGCAAGACGACTTCTTTATCATTCATGAGGAGGAGTACGACAGCGTTCTTCAGAGTGTCTTTAAAACAGAGTTCCTCAGTCTGCTGGTCAAACGTTATCAGGACAAGACTCAGAAGAAGCTGCCACTCAAATTCAACAACCTGTCAGTATTATAACAGTTTTATTTTGCGTAACTGAAATATAAAAAAATACGCACATATTAAGCCCGAGCCATCATGTAATCTTTGCATGGTTATCTGTTGTTGAATAAATCAATTCAAATACCCCAGACATTCTCATCCATAGAGCTGCTAACATGGCTAAAAACATGTCTGACGCCTGTGTTGGTTTTCTGTATTAATTCTAAATTTGAATGAAATTTAACTGTTTCTGACCCTCTGTCTTTATCTCCAGTCTGGAGTTTAAGGTGAAGAAGGGTGGATGGGGTCCGTTTAGCTCTGCAGGATCGAGACAGATCCAGTTCCAGGTGGGTCAGGGGGACGAGGTGGTCTTGAAGCCCAGCGGGAAGCTCCTGCAGGTCTCCATTGGACCAGGTCTTCCCAAGAACTCACGTAAGTTCTGACCTAATTCAGTCACCATTACAGTTCCCTATGTGCTACCCCTCACTTCCTGTATTTGATTCGTAGGTCCAACGAGGAGGGACAACCGAAAGAGCCGCTACATGGGCAACCAGCATCCGGCCAGCAACCAGTACAACTCAGGTACCATTTATTTAAAAAAACAAACAAACCTTCAGGTGTCAGGATGTGACCTGCTGTTTTGAATGTTCTTTTGTTTTTGTTTTTTTGTTTCCTCAGCTCCTCGGTCCAGAGGGGGCGGAGCTCCCAGAGGAGGTTCTGCTTCCTCCAGAGGCTCCCTCCTGAGGCAGCAGTCCAGCATGGAGCAGCCTAGTCTGCCCCGCATCCAGAACCAGCGTCACCCCAACAACCGGCCCCCCCAACACCATGACATGGGCTTCATGGACGTTCCCGAGCAGGGTGCCGCAGGGTGAGAACACAGTATAACCAGTAAAATCAGGATCACCAGTATAACCAGTATTAGAAGTTATACCAGTGTAACTAGCATATATGTCTAGTGTCACTAATGTAACCAGTGTCATTAGTATAATCAGTAACAATAATTGAACCAGTATAACCAGTATGAGTACTGTAACCAGGGTCTCCAGCATAACCAATCACAGCAGTAGAATATAACTGGTTTAACAGTATCTACCCACTGAATTCTGACGTGTCTGTGTCCCCATAACGCTGTGTACAATCAGGTTAAATGTTCCCATGTGACTCTGGTTTCTGATCAACTCTGATGCTTTTAAAGCAGCAGCTTGATCAGATGTTACATCAGTGTTACTAACTAACGTTTACACTGGCCTGGAGTCAGTTCCTTACTCAAACCATATCACCAGCAGACCCAGCTGACCTGGGCCTGGAACCAGCAGTTTTCCAGTCCCATCAAACCTTACGATTTAATTATTTCTGTGTCCTGGTTCTACGCACTGTTATCAGGTTTGCTGTAAATACACTATAATACATAGTACTACAATCCCTACTCCTTGCCTGCAGGCTGCAGCGTTTATGGGAGATGAAGTCTGTTATCTGGTTCACTGTAAAGAAAATAAAGTGTAATCCCTGCATGTTGCCTCCAGGATGCAGCGGCGGCGGTCAAAGGAGATGAAGCCCCTTCCCGGTGCAGGTCGACCCAAACCGGCTCCGAAGCCAAAGCCTCGGTCTCCTCAGTGCAGAGCTTTGTACGCCTACGACGCCCAGGACACTGACGAGCTCAGCTTCAACGCTGACGATGTCATCGAGATACTCACTGAAGGTACTGTTGTTACTGCTACTACTGCTGATACTACTGCTACTACTGCTGATACTACTGCTACTACTGCCAATACTACTGCCAATACTACTGCTACTACTGCTACCACTTCTACTACTGCTACTACTTCCACCACTGCTACTACTACTGCTGCTATTACTGCTGTTACTGCTACTGCTACTGCTACTACTGCTACTGATACTACTGCTACTACTGCTACTACTGCTACTACTACTACTACTTCTGCTACTAATACTGCTACTACTGCTGCTATTACTGCTGTTACTGCTACTGCTACTACTACTACTACTACTACTTCCACCACTGCTACTACTACTGCTGCCATTACTGCTGCTACTTCTACTACTGCTACTGGCTACTGCTACTACTGCCGATACTACTGCTACTACTGCTCCTACTTCCACCTCTGCTACTGCTACTAATGCTACTGCTGCTATTACTGCTGCTACTGCTACTGCTACTACTACTACTACTAATACTGCTACTACTGCTGCTACTGCTGCTACTGCTACTAATGCTGCTGCTGCTGCTACTACTGATGCTACTGCTACTGCTATTACTGTGATAACTACTACTACTAGAACATCTCTGCCATCAGTAAAACACACTCTTTATCTCTTTTCAGATTACCGACAGTATAATAAAGTTACTGAACATATAATTTACTAATCTAACTCAAAAAAGGGGATTGTTTTAATTCTGCGTCTTTGCAACCTTCATATGTACTTACCGAGTCAGAATCGACCTCTGTCTCTCTGTTTGTGCCCTCAGATCCCTCTGGTTGGTGGTTTGGCCGGCTGCGGGGCAGAGAGGGGTTGTTTCCTGGAAACTACGTGGAGAAGCTCTAGACCTTGTCTCCGGGGTTCAGAGGTCACTGAACTGCGGCTGTAGCTGTAGCTTTCAACACATCAGCTAACAGGAAACAGCTGATTAGCGAATATGTAGGGTTCATTCATAAGCAAAAAAACACGTTTCAGTCAGAGTCACAGCTGTTGGTCAACCAGTGAATGCATCGTCCCCAGAGATCAAAGGTCAGGGTCAGGCGCTCCTACATGCTGATTCCTGGACCATGTCCCTGTAACACTGTGTACAGTCAGATTACATGTCCCCACGTGACTTCAGCCTCTCATCATATCTGATGAGCAATCGTAGTTCGATTAAAATTTTACATCAGTGTTACCATGGAAGAATATTAGTGTAAAGTCCAGCCGGTGCTCCCTACAGGCTCCAGTGTTCATTACAGGCACAACACTGTATAAAAGTGTTTCCAGAACAGACAACATCCTGATGATTCATATTTTCTTCAGCAAATATCTGCTTACATGATAAAAGGTGTGTAACTGTCTGCAGTGTTGAAAGTGAAGAGATGAGATTACCAGAGACTAGACATCACACTGGTACTTTAAAATAAAAAATTTTAAAATAAAAATTTTAAATATCAACTTCTTTTATTCTTCTGGACATGTAAAATGTGACTGAATGTCACTACTGAAAACATGAAAAATGAAAAATTTGCAGGTTTTAGCCTTTTGAATGAAAATTAAGAATAAAAATAAAATATATAAATGACTAAACAGTTTTTACTTTTCAATAATTTTCTTAATCTATCAACCTGTTTTACCGTTCACAACAGTTTATTTTTCCAGAGTACAAACACGGCTCAGATCAGATGTTCAGAGTCTGATTTTTCTATAAGATTTCGGTTTGTGTTTATAGAGGTCTGTGTGAACTGAATAAGAATGTTGTTTTAGCTCACATGATCATCTAGTTTACCCTGGAACAGCCAATAAACTGACGTTTCAGTACCAACCTGTCTCAGTACCTGAGTGACACAAACAAGGGGAGGAAAAAGAACATTTAAAGAAGATCCAGAGAGTTTTTTCAGCCTCTGAAGTCTGAGAACAGAATTGATTAGTTGATACAGAAAATTACTCAATTAATCAGTTTTGATAACAAGTGGTCAACTATTTAATCTAACAAAAAACATTTATGTGAAATGAGCAGTGCACAAAAAAAGGAATATGGGGAACTACATTACCCAGAGTTCAAAAACATTAAATATTACATATATATCTAAAATATGACTATTTTCTCATAAAGTTGTGACTTTAATCTTGAAATAGGCTATTACATTATCATGAATTTACATTGGGCTATTTCTCTTACAAAATTACGACCCAATTCTAAAACTACTTTGACTTTTTTTTTCTGTAAAATGACATTATTTTCAAAATATTACAACTGTGCCATTAAATTGAAGCTTTGTTTCCAACATAGTATATCCTTTTAATTTTTTAAATCAAATTACGCTTTTTATAAGTGGAAGTTTTCCCCATAAAACTGCCACTTATTTCTCGAAATTTTAAGTTTCCTCTTTCGCTTTAAACTGAGTTTGTTCTTGAAATATTATTTTTTTTCTCATAAAATTATAACTTCGTTCTTAAAATCTTGCTTAGCTCCATTTTCTCTTCACGGTGACACTTTTTTTCTCTATTGTGCAAAAACAGCAACAGGGAACTCTCGTCTTTCCGAAGTTAAAACAAGACCCTGAAGGCGCCATGACCTTTTACCCGCCACATTACCGACAGTCATGCGATCAGGTTAACGTTAACGTATATGACTGACAGCCCGCTGTTCGGTGAGCCGGCTGGCACCGTTTACCGGATCCGTTAACCGGATCCGTTAACCGGTTAGAGGAGCAGTTGGCTGATTAGCTAGCGGTCAGAGAGGGAGTATTAGCCGCTAACAGCCAATAGCTAACGGGAGATGGAGGAGTTTCTGTCGAGCTGCCGCAGAGCCACGCAGGTAACACACACACTCAGTCTGTCAGGGGTGTGTGTGTGTGTGTGTGTGTGTGTGTGTGTGTGTGTGTGTGTGTTTTTATCCCGGGTCATCAGGGTGTGTTAGCCTCTTAGCTCAGTTACTTATTTTAACTCGGGCTGTTCGGTTAGACTGCATGACTTCCGGTCAGTTCAACCTTTCACAATAAACTTTCGGTCAGAATAACAAAAAAATGACAATAAATCTAAAAATATTTACATGTTTATTATAATAAAATATAGATCAAACTCAAGAATATATTGAAAACCACACCGCTAAAAGGGTGGTTGGTAATACAAAAATTAAAAAAATTATAATATTTAACCAACACGAGAAGGATCTGATGTACAGAAACATTCATTTTTGGGTATAGAGAAACTATATTACTCAGTAACTAAACAATCATAACCAATCAGTCTCATCATCCTGGTATTAGTTGCTGTGATGCTCTTAATTTAGTCTTGGGTGACAGTGAACATGTTGAGTTGTTTTGTTTGTGATTGTGAATATCAGAAGACAGATCAGTTTCAGTGTGTGGATGTTGGTTATGTTGTGGTTGGAGGGAGTCGTGTATTGTAATTCACTCATGAACAATCAGTCACTTATCAAGAGATGCTGTGTCAATTTTCAAAGTATTAAATGACATTTGCTCTCTAATTAGCGTCTCAGGAAAAGGTTTAATACTGAACATAACTGCACCTTCGGTAAAGATCATATTGATCATATGTTTGACTGGTTACAGTCTAAAATATCTCCCTCTGCTCTGTTTAACAGAGACAACGTTTTCTTTGGCTTCTGTAGAAGCAACAAAAGAATTTATTAAATAATGAACAATGTAGTAATATGAGGGAAAACTTAATGTACAAGAAAATACCTTTATTTACTGTCTGTAACAGAGAATCAAGGACATTTTTTATCACTTCACTAAAATAATTTCATGGTTATAGCCTAAGACTGAAATTTTTTCCATTTATTTATTCATTATGTGCTTTGTCTTATGTCATTTTTTGTCTGTTTACTTTTGTATTGTTCATTATTTGTATGGCTGTTTACCTCAAGCATCTGTGTCTCGGTACCTAAGATCTGGTTTTGCATGTTTAATTATACAATGTTTAAAAAAAAGAAAAACAAAAAACTGAGTGGTGCATCCAGGTCTTCTTCCCACAGGCGAACACAGACCAGCCTGGTCCACGGTTCCACATTGTTCTGGGGAACGAGGCCTGTGACCTGGACTCCATGGTGTCTGCTCTGGCCTATGCCTACTTTCTGTCCAAGGTGAGACCTGGGGTCAGATGCATTAAACTCTGGGTAGATTGACAGTTCAGACTGAAATAAAGAAATATACAGAATCATCAGATTTATAAATCGATGAGTACGCCGGGTTCTGTTTTATAAATCTGGACCTGGATGCAAACACAACCCTCATTTCACCTCTTAAAGTTAGATGGACTCAGAAATGCCTTGAATCACTTGTTTGTAACGTAAATTCTCATATTAAAGCCGGCATGCACAAGCTGGTATTCAGAGAGCTGACGCCTCCAGCATGGCACCCCAAATGATGAGTCTCAAATAAGCCAAGGTCAGCACTAACAAATAAAGGTCAGGTAATTAGGAATTATCTGTATTCTACTGCAACAGTCACCTGATAAATTCAGTGTAGTGTCCATTTCCACAGCTCTAATTCATCAGTACTAAAACAGAGTCCTGTTACACTCACTGCTCTGCTGTTATTTAGTGTTTTCATACTCATTAATTCTGTTTTTTTTTTTTCGTACCCCTGATCAGTGTTAAGCTTCCATCAACAAAACACTAAAAGCATACCTATGAAAGACAGCCTGGAAGACTTTTAATGTGAAAATCCTGAAGGAAGTATTGAGTTTGTTAATGGTAGTTGAGCATCATTCAAGGGGAAAAGTCAAAGCAAACTCCTGACAGGACTCTGCTGTTGTACTGATGAGTTAGAGCTGTGAACTGACACAGGACAACAGGTGAACATGGAGGAAGTGTTGAGTTTGTATTAACAGGTTAAATTAGAAATAAAAGCCTTGTTCTTTCTGACACTGAGGTAAATAAAAAAACTATTTAAGAATTTGAAGTATATCAATATGTCTGTTAGACCTGTCAATGAGAAGAACGAAAAAGCAGAAGCTCAGGTTTTATTTATTTTCTTCTTTCTTTTATATTTTCTTTCTTTGCTTATATTAGTTATGTCATTGTCCAAATACTTATGGACCTAACTGTACTCTGTTCACCTTTGTGTACGCTGGTCTGAGGTCTGTCTTTTATATGAACCAGTTAATGAGATGTATGCAGTGTCGTTTTACACATTGTTTGTTCTCTGGCCTTAGGTGTTGGTCTCTCTCTCTCTGTCTCTCACTCTCTGTCAGACTGTGCAAAGTGAGATGCTCGCTCTCCCCCTACTGAACATCCGTCAGTCAGACTTGGTGCTGCGTTCAGATAACATCTTCCTGCTACAACAGACCGGTTTGTCTCCAGACCTCCTGCTGTTCAGAGACCAGCTGGACCTGCGAGCCCTGCAGAGAGCTGGTCGCCTGCAGCTGACACTGGTCGACCACAACGTCCTGCCCAGGTAAATACCTGACAGGTAGCTAAAAACACTACCAGCTAGACACAAACACCTGGCAGGTAGCCACAAACACCTGGCAGTTATGAATGTTATTAGTACTATTAGTAAATCCGTTATTTAACCAGGTAGTCTCATTGAGATCAGGATCTCTTTTTCAAGAGAGACCTGTGTACAAAAAATATACATATACAGTCTAAGCATAGACAGACACAAATAATTCAGACATACATTATACATTTTCACATTTAAGAAAAGCATGTGCAAGTTTGATTGCAAATACATAAGTACAACTTTTTAAAATGTTCCAGTGAAATAAGCCTATGTAACTTCATGTTTGTAGCTCATCCCATTTGTATGCAGCAGAGAATCTGAACCCAGTTTTTCCAAGTTCAGTGGGAACAGGAAGTACAGCTAATGTGAAAATTTTCTGTGACCTGACATTGTAAGTACTGTATTTAAATGTGACCAGAGAGCAGAGGTAACTAGGCAGTTTTTGTAGTAGAGCCTCATAAATAAACAACATACAATGCTGCTCCCTTCTGTTTGTAAAAGAGGACCAACCCATCTTTTCATATAAGATACAATGGTGAGTTAGAAAAGTATCCCGTGTGATTAAGCGCAGTGCACTGTGATACATCGAGTGAAGAGGCTTTAAGGAGGAGGGAGAAGCATATGTATGCACAATATCACCATAATCTAGCGCAGACAAAACTGTAGATTGTACAATGGTCTTTCAACTAGCAGTAGAGAAACATGATTACTTTCTATACAAAAATTCAATTTTTACCTTCAGTTTGCTTGATAAGTGTTCCACATGGTTCTTAAAAGTACTACATATTTATAACGTTCAACAGTTTCAATTTCATAACCATGAAGGGTTTGGATATGGGCAATAAGCTGGATACTCTTAGGTGACCCAGACAGTAACATCCATTTAGTTTTATTGGAATTTAAAACAAGATGATGTTTCAAGACAAAGATTAGAAATGTATCAAAAACAGACAATAGATTCACAATGGCCAGATTAACAGAAGAGCCAGTGGTGTATAAAATGGTGTCATCTGCATAAAAATGTACATTACAGTTTTGGTTGGCAGAGATGATATTATTTATATACATGGTGAATAAAAGAGGACCAAGAATGGACCCTTGTGGAACACCTATACTAACGCTACTGGGACTTGAATACTGTTCGAGTTCTACCTGAGAGATAGTCATAAAACCATTTAATGGAATGTTCATCTACACCAATTGAGCATAGTTTTTCCAGTAGAATACCATGATTGACTAAATCAAATGATTTAGATAGTTCTATGAAAAATGCGGAACAATGTTGATGATTGTCCAGGGCTTCAACAATATTGTTAAGTACACATCGTGCAGTTGTTGGTGTGCTATGACATGATCTAAATCCTGACTGCTACAGATATAATATGTTATCTGACTCTACAAACAGTCTCAGCTGAGAATTTACAAGGGACTCCAGAATTTTTGCTAAGCAGCACAATTTTGAGATCAGACAGTAATTATTTAAGTCGCTAGGATCGCCACCTTTGTGTAAGGGGATAATCTTTGCAGATTTACAGATTTTCAGAATTTTACCTGATGTAAGTAATAAATTAAAAATCTAAAATAGAGGTGCTGCAATTAAATCAGCACTGAGGTGAAGTAGGGAATGATCTACATTATCTTCACACTTAGCTATGTTAGGGTTTAAACTGACCAGTCTACTGTAAACCTCACCTCGGCTTACTGATGCAGAGTGGGAAATATATGGTGAAGAACCTGCAGATGGAAGATATGCACTTAAGGTATTGGTAGTGAACATTTTGCCAGATGGAATGAAATGATGATTGAAATTCTCACACATATTTGATTTGTTTATTATGAATTGATTTTCAAAACAGATTTTAGAGGGGAATGATGCAGGGGAATTATTTATCAAGGATTTGATTATTTTTCAAAACTCAGATGCATTTCCAGAGGTATTTACAAGTGAGGGCAAGTAGAAGTCAGATTTGGCTTTCCTGATAAGTCTTAGACATTTATTCTGTTGGTACCTGAATCTTTTGCCAATTAGTCAGATGATTGATGGTTTTGGCTATCCTCAAGATGCATCTCTTACTGTAAGAGCTTTGGAAATTTTTGGGGAAAACCAAGGATTATAACGATATTTTATTTTAACATTTTTATAGGGAGCATTTTATTGTTAAAAATTGAGTAAAAACGATTAAAGTTAAGTCGGGTTGAAAATGTTTTCAGTTTGTTCAAAGTTTTGTTCCTTTATTATGCAAGGATTGGTGTTAGTCTGGAGGTTTCGAGTAATTCTGACACATGCCATACCCATTGGGCAATGGTTGCTGTCTTTAGCAAAAACTTCTTCTTCTTGTAGCCTAGCAGAGTTTTTTGAGATCCAATCTAAATTCAGATCACCCATAATAACTAGCTCAGAACAACCATGGGATTATATTATCTTGGCAATTTCTTCCAGGGCCTCACAATAGGTGGATGGAGGACGGTGGATTCCAATAACTGTAAAGTAGTCACTACCTCCAGGGCAGATATCCATAACAGTATATTCAAAACTCTTTGGTTTTGAATACTCCACCTACTACACCTATTACAATACTCCACCTTCTTTTGTTTTTCCGTGCAAAAGACTTTTTAACCATCCTAATATTTAATTGTAATAACCCTTAAATAAAGGGTGTAATAACCTTAAGTAAAGGGTTATTACCTTTATTTAATTTAAAGTCATGCAAAGACGTAATTTCAATAGGGATGGTTGTAAAAGCAATGTATGATATTTCAGGAGGCTGAATGTTGATCTTTACAAGATTATTCAAAACAGAACCATTTAGTCTAGAATACGAGACAGGCGAACAATCGACCTGTTGATGACAGTATTTTTATCTGTATTTATGTATTGGTAATATGAACTAAAAAATTGTGAATCACTGGAATCATTAAAACCCGTAATAGTCAAACAACAAGGCCTACTAAGTTGAGGCAACATCATTGCATGACAAAGAATGTCCATACCTGTAGAGGGCATCAGAGGTCAGGGTGTATCTAGGCAGAGAGGAAATGACCATATCAGAGTCTAAAGCAGCACAGGTGATTTCAGTTGTCAGTCATACCTGTGGAGAAGCTCAGACTGCATGGAGAATGTTTTCCGTCACCATTTCCCTGGGGGGAACCACGGGGGTTTGGGTGCAGTCCATCCACTGCAAAAAACATGCTACGTTCCCAGAAAAGATTAAAATGACCTATAAAAGTGAGTCCATGTGTGGAAAATGGTGAATGGAGCCATGTGTGCAGACTGAAGACTCTGGAGAACCGACAATTGCCACCACCCAGCTTTGGGATCGGACCAGAGATGAAAAAACTTTTATGCAGATTTTTGAGCAAGTTAAAAAGAAGCGTCTTGCTTCAGTACCTCAGATGTTAGTGATTAATGTCATTTGTGCCGACATGTATAACACACTTTATTGCTGTGGGATGCGTATCCAACAGGCTGTGGATTTTATTAGCTGGAACGCTGATTGTTGCTCCTGCTGCCTTCAGCAGGAACAATACGGGGAGTGGAACTGGTCAGGGCTTTAGCTTTAGCACCCAAGAGGATCCAGGGATCTGCAGCATGAACTTCGGCAGCCTCCGGGGCTCCTCCTCCGGTGGTGACATAGCAGGACCAAGGGATGTTGGTGTCAATATCCACCGATACCGGATCTGAACAGTCAGGCGAGCAAGCCGTATCGGTCCTGTCGCCGACATCGCAAGGTGTGGAACCCAGGACAGCAAGTTGTTAAGCCTGAGGAATAGTGACAGCCGAGATCCGGGATAAGTTTGTCCTTCTGGTTGAGTTCAGCCTCCAGACGAGAGAAGTTGCCCCTCAATTTTGAGAAAAAAACGGCAGGACTCACACACGGCCATCACGTTAGTAGATAGCTGTTCTTAAAACAACTTAAGATCCATCAGATGATTAAAATCCTTTATCCAGTTAAAAGATAGAGATAAAAGTGACCAAAATTTAAAAAGTGAAACGTAAAATAAGACTAAAAACTGGATAAAAAGTCAGCTTCTTTCAATTTCTTAGAGCTTCTGGAGGGTACTTTTGAACTGCGTGACGTCGGCAACGTGACGTGAACAATCCGTACCGAAGGGAAAGGTATCCGAACCAAAGGGAGAGGAATGTTAACCTGCACAGGTAGCCTTGTCCATGAACCCCTACTGCTCAGTTAGCCAAAGCTAAGGGCCAAACAACAACAACAACAACAACATGGTGCTCTTGAGAGGCAACATGACCACTGACCAAGTAGGCTCAGTGTGGTTCCTCAGGTAGGTGTCAGGTAGATGAGCAGTCCTGCCTCATTGGCCTGTATCTCTCTCCTGCAGTTCTGACAGTGACCTGGAGGGGGCGGTTGTGGAGGTGATTGACCATCACCTGTTGGAGAGAGAGCCCTCCCCCTCCTGCCCCGTTACCGTGGAGACGGTGGGATCCTGCGCTACCTTGGTAACAGAACGCATCGTCCAGAAAGCTCCGCATATCCTGGACCAGCAGCTCGCTCAGCTGCTCTACGGTAAACTGTTGTAGAGCAGTGGTGGAGAATACTGATTACTGATCAGTTTGTGTGTGTGTGTTTGTATGTTAGTGTGTGTGTGTGTTACTGTGTGTGTGTTACATTGTTACTGTGTTGCTGTGTGTCTAACTGTGTTGATGTGTGTGTGTGTGTGTGTGTGTGTGTGTGTGTGTGTGTGTGTTACTGTGTTGCTGTGTGTGTCTAACTGTGTTGCAGTGTGTGTGTATTACTGTGTGTATGTTACATTGTTACTGTGTTGCTGTGTGTGTCTAACTGTGTTGCAGTGTGTGTGTATTACTGTGTGTATGTTACATTGTTACTGTGTTGCTGTGTGTGTGTGTGTGTGTGTGTGTGTGTGTGTGTGTGTGTGTGTGTGTGTGTGTGTGTTACTGTGTTGTGTGTGTGTGTGTGTGTGTGTGTGTGTGTAACTGTGTTGCAGTGTGTGTGTATTACTGTGTGTATGTTACATTGTTACTGTGTTGCTGTATGTGTGTGTGTGTGTGTGTGTGTGTGTGTGTTACTGTGTTGCAGTGTGTGTGTATTACTGTGTGTATGTTACATTGTTACTGTGTTGCTGTGTGTGTGTGTGTGTGTGTGTGTGTGTGTGTGTGTTACTGTGTTGCAGTGTGTGTGTATTACTGTGTGTATGTTACATTGTTACTGTGTTGCTGTATGTGTGTGTGTGTGTGTGTGTGTGTGTGTTACTGTGTTGCAGTGTGTGTGTATTACTGTGTGTATGTTACATTGTTACTGTGTTGCTGTGTGTGTGTCTAAGTGTGTGTGTGTGTGTGTGTGTGTGTGTGTTACTGTGTTGCAGTGTGTGTGTATTACTGTGTGTATGTTACATTGTTACTGTGTTGCTGTGTGTGTGTCTAAGTGTGTTGTGTGTGTGTGTGTGTGTGTGTGTGTGTGTTACTGTGTTGCAGTGTGTGTGTATTACTGTGTGTATGTTACATTGTTACTATGTTGCTGTGTGTTTCTAACTGTGTTGATGTGTGTGTGTGTGTGTGCGTGCGTGTGTGCGTGTGCAGCGGCGGTGGTGTTGGACTGCGTGAACATGGCTCCTACAGCAGGGAAAGTGACTCCTAAAGACAGTCAGTACGCTGCCGTGTTGGAGACGCGCTTCCCTGCTCTGCCACAGAGGGGAGCTCTCTTCCAGGCGCTGCAGAACGCCAAGTTTGACGTCTCAGGTGAGTTTCTGAGTCACCTGTACCTGAGGACGACTTTTAGTCTGCACAGGTAGGACATCATGGAAACAACAAGGGTCGAACAGAAAGGAAGCTGAGAGCAGAATGTTACTGACAGGACCAACTGAGATGTGTAAATGTGTAGTATTTATTACAGTATAAGAAGTATTTTTTGGCTGTTTTAAAGTATTTGCTGTGTTTATTTTTTTATATTCATTCCAGTATTTTGAAGTTGTTGGGTGGTTATATGGCAGTATTTATGTATGTATTTATGGCAGCATTTCAAAGTACATATTTTTTAAGTGCATATATATTGCAGAATGTATTGTTGCACTGTTTTCTAATAGTATTCAGTATTGCAGTATTCAGAGGTATATATTTCAGTAATGGAGGTAATAATTATTGTTTTTGGAGTGTTTTAAAGTATTTCCCTAAGATATTTGCATTAACTATGGCAATGTTTTCAGAGATTCATTGCAGTATAATGAAAGTATGTATTAGAGTATTGGAGATATTACTGTAATTCCATTTTTTTTTACTTATTTTGATTTCTGGAAATATTTGTGATATTTTTACAAAATATTTCTGTCAATTTTTTTTGCATATTCGATTACAGATTTATTTATTTTTTACTATTTATTGTGGTATTATGTCCTCAGGTCTGAACGTTGAACAGATGTTGTTGAAGGACATGAAAGCTGTTTCAGGATGTTTGAATCTCGCCGTCTCTGTTCTCTACATCACACTGGAGGTCAGTCAATACACACTGTACTACGCAGTTTCCTACAGATGAGATGTTAATGCTGTACCTGCTGTGAGCTTTTGGTACCTGCTTCCTGTCCGCCTGGCTGATCAGTACTGACCAATCAACAGTGAGCTCTGACCTCAGGTGAGCTGGGTGACGTCAGTCTGACACCAGGTGGAGACAAAAAGCTGTAGGACTCACAGGACGTCAAGGAAAAGCCTCCTCTCAGGCTGCAGCCCTTCTCGTCTTAAGATTAGGTCAGAAGGGATTCTGGGTAGTGTAGGAGATCATTACCTGCTCTGTGTGTGTGTGTGTGTGTGTGTGTGTGTGTGTGTGTGTGTGTGTGTGTGTGTGTGTGTGTGTGTGTGTGTGTGTGTTTGTGTTTGTGCGCGTGGTGTCAGGAATTCCTGCAAAGGGGGGAGTTGGAGGCAGAGCTCTCAGGTTTCTGTCAGAAGTTTGGATTTGATTTGCTGCTGCTGATGACCATTTCCTTCACTGAGAGCAAAGAGCCAATCAGAGAGCTTGCTGTGTTCAGCCACAGCACTACCTGCAGGGAACAGGTACACACTGATTCTACAGTTAGTGCACTGCTGGTAGTTTCTATTCAGAGGTGTTGTTTGTGTTTGTTTGAGTTGCCATGACAACAACAGCCTAGGTGTCCTCCCTCCCCAGGTGGGCCAGTACCTGGAACAGGCCCGTAACCCCGCCCTCAACCTCTGTCCAGTCAGCAGCCCCCATTCTCACATCACAGCCTACCAGCAAGGTAAACTGAAGGATCAGGGTCCGGTTTCACAAAGATCTGCACCGTGAGGCCACTTTGCTGTATGTTCAGCAGGTTAGGACACAAAAACACCCAGCCACAGCACCAGGTTCGGCCAAGAGCCATGTTTCCACGGTAACGGTCGCTGACCGTGTCTCATGATTAGTGGTTTGTGAACAGAACTGTGAGGTGAGTACTGAGAGAGTTCTCAGAGAGCAGATCTACAGCAGCGAGGACGTCGTCAGGCTTTGTCACTTGTCCAAAGAAACGTGGTCCGACTGTGGACTGAGTCCTGTCACATTAAGAAGCCATCGCTGCTCAGCTCTGATCCAGGTCTGATCCAGGTCTGATCCAGGTCTGATCCAGGTCCGATACAGGTCCGATACAGCTCTGATCCAGGTCTAATACAGGTCCGATACAGGTCTAATACAGGTCCGATACAGGTCTGACACAGCTCTGATCCAGGTCTAATACAGGTCCGATACAGGACTAATACAGGTCTAATACAGGTCCGATACAGGTCTAATACAGGTCCGATACAGGACTAATACAAGTCTAATACAGGTCCGATACAGGTCCGATACAGGACTAATACAGGACTAATACAGGTCTGACACAGCTCTGATCCAGGACTAATACAGGTCTGATACAGGTCTGATACAGGTCTAATACAGGTCCGATACAGGTCCGATACAGCTCTGATCCAGGTCTAATACAGGTCCGATACAGGTCTAATACAGGTCCGATACAGGTCTGACACAGCTCTGATCCAGGTCTAATACGGGTCTGATACAGGACTAATACAGGTCCGATACAGGTCCGATACAGGTCTGATCCAGGTCTGATCCAGGTCTGATCCAGGACTAATACAGGTCTAATACAGGAGTAATACAGGAGTAATACAGGTCTGATCCAGGTCTGATCCAGGTCTAATACAGAACTAATACAGGTCTGATACAGGTCTAATACAGGTCCGATACAGGTCTAATACAGGTCCGATACAGGACTAATACAGGTCCAATACAGGTCTGATACAGCTCTGATCCAGGTCCGATACAGGTCCCAATACAGGTCCCAATACAGGTCTAATACAGCTCTGATCCAGGTCTGATCCAGGTCTAATACAGGTCTAATACAGGTCCGATACAGGTCTAATACAAGTCTGATACAGGACTAATACAGGTCCGATACAGGTCTGATCCAGGTCTAATACAGGAGTAATACAGGTCTAATACAGGTCCGATACAGGTCCGATACAGGTCCAATACAGGTCTGATACAGGTCTGATACAGGTCCAATACAGGTCCGATACAGGTCTAATACAGCTCTGATCCAGGTCTGATCCAGGTCTGATCCAGGTTCGATACAGGTCCGATACAGGACTAATACAGGTCTGATACAGGACTAATACAGGTCCGATACAGGACTAATACAGGTCTAATACAGGTCTGATATAGGTCTAATACCGGGCCGATGAAGATCTGATAGGTCTGATGGTGTGATACCGGCCTGACAGCTGTAACTGTTGAATTCTTCAGGAGGGAGACGGGTTTTGCTGGACTGTAAAGAACTGAGCAGTTTGACACAGTTGCTCCTTCAGCCGTGTGTTTTAGCTCGTGAAAAGCCTTAATTTCTAAGAATTCATAGCAGATTATCGCATGTTGAGGTGGTCAAGAACTAAACAGGTTTGCGCAACAGATGAATTTAGATACCAGTCTGAAGTCTAAGAGTCACAGTCTTTAACACAGCAGTCATGTCTGCAGTTTTTAATCACTTATTGTGAAATAAGACAAAAGAAAATAGATTCTGATTGATGAAGAGGGGATGAAATTAACTCCTCTTTGTGTCTCTGTTTGTCGCCTTCTGTCCCAGTGTTTAATACGTTCTCTCCCTCAGGAAACACCTTGGCGTCTCGTAAGAAGGTCCTCCCCATCATGAAAGACTTCCTGAAGGAGCAGGACGGAGACCGTCGCCTGGGAGACATAGAGGAGGAGGAGTCTCGGGTACCTCCGACCCCGATGAACAGTCTGGTGGAGGGCTGTCCTCTAGATGATGGCCTTCCTCACATCAGCCCTCAGGACCTGGTGGAGAAGGTCAGCAAGATGGCCGATAGAGGAGGGAACTGACCTCCGACCTGTCACCATCACCTGTGATTCTGTCAGAGATGAAACATCAGATTTGAAGACGATGAAGGTACCACAGAGAGACACAGAGGACAGAACAACATCAACAATAACAATAATAATAATAATAATAATAATAATAAAAATGAGTGAGTTTATTGTCTCTGAAACACAGAAAGTTTAAGTTTTCAATCACAAGTTGATTTATCTCACGCATTCAAATCTGAACATGGACATCAGCAGAACCAACAGATCCAGTTTGAGGTTTGGGTCAGCGTGTCTGTTTTAAAATGACGTCACTTGTTGCTTAGAAAATATAGAGTTAAACATGTTGTCAGAGTTCCTGTTTTCTGATATAAATCCTGATCAAATACAGAATAACTTATGGAAACATGCTCAAACCGTCCTTCAGATAAACAGGAGATAAAGAGTGTTTGATTTGCTCAGATTCAGATTTTTTTTTTAGAGGTTAAATCCTGACAAATAAAACCGATCAAAAACCTCGGATTTGTTGTCACGTCACAGAACTTGTTTGGATCAGTAATATGTAAATGGGTTTTCCAAAATGTTATGATCAGTGAACCGTTCAGTCATCAGCTGTCTGGTGTCAGTTTGTACAGTCAGAGCTAGAATCTGAATCTACAGTCAGGAGGATTTACACCAAACTCAGTTCATTTTTTGAACAAAAAAAGCTGTGGATCTAAAAGTCAAATAAGACACTGCAGGGTTTTCATTGTGTTTCTGTAGAGCAGTGTTGCTCGCTGTGAGGCGCACTAAGCTTCAATCAGCAGCTTGCATGGCAGCAAGTAATTATATGATCATGTTAATACACATAATTTAAAATACCAAAAACAGCTTCACTGTCCATATCAGGGCTGTAGCTTCCCGGTCGATATGCTCTTGTCCGACCCAATTTGGACGAGAGCATAAGTATGTGGTCAGTATGTTTTGAAAACACCCCCGTTTTCATAACTTTGAGCTCGCGCAACCTGACGGAGACTGCCAGGCCTAACTTATTTAACGCTTACTGAACGTTTACTCGGAGTCGGCTCCAAACTAATTGACACCGTGTCAGAGAAGTCGTCGGTGTGGCTGCGTTTTCTTAAACCTTAAAATAAGCAGTTTGCATATCACAGCTCAACAAACATAGCAGATCATCTGAAAACGGTAGCTAACGTGTCTGCGTTAGGATGCTCCGTAACCTTCCTGTTTAACGCCTGAGGCTTTGAGTGAATATTCCTCAATAGTTCTTGTGCTGGGACCAGTTGATATAGTTCTGTTTTCAGAGATCATATGAATATGGGCAGATGGACGCTGGTCGGCTCTGAGTCTGTTGTTATCATTTCAGTATAAAATAATTAGGTTAAAGTGATTTAGTGTGCTGCAGATACTAGCTTTTTATGTTTATTTATGATTCATTTAGGCTAATAAGGCTGCCAGGGAGAGTGCAGTCAGTGCACTTTGGCTGATTTAATTCGTCTAAAGATAACGTGCAGATTTTTTTTCCCCTGCAACCAATCGATTGGTTGAAGAGGAGGTACGATTTCAGTCAACCAAGATATTCAGATATTCTTTGGTTGTGTACAGCCCTAGTTCATACACGAGATGGCAGTATGTGCTCAAACATTGGGGACAGGAAACTGTCACCGATCTGACGACACTGTTCACTGCTGTTGACACGTTATTCATGGCCGGATTAACCTCCATCGGCCCTGGGGCAAAAATTCGTTGTTGGGCCCCTGTTGACGCCCTATACATGTCAGTTTCATCAATTAGACAATTTACAGAAATTAATTGGCAACAATTTTGATAATCGATTAATCGTTGAAATCATTTTTTTAAGCAAAAATTTCAAATATTCTCTGGTTCCAACTTCTCACATCAGAATATATTCTCCGACAGTAAACTCTACGAGTTTGTGTTTTTGACAAAACATGACATTAGACTCTGTTCACACAGGCTTCAGGGAATAATGAGGCATTTTTCACTATTTTCTGACATTTTATTTACTGATCAATCAAGTGATTGTTGAAGAAAATAACTGTCAGACATACTGACAATGAAAGTAATTGTTGGATGCAGCCCTACAGTTTCTATGATGGAATAAAATGACCGTACCTGTGTTTTCCTGGCTGTTAAGGACTTGATGAACAGAAAAAAATTAAGCAGTTTGATAAAACAACTTAACAACGAATGAGCAACAAATATAAATGAAAACAGTTCTTGTCTTAATACCAGATTTTGACAGATGGAGGGTGGAGGACCCGACAGAGTTGATATTCTACATCAGCGAAGAAAAAATTGCTAACAAATTTGCGAAAAATCAAATGATGTTTACCCAGGTATTACGTGGAGTGAACGTGGGGCTTTTTGAGCCCTGGGCAGTTCCACACTGTGCTCGGTTGGTAATCCAGGCTCGTTGTCATTAATTCAACTACAGCAGGGTCTCGTGCTCACTAACATGATACAGGAACAAAAATGGATCCATTTCTTACCAAACAAAGCAGAGTCAGACTCAAAATCAAAAAAAAGACGCTGCAGCAGACAAACTGATGGAGATCAGACATTTCAGTTTAATATGCAGCTCCCTGCTCCGCTGTCACACGATGTAGCTTGAAGCTTCATTTCCAAATCATTGTTGGGTTTTGGTGTTTGACAGTAAAAGTGTCTCCTATTGACTGTGACCTGTCAGTGTGGCTCTCATTTAAAAATGTGAACACCCCTGCTGTAGAGCTTGGCTTTAATCGATATTTTCTTAAATCAATGTGTATCAGGGCATGTTTAGAGACATGAGTAATGGTTTATAGAGAGACGAGACAATCCAGGTGAAATCTGCTTTTGTGGTTTTGGTAATATTTAGTCATAAGACAGCATGCACATAGTTAGGTCCATAAGTATTCGGACAGTGACACAATTTTTGTAACTTTGCCTCTGTGCACCACCATGATGGATTTGAAACGAATTCATCAAGTTGTTACAGGTCTCTAATTCAAGCGGATTAACAAAAACTTCACATTAACCATTTCGGAATTACAGCCATTTTTATACACACTGTTGCAATTAGAAATATTCAACTCCCCCAAAGATTTTAAGGATTTATCAATTAAAGTTTTCTCAAAGAGCAAGATTCTGCTTCGGATGACTTC
This sequence comes from Xiphias gladius, assembly GCF_016859285.1. NCBI lineage: Eukaryota > Metazoa > Chordata > Actinopteri > Istiophoriformes > Xiphiidae > Xiphias > Xiphias gladius. The sequence goes on from NC_053421.1 coordinate 30,251,759, forward strand.
GTTATGAGTTGAGTGATACATAAAATCAACACAGAAAATGCATGATGTAGTATTTGTGTGTAACAGTATATTTTGTTAAGATACGCTTGTCACAATTATTCAACCCCTATATAATATTGTTGTTTTCAAAGCTGTCTGACAGTTTTTGTGGCCTTTGTGGAGTTGAAACATAATTAAGCCTTTGGGAACTCTATAATGATCCTTCATTTGCTTCAGCTGGAATGCATATATATATAAGCCCCACCCATGATGGTATCCAAGGTTAGTTGCAATCATGGGAAAGACAAAGGAGCTTCCACAAAAGCTGAGAGAGGAGATTATTTCATCACACCTGAAGGGCCTAGGGTATAAGAAGATTTCCAAAAAATGTAATATTCCAAGAGACACCATTGGGAGCATTATAAGGAAGTTTAAAACTTACGGAACAGCTGCAAATCTGCCTTGCTGTGGAAGAAAGGCCAACATTTCATCAAGGTTCCTTAGCAACTTAGTCAGAACAACTAAGAGAAACCCCCTGGGACTGCAAGACACCTACATGATGACCTGATGAAGTCTGTTACAAGGGCTTCAGTGGCAAATATAAGACGTGCACTGAATAAACAAGGACTTCATGGCCGGACTCCAAGACGCACTCCACTCTTGAACACAAGGAACATCAAAAGTGGACTAGAATATGCCAGGAGGAATTTGGATAAGACTACAGAGTTTTGGGAGACAGTTCTACAGACTGATGAAACCAAACTGGACCTGTTTGGACATATGGACCAGCGGTATGTCTGGCGTGCGAAAGGCCAGGCTTATGACCTGAAGAATACCATCCTCACGGTCAAGCATGGAGGTGGGTCATCGACGATGTGGGGCTGTTTTTCTGCGGCGAGAACTGGCAATCTTGATCGTGTACCTGGCATCATGGATTCCCAGAAACACCAGGCGATTTTAAAGAGGAACGTGATGCCTTCTGTTTACAAATTAAACCTTGGTGATCATTGGACTTTCCAGCAAGACAATGATCCCAAGACAACCTTCAAGTCAACCAAAGTGTGGTTGAGAAAAAGATCCTGGAACGCCCTGGAGTGGCCTTCTCTTTCAACAAATTTAAATCCGATTGAAAAACTTTGGTGGGATTTAAAGAAGGCAGCTGCAGCACGGAAGCCATCAAGCATCACTGAGCTAGAGGCTTTTGCACGTGAAGAATGGGCAAAGATTCCGATCCAGAAGCTATAAAAGCTAAAGGATGCGCCACAAAGGACTGAATGTGGGGGTTGAATAATACTGCACATGCACGTGTTAACAGTTACATTTTTCATTTGATCTTCAAAGTTAAGTCAACTTCTGTTGTCGAAATAATTTTTTGTTTTTATTTTTTGTTTTTTAATGAGGATTTTTGTCATTGTCATTATCTTTCATTCACATCACTATAATGTCTTTTGAGGGGGTTGAATATTTCTGATCGCAACCGTAGTCCCTCATTTTCAGAGGCTCGAAACTAATTGTACAGTTGATCAACAATCAGTTTCATGGCCAAGTGGCATCTGTTCCCTAGTACAACAGAGACGACACAAAACAAAGTGTTCGATCACGACAACGGATAAAAACACTTAAATTCAAATTAAGCTATTTCCACAGTTGTACAGACCTGCTGCCCTAAGGTTGTAACATGCAGATGAGTAATTAAATATTATTAAACATTCAAAAGTCCGTCAGAAGCTGATTCTGAGGATGTCAGTCGTGTCAGCTGTCCATGTTTGTTGGTCAGATTCTGCACAAAGTGGCTTAAGGTGGAGTAAAGTTCATTTATGTGTTCCTCATTAATGACTCAATTCATTTTAAAGAGGTTTGTCATTAATTAAAGGCTGGTGAACGTAAATCTGAGGATATTTTAAGGAACATGTACCTGTAAGTTCTTAAAATAAAAGCTGCTTCGGAAATTGAAGCCAATAAAAACATCTGGAAACAGAAACAAGCCTGATAAACTGTCCCTGTCCCTGTTCATGCACCCGTGTCTGTACCTGTGTCTGTACCTGTCCTTGTTCCTGTCCTTGTGTCTGTTCCTCTCCCTGTGTCTGTGTCTGTCCCTGTACCTGTTTCTGTACCTGTCTTTGTGCCTGTCCTTGTGTCTGTTCCTCTCCCTGTGTCTGTGTCTGTTCCTGTCCCTGTGTCTGTGTCTGTTCCTGTCCCTGTGTCTGTGTCTGTTCCTGTCTCTGCACCTGTTTCTGTACCTGCACCTGTATCTGTCTGTGTACGTGTCCCTGCACCTGTACCTGTGTCTGTCCCTGTCTGTGTGAAGTGCAGTGATGGTCTGATCTTAGAAACTCTAATTCTGCTTGATGTCATGATGTTAAAGTGCTTCCTATAAAACTAAACACTTCCTGCGGATGTTTCACAATAAGACCTTTAATGAAGGTCAGGGGTACTTTCCTGTAAACCTTGGAAAGGCTTTTATTGTGAAACAGAAGAAGGAAGTGATGAGTTTGCAACAACAGGAAATTGCTAAATGAAGTAGCGTATGTGAAAACAGGGTAACAAGTTTATTTTATTCTGATTGACGGATTAAACATCAGTTCAGACATTGTTCATTTTATGAAACCTGTTCCCTTCGTATCAACAGGTTAATGGAATCATTACAAAGCTGCAAATTAAAGTACACGACAAAAAAAAACATGTTCACAACATTAAAAAATACAAAGTGATTTAAAAAAAGAAGTTTTAATAATTTATAAACAACATGTTAAAATCACAGGATCTCGCGCTTCAGGCTGAGATCTGTTTTGTTCTCTGTTCTATTCCGTTCTTTATTCTGTTTGTTAATCTGTTCTTTAACATAATTTTTAAATCAAATTTAAATCTGTTCTTTAATATCATCTTTGATCTTTTTTAATCTGATCTTCAATCTGTTTGTTAATTCGTTCTTGAATATGTCCTTTAATATGATTGTTAATCAGTTCTTTGATCTTTAATCTCTTCTTTAATCTGATTTTTGATCTGATCTCTAATCAATTCTTTAAACTAAATACTGAGACCAATGTTCAACTTTTAAAGCAGAATATAAAGATGATATCACATCTTTGTCTTTTAAAGCTAAAAATCCGATTAAGTAAATCTTTGGTTTTTTAGGTCAACATTGGGGGACAGTAATTAGAAGTTTGCATATTGTTTTTAAGAAAAAACATGAAATACTACTTTAAAATATTGACTACAGTATTGAAAGTATGTGATACTAAGTGAAGATAATGAGATATAAAATGTTTTGACTGAGATGCAAAGTCAGAATTAGTCCTTTTTTTAAACTTTAAGTCAATTACAAGATACAACATGAAAATTTGTCTTTAGGACAAGGTTATTAGATATGAAGTAAAATCTTTAGACTTTTAAAGTTCCCCTCCAGACATGTTTTAAGGTATGTAAAAAAAACTCTGCTATGATTAATATTTTGTTTGTTTTCCAAACACAATTTTTTTTTTTTTTTTTTTTTAACTGAAAAGGGGCTGGAAGCACATCTATGCTTACTTCCTCCGAGAAATTCTGGATCTATAAATATTAAAAAATGTAAATATCAGAGGCTTCATGCCCCGCCCACCACCGCTGCTTGCGCTATGTTGACCGGTGACAGCAGCACGTGTCAAGATGGCTACAGTCAGAGGAGACATCGGAGAGATTCAGCCACACGTTTGAGCCTCAGTCAGACCCAGACTCAGATGAGGAGTCTCTCTTGCACCAAAATCAGCGACTAGTAGACGTGTGAGAATGGTAAGTGTCGTTAGCATGGTTTATTTGCGTATGTTGTTTGTTAGCTCGTTAGCTTGTAACTGGCAGTGGCTGATGCATCGTGTGTGGTTGTGCTAAAGCAAACCCTTGGTCTCTGTACTGGCAGGTCCGCTCTGCGCTGGAGGTTTAAGGTTTCTTTTTCCCCCAACCCGCAGGTTGACGGGATTGGTTCATCAGGCGTGTGACGTATGAAACCCAGACTGTCTGAGAACGTGTTTTTTAGACTGTCATTGGTTCACTTCAGTTCCAAGATGGAAATACTCAGCCATGGCGTTGACTGTTTGTTTTGCTCATAATGTATCTTGTATCATATAAAAAACACCTTATGGACATGTTAAAAAGGTTAAAAACTTGATTTTCATTAGACCGGGTCTTTCAAGTCACAGTATATTTTGGATGACTAAAACAAAGATTTGAACTTTTGTAATTATTTAAGTTTAGAGCTTGAGCTAATTACAGAAATAGACTTTCAAACTTACAAATATTACTTATTTACTTTTTAAGTTAAAGCATTTTTTCCTGTATAATAATTTTTACTCACCATGAGTGTTTTTATTCATCATTCCTGATTTACCTGTGTCTCTGTAATAAAACATGATAAACTTTTGTCTCAGCAGAGGATAGGCAAAGGGACCCTGAGGACTCCTGTCACTTCCTCCTGCTTTAAATAGCCTCAGCAGCTGATTGATTGATATTAATGAGGTCAGAGGGAAGCTGATCTGCCACTTCAACTGTCTGCAAGGAACAGGTGAGCTTCAGCCAATCCGATGGCGGCTCAAATGTGAAATGTAGCCGAACCTGTCTGGAAAAGAGAGAGAAAGAGAGGGCGTGCAATCCCATAGAGTCAGAGTGGGAACTCCCTCAGAGAGAGAGGAAGCTGTGACTTCGACACACACACAGCGGCGTCCAGCAAGTCATATATGTTGGTCAGAACACGCTGTGACATCACTGTGACATCATGAGTGGGCGCACGGAGAGGAATGCGGAGGAAAGGTACGTTAATAAATATAATTAAAACACTCTGTCTGTGTTTGTGTGTGTGTGTGTGTGTGTGTGTGTGTGTGTGTGTGTTTGTGTGTTTCCTGTACCAGCAGCAGTAAGAGGAAGTTTGGTTGAAGTTGTATTTTGGATGTCAGCGTTCCATCTTCCAGACGGTCTGTGAAGGGGTCGCTGTTGTGCATTCGCTGTCATCTCAATATTTTTTTTTATTAGTGGGAAGTGATGTCAGCTGACTTCATGTCTGCTGTGATGTTTTGTTTCTTGGTTCAGTCCAGGTCCAGGTCCAGGTTCAGACCCACATCAGTGCCTTGGTCTCTGCTTTCTGTTTCATTCGTCAGTTCTGCAGCTCTTCATGGATCCAGATCACATTTCAGAGTTTTTTCTCTCCCCAGAACCTGAGGTCATCAGACATCTCTGGCTCTAAAATGAGTCTTAAAACAGTCAACATGGACAGTTTAAAACAAGAAGGACGAAAATCGACGCAGCAGAACCAGAGACATTTTATGTTTTCGCCATTCACTCTTCTTCTCTTGTCAAAACCTGGTGCTTACATTACCCACAATGCACCTGGGCTTATGGGTGTGTCTTGCTAGTAGGTGCTAATGTGTGAGGAGCAGCTAAGAGGTCTGTTGAGCTCACTTCTTTCTTACATTTATCAAACTCCACACAGCTCCCTCTGCAGATACCGAGGGCTTCACACTGCTTTAAAACACATGCAGTCACACCCCCAACAACTGGAAACACCCGGAGATGTGCTAAATCCCCCTGGAACAACCTGAAATAATCTAGGAACCTCCTCATCAGAAATCCTGGAACCTTGTCAAGCACTCCTTAAACTGCCTCAAGAACCCCTGAGTCCCCCTCAAGCATCCTGGACCTTTCTCAAGAATTGTGGAACCTCTTCAGGTACTTCTGAATCTATCTAATCAAAACCTGGAACTCCTCTCAAGAGTCTTGGATCCTCCTTAAGTACCACTGGAAGCACTTCAAGTACTCTGGAACCTTTTCAGGGACCCTGGAATCTCCTTACAAAACCCCAAGCCTCACTCAAGAACTCCTTGAGCCTCATTAAACATGTCTGGAACTTCTTCAAAAAGTCCTAGAACAACCTAAAATAATTGCTGAAACGTCTCACCAGACTAGAATTGCCCCAAACACTAATTTAACCTCTTCAAGCACTTGGAAACCCCATCAAGAACCCTGGAAATTCCTCAAGAACTCTTTACCTCTCAAAGAACTGTTGGAAACTTCTCAATTTTATCTGGAATCACCTGAAAAATACCTTAACCATCCTGAAACCTTCCTGGAGTTTTTTCAAGCACTTCTGGAATCTCTTCAGGCACTCCCCAAAGATATCTGGAACCTCCTTAAGCACTTTAAAAAACACCTTTGAATTTCTCAGGAAACCTGAATCCCTCTCTAGAGCCCTGGAATCTGCCACAGAACCATCAACTGGACAAATAAGGACACCCGTAAGACCCTTAGGGATAACACCGAAGCACGCTGAGTGTTTCTATCCGCTGGATGTTTCAGTTCTGTTTTTTCCCAGCTGGACCATGAAGGCAGCACATTGGAAACATGACCCCACCACCACCACCACCACCTGAGGAGGACGTCCCACTTTCTGTTCCACATCTGATCTCCTTTACCTGTGACCTGAGCTTACACCTGAGTGGGTGTGTCAGATAAAGCGTCTCAGTTCTGCTTCAGTAACAAGAAACGGAGGAACAATAGAGCCCCACCCCCTCACCTGCTCAGGTGTGTCTCTTTGAACAGTCAGAATCAGAGCAGTCAGGCAGGTTCGTTCCGTCTGATCGGATTCAGATTTTATTGGAACTTCGAGCTCCTCACTGGCTCGACTGGATGCCAAACTGAGTTGCCTGCCAACACGTGACAGGTGAGAGCCACCTGACTGCATGTCTGACCAGAAATAACCTTAAAATGAAAGAAAAGTACATGGAGTCTGGTTTCAGAGAGCAAACACAGGAATATTTGTCTGCGCGTGCGTATGCGCATATTTATATGTGTCTGGTATTCATGATGTTGTGGGGACACATGTTCCCACGGTCTCATTTTGAGGGCTCACCGGTCCTCACAAGCTTAAATGTTTATTTATGGTTAAATTTTGTCTTTAAAGTTAAAGTTCATGATTACTAACATGTTGAGCTCAGATTGACCTCGAGAGAATGAATGTAAATGAATACAGTGTCCTCACAGTTGGAGTAATCTGTGTTTGTGCAGGTCTGTTTTGGTTGTGTTGACAGAACAAAAGTTCAGTCTGTTGATTCAGCGTTTGTTCCAACTTACAGCTCCACTGTTTTCTCTCCGGAGGGTTTGCGAACTTTTCAACTAATGTGGTTTTTGCATTATTCTGAGAGGGTCCCTGTGTCCAGATTGTAGTCTCCATTCTGCCCACGTGAAGGGTGTAGGTCTGGTTTTAACTTTTGTAGGAACGTTTTTGTCAGATGACCAATCTGGAGGATACAAACGAATCAGTTGGATATCCTATTCTGTCCATGTCCATGTCATAATGAGCCATATGATAATATCTGAACTCCTGGTCCATACATGAAGGGGGGTGTGATGGTGTTAGTTATAATATAGTGTTAATACTTGTCTGTTTTAATCAACTCACCTGCACAATTATACCTTTTTGATAGTGGACCACCAAAGACTCTGTACATGTGTGTGTCTGGTTTTATCAATGATTTAGTTGATCATTTTTATGTAATTATTTATTTTTTATATATTAATTTTTTATTTAACCTTTGCAGTGCAGTCAGTGAGCACAGTGCCAGCATTTATCCATCCAAAGCTCTTGACATCTTTTTACAGGAAACACCCAGATGTGGCAACACTGCTCAGATCTGACCGGTAACACTACGGGGTGTTAACGTTATTGTTAAAGTATCGGTAGGGACAGTTCCCCAACACCTGGACACCGAGCAGCCCCAGATCTGTTCAGACATGATGAGCATCACCTGTGGGGCGGGGATCAAATCTTCCCTGTGCTCATCGGTAATTTAACACATGGTTCAGGACGACATTTTAACCCTGGTGAAATGACAGGATCTGGTCTGTAACAGACATGGACATTCAGCAAGACAAAGACAAAGACAAAAACCTCCCCAAGAGGGCGCCGCAGAGCTGAAGGGGGGGCAAAGACACTGAGGTGAATCAGTCAAAACTGGTCCTCCTTCTCAGATTCCTGAGTCAGACCTGGACACAGACATGAAACACGTTGATATGTTTCAGTGAGACTTCCACTTCCCGAGGACGTCATTATCTCTGATGTCTCTCCAGAATAAAGCTTCAGAAATCCACTTAGGAACCAGAGGAAAAAGAGGCTGCAGAGCTTCATTCAGAATCTTCATGTTTTTAAGTTTCCTTCAGTATCACAGTGATTCAGTGACAGTTGTCTGAACATCCACGGCAACACTGAAAACGGGAGGTGGTCACAGCTGATTCAGCAGCTTTTACTGGGACAAACTCTGAGATCCACTTTAAAATCCTCAGTAAAAGTTAAAATCACCAACAGAAATCCAGTCTGAATGTACCTATTCCTAATAAAATAGTGTTTGATTAAAGTGACAGTAAACAAAGCGAGGCACTGAAGCTGGAGCCTTGTGCAACACAGGGAGATACAGGGTGGAACATACCGCAAGGAGGACTGGAGCGGCTCACCAGACAATATTTGCCCCCTGACGGCTTAATCCACGCATGTGTTAAAGTTTATGACAAATCTACAGAGGGAAGAAGAAAACACAGATCTGACATCAGTTTCAGCAGAACCAGTTCCGATCAAACTCCTGATTTGGTTCTTTGGTCTTTCTGGTTTTTCAGAGTGTCTGAGGACAATAAGCAAATATTTATAGTTTTAACACGACACACCTCCACCTGTCTGTCAACCAAATCTCTCTCACTGTCTGAAGTCTGTTCGACCAATCAAAAAGCCCGTCAGTAAGTGGCTGGAGTTGGAAATTCGGTTGATGTTTGTTTGTTTTGCTGTCAGTTTTCATGTGAAGGGGAAAAAACTGTTGAAACTAAAAAAGTCAGACTGTCATTTAAAACCTTAAACATTCGGGATTTCAGAGCTGCACGAGTCCTGACTGTCCCTGAACTCACCGTACTGTCCTGACACTAACACCTGACTGATTACATTATGATGATGATGATGATGAAGTAAACCTCGGTCATAGTCTCTCAAACAGCCACGTCGGTCTGACATGAGCTTATAAGATACCGTGAACTAACGCAAACCAGATCCGGATACATCACATGCTCTTTTTCACGACATTACAGAGTCCAAAAATATAAAAAAAAAAAAATTTGAGAACTGTTGTGTCTATAATATCATTTATAAATTACATACATGACACATCAGAGAAATCAAAGTAAATACCGATTAATTACTCCATTTTACTTGTTCTCCACACTTCTGAAACAACATCTAAAGAAACTTAAACTCCTCACAATGAATCATTCTCATTATCTGGGCAGCAGAATCATTTAGGGTTGTGTTGAGCCTTTTTATGGAAAACTGACCCTTTTTTTCCACTTCTAGAGAAAAATATTGTACAACTAAAGATCTCTGACATTATGTATAAATAAGATGTAGCGTGATTCAGAGCCGTATTTAGTTTAATATACAGATAAGTCCTGAAAGGAGGAGTCCGTGATTCTGGAGAAAGACTTGATACCTGAACTCAGCCAAACAAATACTCCCTTCAGCGCTCCTTCAGAAGCTCCGCCCCCCCAAATCATGGACGCACATCGCCAAGGCAATGACAACATTGGGACCCGGGAAAAATCCCGGCAGGCCGCTCTTTACCGGCCCTCTCTGTGCGCCTGTCATGCGGGAATCCAGCGCAGCGTTTCTTTCCCAGTCCGACCGTTGGAAAACCTCACCGGCGTTAACGCGGGTCTTCCCTCCCGCCTGATCATACCACTCCTTTCTCAACTTCTGTTCCTCACACCTTCTCCTCTTAGGCTGTTAACTGACAATCTCTCCTTCTCTGTCACGTTTCACGTTAGCACGCGCCAGAATTAGCGTCTCTCTCGCGCCCACTGCCCCTCCCGTGCACGAGCATGATCGCCCTCAGGTGCTGATTGGCCGGAAGACTCGGTCCAAGCCTCTGTTTGTTTCCCATTTACAGAACCAGGCTTGTGTAGGAAGTCTGGTTCTTTTGGTTTTTGTTTTTTCTGCACACACGGACAGCTAGAGGACTGTGAGGCGATATTCACTGAATTTGACAAGAGGTGCATTGGATTAGAATCACTCATGTTATTGTGCCCAGAAATACTGAAAACCATTTTTTTTTCTCTGTTCCAATTTGGATTAAAGTTCTTTAAAAAAAAAGCTCAGATTAGTTTTGTCGTCAGTTGTTGCTGTTGATTGTAATGGTCCCTCTTTTTTCCCTGCAGGGCTCCTATAGAGACGTCGGACCCCCCCAACATCCAGGACATGGAGCTGAGGGAGGAGTGGCAGGACGACGGCTTCCCCAGGTCTGTGCAGTGATGTTTGACCTCCGACCTGTTAGTTCACCTGCCGCCTCAGTGAGAACGCACAGACACACTGAACCTCTGGTTTTATCCATAAAGCAGCAGCTGGCTGATGACATGTTCGCACGTACAACGGTTTTTCTGCAGTGATAATGTGGATAAATCTGAAAATATGTTTTGCAGCACGTCAGGTTGTTCTCTGAGTTTTCTGTCTTGAAACAGAAAAATACTGAAATCTTTTTCTTCGTTTTGCTTTCATTCAGTTGTTTCCTCCTCTTTCTTTTAGCAGATCCTCGGATCTGTTCCGTCTCCGCCGAATATCTGATCTTCTTATCAAACAGTCCAGCTCTTGTCGTTGATCGCAGTTTTCGTGACAACAGACACAGATTTGTCAATGAGAAAAGGACAACAGCTGAATTTGTGTTATTGGCTTAAACAAGATATGACGGAAAAGAATGACAGCTGGTTTATATTCAATGATAATAATAATCATCTTTATTGACCTGAATATTGAGGTTACGTTTCCGCGATAAAATAAAACAGATATATCAATCAATAAATCACAAGGCAGGTGTTTCTCTGCCCCCCTGTGGATCGGTAAAGTCGAATCTCTGTTCACTCCAGCATTTTTAGATTTTTCAGTCTGATCCTCTCTGGAAAGCGTTTTCCGTCTCAGTGTGGATGAAGATCAGACTGACAGTTATAGTTTAAATCAAATCATCACCTGTGTGTTTTCAGAGTCAAACTGCAGCTCAGATTCAACCCAACAGACTCTGTTTCTTATTCTTCGCTCAGTTTCTGCAGCTGGAAGCTTCAAACAGTCGCTCGGTGAAACCGGTTTCCAGCAGCAAACTGGAGGTTTCTGTTCACTGTGTTACAGCCACTGATGGTGGATGAAGCCTGATGAGACTTTGGGGTTTTCTTTCTGTTTTTGCTGAAAAAAGATTCAAAGTTTCTGGCTTTCAATGAAGCAAACACAGCGACATCTGGTGGTTTGTAAAACTTACAGCAGCTGAATCACCAGAGCACCTCACTGATTTTAATTGGTTTTAGTCTCATGTGGCAATAAAAGAAAATCTCTAGTATTTTTGTTCAGAGATGCTGCAGTAAATATGGATGTTACTGTGCATTATGTTGCAGTAACATTATTAATAAATGTATTGTCCAAAATGCCTGGATAAAAATATTTTTATTGGTATGAAATATGAATGTACCTTACTGGTAGACTTTGTTTTTAACTTCATTATTTCATGTTTCTATTCACTGCGATCCAGGCCTCTCCCCGAGGATTGTGGGAATCCAGAGGAGGCAGAGAGCCCGTCAAGAGGTGAGAGCAGCAAACAGGTAACCCTGAAACTCATTTTTGGGCTGGACTGCAACAGTGGGGGCAGCTCTATAAACATGAATGTCAGTGACTGACTGACTCACTGACCGACAGAGTGTTGGAGTTTCCCCATTGGTCGTTGCTCTTTCAAAATGAATTGGGCAAAAACAGTTTATCACGTCATCGGGGGTGTTTACAGGAAGTGTTGCCAATTTATTTTGTCGCTAGATTTACCGACTTTTCAGACACACCTCTGTATGTTTCTCATTCAACTGACCAGACGGCAGCTGACACAGACGTGAAAGAGCTTCTATCTTCCTCTCAGTACTGATCATTTTAAATATACCTGACATCTCAGCTCAGCCGTCGTCTTTAACTCATGTGTCTGGTGATTCTGTCAGACGACGTCGATGTTGTAAAACCAGGATTTTAGCAGCAGAGCAGCAGCTTGGAAACGTCTTGGAAGTGACTGCTGGTTCACATGTCGTCTTAATGGGCCACGTTTCAGTCACTGTTTCATACTTGTTCCGTCGTCTGACAACAGAAACAAAAAAACACGTAAATACGTGACTAAAGAGACTAGGAGAGAGTTGCAAACAGATAAAGGGCGGTCCAGCCATATGCTAGGTTCTGAACTGGTCTTGTTTTATTTCTACATCTTTATTTGGTTCATACAAACTCAGACAAACCATCAAATGTTACATTTTTACTTCATCAAACACCAAAGTCCTTGTTGCAGTTTGGTGTTTTAATGTGGGTGTTTTCTTATTTAATCCGTGGTGATGTTTTATTGTTTAATTTTATGTTTATATCTGTTAACATCTCGGGGACCATGTTGGAAATAAGTCTTTTCACTTCTATGTTATCCCCGGGGTTTTTTTATGTCGGTAATGCATAAATAAATCTGTATCATATCATAACGTATAAACAAGAAAAACGAAAAGAAAAAGTATTATATAAATATTTAAAAAGAGGTTTTCATTGTAGACGATCATTGTGTTTTTGTCATGTAGTTTCACAGTCTCCTCTCAGTCCTGAGCTGCTGTATTCTGGCGTGAGATCACATTTGTTTTTGTGAAGATTTATTTTGTAGATTCATAGTAGCTTTCATTAATTCTAACCACATATAGATTACGCATTTCATATTTTATTCCTTATTTTACATGGGCCCTACATAATGTTTACTTTGCCTGTAGTGTTGGTAATTATTTAGATTTGTGGATTGATAGAAAGACGGTGAAGTGTCTTATGTGTTGTCAGTGTTCAGTTGTCCCACAGTTTAAGAGGACATTGAAGTTGACCAAGTTACACGGAAGAAACTGTTTTTCCTTGCCCTCAACGTGAGAGCAGCTTTAATTCAGTATCAATTAGACAGTTAATGTTAAGAGTAACCAGAGTTACACCGGGGTTTCTTTGTGACCGTTTGCATGTACAGATATAAAACCAAAATGATTTAAAATTTAAAAAATAACTTAATTTCTGAAAAGAGAAGTCATCGTCCCACACAGCATTTGACACGACTCATTAATCTAAAATAGAATTCACATGAATACGTTCAGAAAATAAAGGTTTGTTTTTGTGTCAGTATTATAAAATCCACAGGATTCACAAGGTCAAATTAATATTTTCAATATTAAATATTTATATTGTATATTCCAGTAGCGTCTAATGTCCCGCCCTCCTCTCTTTAGCCCCGCCCACCAGCCTCGCTCTATCGGGTATGGTTAGGGGCGGGACTAAGAAGCGCCTGGCAGCCCCGACTCTCAGCCTGACTCTGAGCCACAGAGACTCTCACGACCTGAGCACCGACGGCTTCTCTGCCGCTGCCCTGTCAGCGACGCCAGACGACACACCGTCACTGGACATCAACCTGGAGGCTCTGGAGACTCCATCAGACAGTGAGACGGGAACGCTGCCGGACAGCACCCACGAGCTGGAATGGGATGGTGAGACACCAGTCAGCTGACCTTTAACTACAGCTGATCTGACCTGCTCTAAAGGACTTCACTGTAGTTCATTTTGTTTTTTTGTTTTTTTGTCCCTTTGTGGTTGTTTTTTTTTTTTTTTGTATCTTTGAGGTCAGTTTTTGTTTCTTTGAGGTCAGTTTTTGTGTCTTTGTGGTCGTTTTGAGGCTATTTCAGTGACCTTCCAGCAAGGGATGTTAACACTTCAATCTGGCTATATGGCTCAAAAGCCTCCTGACCCTCTGGCCCCTGGGCCGGTTTTGGTCTGCCCATTCAGTAATCTGTTGAAGACTCGGGAGCACAGTGAGCTGTCGGATGACGAGCTGCAGGCGACAGGCTGCACAGCTCCACCTCCCTCCAGTGTTTCCTGAAAACTGCTGACTGAAGCATGAAATCAGATGGAAGCTGTAGTTATTAAAACAACCTAGGTTTGTTTGGCTGCACTGGGACAGGTACACCAGCTGAACAAAGTAGCTGCTATAACACTGCTTACCGTAGTGTTAAACCACACCTGCTGTTATCGTGGTAACCACAGGCGTCACCAAGTCAACCAGGACTGAAGAAATTTTTGATCCATTCAATCACTGACCTCTGAAATGCGGGTTATGAGTTGGGGGACGGGCAGAGATGTAGAGCTGTGTGGCGTCTGCAAAGCATCTTGACCGAAATGTCATGTTAATAAAACGGGACCCTGAGGAACACCACCAGAAATATTTACTTCTGAACAGATGGCCACTGATTACCTTTGAACTCTAAACTCTCTTTGACAGATGACCTCCCCCGGGTGGGGAGGGGGCGCGCTGTGGGCGTGGCCAGCAGTCCGGTGGAGCAGTCAGAGGGTCTGATGGGGCTGGACCAGGTGGACAGCAGGGGGCGCCGCTGGAGGAGGTTCTGCATCTCCGGACAAGAATACCATGTCAACATGAGCGTCCTGGAGCCGTACCTGCAGGTCCTGTCTCACGGAGGTCAGAGGTCAAATATATTACTCACCTGAAACTGACAGTGAGGTCAGGAGGGGCAGTCACACATACTGCCCACCCTGCTGGCAGAAAGCAGTAACTACAGGAGCAGTAAAGTGAGAGAAGAGAGTTTGAAGTTTGAGCCGAATTTGGTTGAAATTGGATGAAGCATTCAAGAGTTATAGCAGGTTGAATTGATTTGACCACACCCACAAAAGGTTGTTAGCCAGCCCTCTAAAAACGACACCTGATATCTCAGATCAAACGTGGACAGTGTTTGGGGTCGAACAGACATGGTATGGACCACGTTTGGAGAAACTAGGTCCAAAAGATGGAGGATGTACGATAGGGAGTCCAAAGTGTGTCTAGCAAAACATTGTGAAGCATTGAGGTATGGGGAAGCTTCTTCTAGCCATTACAGGGGTTGAGATATCCATCATGTGTCGTCATGTTTCGATCATTCCCCATAGAAATCCATTAAAAAAAATCCATTAAAAAAACCATAAAATCCACCGTAACATAAATCAGCACCAGAATTCATAGCAGGTATCTCCTGAACATGATTAACTTTTAGCTTTGGGACCAAGTTTCTACCTACAAGCGTGAAGGAGTAGTAGGAAGACAAAAATGGAAGAAACAGAGGATGACAGCTCCTCTGGACAAACCAGACTCAGTTTTGACCAGATATGTCGTTTCTGTCTTTTCTGCTTAACTTTTCCTGTTACACTTTCACAGCTCAGGCAGCTGCTCTGGACAGTTATCTGTAAACAGGTGTGACTGTAACACACCTGTAACACACCTGTAACACACCTGTAACACACCTGTTACCTGCGTGGTACGGTGGTACATCAAACGTCAAACTGTGACTCCTCTGTGTGTGTCTGATTGGTTGTCAGGTTACTATGGAGACGGGATGAACGCCATCATCCTGTTCACTTCCTGTTACCTGCCGGAGAACACGGTGGAAAACTACGAGTACGTCATGGACAACCTGTTCAGGTGAGTTTGGTTGTGTTTGATCGCAGAGACGGAATCTACAAACACGATGTTGCTCTTTCTCTGAATAGACTGCGGGCTGATGAGAAACCCTGAACATTTAGGACGATGAAAAAAAATGAGAATTATGTTGTAGATGATTTGTATGTTCCCAGCTGAGATCTAGTGTTTTACTGTTGATACTGGTTTGTCAGTCTGGAAGAAGAAAAGTGGATTTGTTCAATGTGACGTCTGACTGAGAAAATTTTCCACATCAGTATGTTATTTGATCGATTATAAAAGTGTTTTTAATGTTTTAACTTTCTTTGTATGTTTTTCCTGAAAATTACTGTTTTGTAAATCAGCAGTGTCTGGTAAACGAAACTAAAAATGAACTTTACTGAAGGAGCAGATGGAGACGGAAAAAACTAGACAATGAGGATTATTCACGAGTGTGAGCACTGAGACCAGTTTGTGTGTAAAAATGAAGCGTCCGCTCTGAATGGAGCAAAGTGTCAAGCGGAAGTGCTAAGTATCTGCACTGGAAGGAGCTGAAGAGTCAGTTTGGATTTAAGACCTTCATTATAAACCGGGTGTTAAACTGATGAACTCCTGGACGCAGGTGTAGCACAGCGTGTGTTGTACATGTGTTTGTGTACCTGCAGGTACATTGTGGGGACGTTGGACCTGATGGTCTCGGAGAACTACCTGCTGGTCTACCTGTGTGCCATGGCTCCCAGAAACAAACTGCCATCCATCAAATGGCTCCATCAGTGCTACACCTCCATTGACAGAAGGTACGATGGTTTCGCTCACCGGGACGGCGCTGTGGGGTGGAGCTATCACACACACACACACACACACACACACACTTTGTTTCCTGAGTCTGACGTTCGTGTTGTTTCTTTAAATGTCCAGAAACTGCGGAAGATATTACACATTTTTTTGTCATTTTAAAGAAATGCGTAGAAGAAAATAAGCTTGTTTCCATGACGACAAGAGGCGTAATTTGTGTTTTTTTTGTCTCCAGGCTGAAGAAGGACCTGAAGGGGCTTCTGGTGGTCCATCCTGCCTGGTACATCAAGGTTCTCATCACTGTGGTCAAACCCTTCATCAGGTCTGCAACACACACCCATCTACCTGTTTATCAGGGTAACCATAGCAACAGTACATTCCAACGGTTAGGCTGCAGGTAACCGTGCTTCAGTCAATCGACAGGTGGACCTAATCTAGCCCAGGGTTAAACTGACTGCACACACACTTTAAAACATGGAGGAGGATTTTATCACAGCCGACGTCGGTTCCTCTGGTCGGTGGACAGAATACACGATAACAGACTCCGAGGGGTCCACACAGAGACGATGACGGACAGGACATCTAGCCAGACACCCCAAACACCACAGCAACCACCTAACAACCACCCTGTAACGCCAAGGCATCTTTCTGGAGCAACATCACGACCGCCTACCGAAGCCCTAAAACTGAGCAGAAAGACTTGGCGACCACTTCGTACTCACCGCAAACACCCAAGTGACCACCGACCAAACACACTGAACATCATACCAGCCACCTCACAACCACCCTGTGATGCCATGGCAACACTCTTTACTGCCATGACAACCACCTACTGAAGCCCCAGCAACTGCAGTCAAAGAGATGGTGACTGCTTAGCAAACACCTGGAGAAGCCCCCGAAGAGACCCCTAGCCACATCCAGCTAACCGTGTTAAAAACACACGTAGTGGCCACCTGACTACCATTTAGCAACCACCAAGCACCTGTCCACCATGGACCAGAGCAGCTTGTAATACCTGAGCAGTTACCTGGGAGCAGCACATTAACAACCACTTTGAAAATGTGACCAGCCGCTCATCACATAAGAAACACTGCTAACACCTCAGTGACTAGTCAGCATTCATCTGTTGTGCATCCAGTAACCACCGGTTAACATGAGGCACGGACACGTTAGCGGCTCAATGTAAAGAGGAAGCTAATGAGTTAGCGCTTTGTGGGACACACAGCTAGTAGTGAGCCCACTTCACTTTTCTCCATTAGCTCCCTGGGTTTCTGTTGTTCACCAATGACCTCTGACCTCTGCCCACAGTGAGAAGTTCAGCAGGAAGATTCGGTTTGTTCAGAGTCTTCAGCAGCTTTCTCATCTCATCCCCACAGACAGACTGCAGATCCCGGACACCATACGCCAGTAAGACCCAGAACTCTACCGTAGTTCTACTGTCGCTGTTCTACTGACGGGTTGCACTGCCTCGCATGTTTTCCGCTCCACTTCAGTTCGGAGCTCTGGGTAAACTGATATTGCGTTAAATCCCTGACGGACCCTATTGCACCTGTCTCTCTCTCTCTGCTGCCCGTCTCACTGATCTTCACATCTGTTGAGCTGCTTTTCCTTCACCTCTTTTAAATGCACTTGACTTTCCTTTAGTGTCCCGCTTGCTCAATCCTGTTAAATCTCTGATCGTCCTGCAGGTTTGACGAGAAGTTGAACCGATGACGGTAACAGACTCTGAGGTCGATGGAGTGGATGGATCCGAAAGGTCAAAGGTCAACAGGGGCCTCTCAGCCTGCTGACCTTTGACCTGCCTGCCTGCACAGAAAACACACCGACTCTGGGTTTACTTGTCGAGTCTGTCTTTGAACTGGGGGAGGGGGGTAAGTTAAACGTCCGGTTCTCCGGCAGCTTCAGACTCCAGACTCCCTCCTGTACAACTTAGGTTAAAGTGACTGTAAGTACAAACAGAGCATGGATACTGTAAATACTGCAGGTGCACATCAGTGTCGACTGGAGGCATTTTCCCTTAAAATCCCGGGGTCTGGTTTAATCCTCGCCTCTGCGTTTAGTTTTTTCTCATTCACCTCGGTCAGAGCGGGACGAACTGCAGCCGAACACATTTGAATATCAGCACATTGAACAAGGGTTTTACCCGTTGCACTTACATGTACCTGTAATAAAAGCCTCCATCATTGTACTAAATGTTTCTCATATTTTTAATATCTTAGTGTTTGTCCGTGCTGTTATTCTGTTCTTCATCGGCAAACACTGAAGAGATGCTGCGAACGCCAGAAAAGGCAAATAAAGAGGGTGATCAGAGTGTGAAGCGCACAACCCGGGATTTCATAACACGGCCACGACCTCCCAGAACCCGCCAGACCCCATCGATCAGTCGGGAATTTTTCTGGAAAGAACTGCATCAACTCATTTAACTGTTGAGCCATAATTTATCGTAAATGTTAGTGTTTATTTCAAAGAGTCAGTTTGTCCTAGAGGCTGTTTTCTAAAAGCTTTCTCAGCTTTGCCAGGAATAAAACTCTGGTGAGGAAATCACTGAAATCAATAAATTGTTGTTGAATATTTTTTTGCTTATGTATTTCTCTATTATTATTATTCTCCCTCTCTAGCATTATTATTACTCATACCATAAATATATTTCAATTCACAGTCTCTAAAGTCCTGAAACATGAGGTTTTTTATGTTGTGCACACAAGACTAAAAAATAAATCATCTTTCAGGACTTCGGGCAGGTTCAAAAAGAAACGGTATCAGCCTTAAGAAAACATGACCATGTTCGGCTTAAACTGTGAAATGTAAATTGTTCTTTACATGGCTAAAATCATCACATTTAGGAGAAAGAAGAAGTAGAGCCCTGCTGTTACCTGTTGATCAGGTGTCAGAGCAGGTTTTTCCCAGAAGGTTTTGGAGAAAGTGTTTGTACGTAAAAGGGGACAGTTTGGGACAGATTGACCCAAACGGCTAAACTGGGTTCCACAAAATCCTAAACGCCAACTGTGTCGTTTGGACACGGCTGAAATAATCTGAACTCACGGGCTGAAGTTGTTGTTGCTAATAGCATCTGATTTTAGGTCTCAGTAACAGCCTGAGTATCTTTTCTCTGTGTTCCTGTTCTGTCCGGCAGGGGGCGGTCTGCTCCCACAGCTAGGTCTCAGACCGAGGTCCTGGGACCTGCTGGGGTCCCGCAGATGGGTCCAGGGTCTCTGGGAGTTTCCCAAAGACCAATGTAAGACATTTAAGGATTGGATTTTCACTTTTTACAAAGTTCCGTGAATCACGTTGTTGACTCTGATGTTTCTGACGAGTGAAATATTCAAACCATTTACTCCAGGTTTACGTCGCATCATTAAAATATTCGATATGAAATATTCGACATTATTTTGCAAACGTTTCCCCCAAATTCAGCCGGACACTCCGCCTGAATTTAAAACTCAGTTTTCGAAATAAACAACACGAGTTTGTTAAGTCTGTGTATCAGACCCTGGAAATAGTGTGAGGAGAAAAAAAAATCAAGGTCCACTTACTAGTTTGTTCCAGAGCTTTCAACTACTATTTCCTCAGTAAAGAATGGACTCTAGTGCTTCACTCTAAGGCAACACAATGGAAGCCCTGAAAGTGCTGAAACTCCATCGATGATGAAGACCGTGTCATATCGCTGAGGATCCACGGACGCGCGATGTCGACCGTGAAGGTTCCGCAGATCGGAAACGGCTCACCGCGGCAGAACGACTGCGATCCCGGCCGCTTGGAGCGAAAGCGATTTGTTTAAGACGCAGCAACGGCGAGGAGCAAGCTGCTGTTATGGTAACGTACCGTTGCACCGCGCCTCATCTAACGCCGTTATTCAGCCGCTGTGTATTTTCTCTTTCCTTTACCGGCCACGTATGAGTGAGAAAACGGCTTCAACTGACGTCAAATCGCTTCGAATATTTTCCTTACTGACGCAAAAATACATCTGCCAGTGATTTTCTTAACTCTTCACGTGACCCCAGCGATGAAATGAATCTACGTCAAACCCATTTTAAGTTTGAAGTTCTTCCGTAAAAATACTGATTCTCCAGTTCAGGGAAAGCGTAACTACGACCACGGAGATTAAGTTAATCTGCACCCGCTCGCCAGTTTATTAGGTACACCTCGGTAAAACCGTGCTCCGAGTGTTTTGTCAACCTCAATTCATATAAGTGGGACGGACGAAATATTAGGAACACCTCTCGGCGTAACCCAGCGCGGTTCGGCGGCAGCACAAACGACAGCCTCGAAAACGACCGTCGCAATAACTCGACATCCTCTTCCACAGATTCAATCAAATCGGAACATTAGAATCCTCAGGAAGGAGGATTTACTGCAGGCCTGATCTGCTGCATGAGCGTCATCCAGGTGTACTCCGGTATCGTCTGATCAGGTATCTGACAAAGAGGGTCTACTGCTGTCATCCATGCCATCACACGGCAGTGACGTTGGAATGAATAGAATTCAACTGCTGGTATCCAGCGGGTTTGGGACGGGCGCTGCAGCGGCGTTTTGAAAGCTCCGGGACACCTGGTAATGGCAGATGGAGTTGGGACTGCACGGTGGTTTAGGCGCTAGCCAGGCTGACGCGATGAGTAACACCTAGCGGCTACCTGAACGGTGCGCTACATTTTGGGGCCCCAGGGGATCACGGGGCCCCGGCGTCTGTTGGACCACAGAGACAAGTAGAACCACAGGGAGATTCATACTGTGGATTTAAATCACGGGCCGTGCTGGACCGCTCGGGGTCCGACTCTGGTTCTAGTCCTAGTCCTAGTCCTAGTCCCGGGCCTGGTAGAGTTCTTCTCCTGTGACGGACTTCAACGGCGTCCGGCTGATGCCGTATTGTGACAGTAGATCCGTTTCTATTCTGTCTCTCATGACTCTACCGTTCAAACGCTGTCATCTATGGCCCGCCAGCCACAGGCCCCGCCCCCCCCCCCCCACGAAGTGTCCACGCGTCCTGTCTGAGCTCTGATTGGTCACATCCGACCAAACAGCCCGGGCTGTCCAATCGGAGAGCTCCATTCGCCGACGGGGGCTGCGTGTCCACACTCGGAGTACGTGGTGGCCAGTAAGACGGTAACGGGACACCGGGACATCCCTGCCCCCTCCTGCGGTATAAAGCTGACCGCGCACCGTCAACCGGCTCAGAATCACTGAGAGCGACGGTTTCTCTTTATTTGATTTTCTTTCTTCTTCACTCGAGTTTTATCATTTTTCACTACGTGACACGCTCGAACGCTTTAATCAACCTTCTATTATTTTCCTTCATTGTCATTTACTTTTGCTCCATTTTACTTTTTTTACTTTCACATTTGAGTCCTCGCCGTCGCTGTCAGCGTGTCGGTCCGTCATGGTCCTGTCTTCGGCCAACAAGATGATAGACTTCCGGCTGGTCTTCTCGGACCCCGGCAGGTCCTTCTACAGCAGCGGGGACAAACTGTCCGGCTCGGTGCAGCTGGAGGCGGCTCAGCCCTGCAGAGTGACCGGCCTCAGGGTCACCGCCGCCGGCTGCGCCCGCGTGGATCACCGCGGCGGGAAGAACCGCAAGAGCCGCAGCCAGGAGGTGGAGTACCTGAAGTACGAGGAGGAGCTGCGGCTGGAGGAGCAGCTCGCTAGAGGTAACGGCGGAGTCCGCTTCAGTCCGAGACACCGGAGACGCGCTCGTTCACGGCCTGTTAAATAACGGACGACGCGTGCTCCCGTGTTTGGACCCGAGACCTGTCGTATGCTACGCGAAGTTTTGACGCACGTGGAGTCACACCTGTAGCTCTGATAGAAACCGGTTCGATAAACAGCGAAACGCGGGTCCTGCCCATAGTTCACCCGGTGACGTGTCCAGGTGAACATCGTGGTTCAGGTGGGTTTTTGGTTGCAACATGTTTGACGGTTAAAGTGGCAAAGATGACCTGATGAGCTCGAGTCACCTTTGCCACTTTAACCTGCTTCAAACCGACCTCTTTCAAGAACTTGCCACAAAAAGGAGAAATTTCTTGACACAAACCGATATCTGTAACCATGTAGAATAAAATCAGTGAACGGGATCATCCGAGGGGTCTGGGTCTTGGTTCTGGTTTTTAAAGTAGTCACGGAAAATGGAAAAACCCGGAGCCCATCTGAAGCCCGTGGTCGCACGGTCGCCGGGGTTCTGCTGTGGCTGCGTGTTTACAGGGAAGTGGAAAAGGGGACGTTAATGACGGGATGTTTCAACGGGTTGGGTCTGACGTTGAACTAGAACCGAGCGTCTCGCTCCGAAACCGGACACCGGTCGCGTACCGCACGCGCGGAGGTGAACCTCAGCCTCGGTGCTGCCGCCTTGCTCGTGAACCGTCTCTACCCTCTGTGTTTTGTCCTCAGACTCGGACGGCTGCTTCCTGGTGCGGCCCGGTAAAGCCTACAGCTTCCAGTTCGGCTTCGAGCTGCCGGCCCCGGGGTGAGAGTCTGCCGTTGATGAGAGTGGATCTGACAGCTGCTGTGTGTTCGATCGCAGGAGCTGACCGTCTGTCCTGTTTCCTCTGGTCTGTCCTCAGGCGTCTGGTGTCGTCCTATAAGGGAAAGTTCGGTTATGTCCGGTATTACGCCCGGGCGGTGCTGGACAGGGCTTCCCAGCGTGCTTTGCAGTGTGACAGGGAGTTTGAGGTGGAGGAGCCGCTGGACGTCAACCGGCCCGACCTGCTGGTATGAAAAGACCTAACTCAAAGACTTTGACGCCCGAACAGTGAGTCAGTAACCGAAGGAAGATCCTGCGGTTCTTTTGAGTCGTCCTCAGCTTTTAGGTTTGCTTCCTTCGGGCAGCTCGTCAGTTTGGCTTTGATTTCTTAGAATCCGGAGACGTACAGAGACTCGAAACCACTTTATTTGTTCCTGGCAGCTCCGCGGTGAAGCAACGGGGTTTGTAAAATGGTCTTTGAGGATCTCAACTTAATAACTTAGAGAGTTCGACGATGTTCTCGCGCCACCGTAGATATTAGCATCCGGAGCTACCGAAAGGATCAGTCGATTAACGGGTTCGTTGATTGACGGAAAAATAATCGGCGACGATCTTGACCGTTTTGACAAAATGATCTCAAGGGCCCGCGTCCTGCCCCTTTCTAACCATTTTGGGCTCTTCATCGGCGAGTGGAAGGTTATGCGACGAGGTCGGGGTGTTTGACCAAACGGTTGAGATCTATGTAAAGTGACGACGTGTTGGGGACGACCGCAGGGGCTTTAAAAAGACCAAAAAAGACGTAAATCGGACGAGAATCGATCTACAATCTCTGTAAGTTGATTTTCACAGACACCCAGTGACCTCCGCGGCTGCCTGGGATAAAAGAAAAGTGAAACCTCACAGACCTCTCACCAGGTGAATCTGTCCTCCTCCAGGCTCCGGCTTCCGCCTCCAAACAGAAGAAGGTCACCTGCATGTTCATACCTGATGGTCAGGTGTCCATCAGTGCTCGGATCGACAGGAAGGGATTCTGTGAGGGAGAAGACATCAGCATCAACGCCAAGTTCGAGAACACGTGTTCACGCATCGTAGTGCCAAAGGCCGCCATTATCGCCAAACACTCGTACCTCGCCGATGGACGCAGCAAGGTGACGCGCCTCCGCCCTCGGAAAACAACACTTCTCCGGGGTCGTCAGAAGAGGTCTGATCTAATTTCTGTGTGTTGTTCCGTTCAGGTGTTGCGTCAGAAACTGTCGGCGGTTCGAGGTAACCACATTATCTCTGGGATGTGCGACATGTGGCAGGGGAAGACCATCAGGGTCCCCAAACTGAAGCCGTCGCTGCTAGGCTGTGACATCATCCAGGTGGATTACGCTCTCATGGTGAGTCCCGCCCGATGACATGGCAGCCCTGTCAGGACAGACCGATACCCGAGGTCTAAATGGACCGACGGAAAACCGAGGATCCTTAGGGCCCACCTATGGCTTCTCGGGTATTTAACCCGTTGACACGAGATCTGCAGAAACACAACAGGACCCGATCACACCTAATTAGGCTCGCTATAGCTCGGACCTGGACTGACTCGGGTCCAGACTTAGGTCCTGGCTCGGGTCTAGATGCAGAAAGCTGATTGAGATTTTCCAGACGTTAACCTCTTCTCTTCAGATCCAAAAGAGAGAGATGAAATTAGCTGAGATAAGATTAGATAAAGCAAATTAAGTCCAAACTGATGAGATAAAATCAGATGATATAATATGAATTATGAGAAAATAAGATGTGATCATATAAGAAAAGCTGTTAAAGACACATTGAGATGAGGAAGGTTGAGAGAAGAGAACTTAACCTTGTGTATCGGCTGATGACAGTACAAGATAAAACTTGACCAGATAAAGTTATATAAACTCAGTGAGACTACATAAGATGATATGAGATTATATGATCTCAAATGGGGAAAAATGAAATAAATTGAAACGAGACTGGCACTAAGAGCACGTACCTCCACCGAGGCCAAATATTGACAGAAATGTCGAGAAATGCCCGATCCCGCAATGTTAAGGAAAACCGGACCCGCCGGCCCATGTCCCATCCACCGCCGGTTATGTTACCTCCTTGGCAGAGGTAATAAAACAAATGAAATAGAATTGTTATATGAACTCAAACTAGATGAGAAAAGATAAGTTGAGATGAGATAAAATGAAAGATGTTCAAATGAGATTAGACATTAACATTCACCCCTCCCCCCACAGCTCTACCTGCACATCCCTGGCAGTGAGAAACTGACCCTGGAGCTGCCACTGGTCATCGGTACAATCCCCTTCAGCGGCGTCGGCAGCAGGACCAGCAGCATGAGCAGCCAGGCCAGGTCCCTCGGCAGCCAGGCCGGGTCCCTGAGCAGCTGGTCCTCCTTCCCCTCAGCCCCGCCCAGCTACAGTAACATCCACAGAGACCTGAGAGCGGACGGCCCTCGCACCCCGCTGCTCCACAACTACGATGGCGGGGAGGACGAGGAGGAGGAGGAGGGGGGCCTCTTCATGAGAGCACCTGAACTGTACTACCCCCCTCCACCCGCTTACAGCGAGGTGAGAGGATCTGATCGGTTTAGTGTCTTCTTCGATTCTGTCCGCATGAAAACAGATACAAAATAGACGAGTTTAAATAAAATGAGATAGTCTGGGGTTGTCCTGAGTCAGGATCATCTGTCCGTCCGCAGTAGAGCTGGAGATGAAACGAGGTAAGATGACATTAACGGAGATCAAATGAAATGAGAGAAGATGCTACGATAGGAGGTGCGATGAGATAAATGAGAAGAAGGTTCAACAAAATGAGGGTTAGATGAAATGATAAAATGAGATAACACCACAAGATATGAGGATAAAGTGAGATTATATCAGATGACATGGAATAAAGTGAGATAAAAGTATGAAGTGAAATAAAGTGAGACAAAATAAGATGGTTAAAGATAAGATTAAATAAAATGAAACAGGATCAGATGCAGTAAGACTAATAATATAAACAATAAAATGAGATTAGTTGAGATGAGATTGAAATCGGATAAAATCAGATAACACAAGGTAAAATTAAATAACATGAGCAGATGAAATGAAGTAAGAGATGAGACAGTCTAGTGTCGTCCACCCTCCAGTTTTGTTTGATGGTCTTCTATCTGGTCGTCTTCAGGTGGATCAGGACACCGTTGACCCTCCTCAGGTTGTTCCGGTGTTCTGAGGACGTCCTCGGGAGGTGCAGAAGGCTCTCAGATGAACGGGCAGAGCAGGATGTCCTGTCCCGCTCCACTGACGGGACTCGTTATCCGGCCCGTCGGTTCAAGACCGAGGCGGCGATGACCCAGCAGTTTTCTGTCAGTGACTCAGCGTGTTTTGGCACTTTGTCGTGTAGTTTTTTGATATTTGCTGTTACTCAGTCAATGTTGCGATTGGTTGTTTTGTATTAGGTAAAGAAAGTTACAGATGTATATATTTTGTAAATTAAAGCAGATGTTTATTTTTTTACTCTGAATAAATCAGTTTGACGACTTTAAATCTTTGTTTTCCTTTTTCAACTTTCCGTCCCGATCTCAGCGTGTGTCGCCGGGGGCTGATGCGCGATTGCAGAACAAATAAAACCAACAACACGCCGAATTTACAGCAGGTACATGTCAGGTACATGGTATCGTTATTAGACACAATACAAACCACTCACCAAAACCCTTTGTCACTGAGCTGCCGACAAAGAAGAACTTCAAAACCGCGGTGAAACCGCCGCAGCATTTAACGTCAGCCATAACGGGCTGAAAGCACCCGAGCGAAATAACCGCCCAGGTGTGAACACGTGTCATCAGGTCATCAAAATGCATCACCGTACCGTCTGTTGATACTTGTAGTTCAGAGTGGGGGGGTGAACCCTTTTAGCTGGAGGGACACCAAACAGCTGATGACGGTAAACAAGAAGAAACAAAACTCTCCTCGTAAACACGGTCAGTGTGTTGAGGAGAAATCATCTGAATGGTGCATTCAGCAAGTTATTCTACCGGAGTTACTTTGAAAATTCGAACTCTGAACATTGTTTTATACAAACGGTCTGATCATCTTGCAACTGTGACACGTGAAACTCCCCAACAGTACACGGCGTAGTTTAAAAGCTGCCAAATCCAACATTACGTACCGGAACGCTCAGACGTCAGTAATAAGAATGGGACGCTTTAACACTGACGCTGGCCATTCTGCATAATCTGCACTTTTACTTTAGATGCTTCAGGACTTTGACTTGTAGCAGAATATTTTTACGCTGTTGTCACGACATTTACTTCAGTAGAGCGTCTGAATGCGTCTCACGCAACTGGACTTCCACAAATGGAGGTTTGGCTCTCTCTATAGAGGTATGTCTCATAGCTAAACAGGAAGTTCAACTACGAGACATTTCCATCACCATGTGTTGTCAGTATAAATGAGAAGTGGGATAAAGGTCAGAGGAGTCTGGCTGTTCGTCTTCTTTGTTTTGACAGATGCACGGACACGTTTAGACTGAATGTCTCTGCGGGGACGACATTTCTTCCATGTTTTCTGATCTCGACAGGTGAATCTTTGCCTCAGGTTTAGCTCGTATTGAATCTGCGTCTTTTTTAGAAAATAAGGACATTTTGTGTGGATAGTTTTATGGAGCGCAAACATTTTTAGAACGTAATGAAACGTAAAGACGTTTTCATAGAGTAATAAATATTTAGAAAATGAGGACATTTTTGCATGCTAATGAGATCTTTGTCAAGTAACGACATTTCTGAAAAGACTTTTTTGTCGAGTGTGGACATTTTTAGAAAGTGTCAACATTAATGACACTTTCAGGAAGGAAAGACATTTTTGAAAAGAGAGTAACATTTTTGTACAGTAACATCTTTTAGAAAATAACAAGTCTTACAAAGTCAGGACACTTTTGACATGTGAGGACATTTCTGGGAAATGAGACATTTTTGGAAAGTAGCAATGAAGTAATGACACCTGCAGAAAATAATATACATTTTTCAAAACTGAGAGCATAACTGTTACGTGTAGACATTTCTTGAGAGAAAGGACTTTTCTAGAAAGTAATGACATTTTCACCATTTTCAAAAGTCTGAACTTTTTTTAAGGTGACGGCGACATTTCAGAAAAGTTTTGGAAGCGGTGACATTGTGGGAAATCTGAAAAAGTCTTTCAGAGGTTTAGCCCCGGCAGGTTCGGGGAAGTCCTCCAGGAATGAAAGTAAGTCAATGCAGTGTCCTAAAAACAAGCGTGTGTGTTGTATAAGCAGCGTAACCCGACTCTCTTGTTTACTGTGACTGCAGCTGTTGGCATCAGAATCTCTACAGTCTGTCCTCTGACGACGACACATCAACACACTGTAAGTACAGACACACACGTTCGTCACATATTGAACATTTACTGTGGGTCACATCGGTTTAAACTGACGATGACAAAGTTCAAACAGCCTGAACCGTGAGGACAGAAACGCATCCCGCAGCTCTGCGCTCATCGTGTTACATTTGGCCTCGATTCC
This sequence comes from Xiphias gladius, assembly GCF_016859285.1. Classification (NCBI taxonomy): domain Eukaryota; kingdom Metazoa; phylum Chordata; class Actinopteri; order Istiophoriformes; family Xiphiidae; genus Xiphias; species Xiphias gladius. Next base: position 30,280,022 of record NC_053421.1, read on the forward strand.
TCTCGCTACCCCCAAACCGCCCTCTTCTTCCTCCACCACCTGCGTGACCGGCAGCCTGCCTCCGCTCTCATTGGTCGGCAGGGTGTCCCAGGCTGCGTGCGATTGGCTGATGCCCGGCGGTCACTCGTTCAGAGAGTGATCGGGTATCTGAGTCGGCGCTGCCGCTCGGAAGTCTCTCTCTAGTTCCACATTTAGAAGCACTGAGCTGCCGCTGACGGTAGATCTGAATCAACTAAACCCGGCAAACGGGGGGGGGGGTCAAAGGTCAACCAGGACCGAGTCCAGCTCCTGCAGGTTCTGGTCTCCGGTTTTGTTTCGTTTACCAGAGCGTTTGCAGTTTGAATTAAACTGCTCCTGCCGCAGCCCCGCGCTCACGTTAACCAGTCACGGTCAACACACCACCAGCCAATCGCAGCACAGCCGACAGTTACCGAGGTGACCCTTAACGAGCGCCTGGCACGTGTTCGGGTCCACCTCAGTCGGAGCGAGCCTTTGTCCCGGTCAGGACCCGAGTCCCCACGGCAGGAAACGAGCTTCCTAGAAAGCGTTTCCGAAATGAAAGTGTAAAGACGGCGGCGTGGCTCGGTCGGACCCTGCGCCAGACCAGAGTGGCTTTCCCGGAAGAATGCGAGACAGGCCCAGGGACAGATGGACCGTTATTTCTGGACTTCCAGCAGCAGCTCTGCTGTAAATAGAGTCCCACGTCCTCCGAGCTACGACGAGTCAGGGGTCGTCTCAAAGTCCTCTCAGCGTCCTCTACAGGCCGCAGAGTCCATTACAACCCGGACCGACGTCCCGATGATCTGTCTGTTCCTAGTCTGAACCAAGTGCGTTTACTCAAGTTAAGACATGTGGTCCTTGTCCTTTACTTGAGTATTTAGCTGCAGCTCAGATGGAGAAATATTGTACTTTTACAAAACATGATGAAAAACGCCGAAGGATTCATTAGTTGACCGACAGAACATGAACCGGTAAAAATGTAAGAACAAAAAACCATTTCATGGTTCCAGCTTCTCAAATGTGATGATTTGCTGCTTTTCTTTTAATCATTTTAATAATTACGTGTTTATGTTTCATGATTTTGAGGTTTGGACAAAATAAACATTGTGGAGGTGTCACTTTGGATTCTGGGTCATTGTGACCACATTTCTCAGTATTTTCTGAAATTTCACAAACCAACAATCCATTGATTAGATCAAGAAAATGATCATCCGTCGCAGCCTGATATAAACTAGTTCAAATGAGCGAAGACGACGGCATCAAAACGCTGCCTTTACGTTACCACGTGAGGAATAACAACCTGACCTCGATCTTGTCCCAGACGTGGTCAGACTGAAGATTCACTTTGGAGTCTGGTTTTATCTTCGCGGTCTCTGGCCGCTGCTGCTGAAAGGTTCGCTGCCCCGCTGAAGGGGCAGGGACGGTGATCCCTGAAATCCACCTGGACTCAGCATTGATGGTCTGATATACCGCATGCACCTGTAGCCAGGTACAGCCCCTCCGCCCCTTGGGACCACTCGGTCGACCGGTCCCCTTGTCGGCAGGAGCTAAGCAAGACACCTCTGAGTTGCTCCACCATGACCCACACGTTTCCCATGATGCTGTTCCTCTCGGGTTCAAGACGATGCTCCCCGTGGGCGCCGGGCTCCTACATCTCAGGGCTGATCCCCTTGTCCAGAGTTCTCTGCGGTCTCGACGCTGTACGACATCCAGGTGGGTTAGTCTGACTCAGGGCAGGACCGGCTGACGAGGGCTGGCGGTGCAGGTGAGGAGGGGGCAGAGCTGGACCTGGGCCAGGAGGCCGTCTCGGGGCTGCGGGACGTTTTCTCCAGCATGAGGAAAAGGCTGATGCTGATGCAGATATTCTACGCTTTCATTCATTTACTTATGGCCTCTTATTTATGTCTGGGTTTTGACTCCATCGTAATCTCCGATCAAAAAATCCCATAATCTAATCTCTCTGTAAAGCACTTTGCCCAACGTTTGCTAACTGGTTAAGTCTCTTCTATAAATAAACTGACTCGACTTATCGTAACTACTGTCAAGTAGTTTTATCTGTACTAATGAACGTATCACGTTGTAATTCTAATCCCATTTTTATGATCTGACTGTGTTTTGTTTGTCAAATCTTCATCTGAAAGGGAGCCACTGCAGTAAAGACAGCAGTCAGATAAACGTACTGCAGTAGGCGTTCACAGTAGCAGAAAGTGGAGATACTGAAGTGGAGTACGAGTACAAGTACAGCACTGTAGTAAACGGACTTGGTTTCTCCTGGATTAGTCAGATAATCCAAATGTACAAATCTCCCTGCAGCTGCTGACTTTGCAGGTGTGCACTTGAGGCGTGAGGAGTGTCGAGGTTTGTCCGAATCCACAGTTTGGGGACTCTCTGGTCTGCTGGCGTGTGCTTCGTGAAAATGTCCTCATCGAAAAAAACTGCCTCGTAATGTTTCAATTTAAGTGTATTTCTGCAGCGACGGAGTCCTTCAGAGCTGCTCTGCACCTGAGGTCCGGTGAGAACTTCAGATGCAGTCTCTCTGTTGGGAGGGAGATATTACCTATATTTATTTTATTTCAGATGTTTTACATTTGAGGATTGGACGACTGAAATGTGATGTTTCTGACGTGTACTTATGTGTACGTTTATATTATTATCGTCATTATTAGTAATATCAGTAGTAGTATTACTGGAGGTCGGTATATCAACGTTCTCTGGAAGCAGACGATGAGACGGTGACCGCTCGTCTCCCCCCCAGTGGACAGGTGTCGAACTGCACCCGTCTGTGTGGATCTGAGTCTCCGTCGGGTTCACCGTCACCTGGACTTTTCTCACCTTATTTCTGTCTGTCAGGATTTATGAACTGCAATAAGGGGAGGTGAGGTCAACCTGTAGCTCAGGTGCGTCGCTGTTTGACCTGCAGGTTTAAATTTAAAGTCGTATTATTAAAAACTACCCAGGTGTCCTGCTGCTTCCATTGTGTCTCATCAGGTGATTTCTAGGTTCTCAAGGCTCGTGTGACCTGAAATCCCCATTCATGTTTTCGTATTTCAGTGTCTGGCGGAGAAACACCCGTCGGCAGGTAAACGGACTTCGGATTTATTCGCTCACCGTGGTGTTTGGTTCCTCGGGCTGATTCTAACCGTCAACACTCTGTGATTACACTGTAAGAGCTTTTTCTTCCACAACTGGACTTGGTAAAATATAAAACAGCTGCACAACTTCACTCACCGACAGTTGCTGGTAACACTTTGTTCTTCAGCTCTGTAATTTCCTAATAGTTTCTTCTTCAGGCTTCTAACCCCAATTACAGTTATTTGACTTTAGGGCTGTGACTAACAATTATTTTTATTACTGATTAAATAATTAAACCTGATAGGAAACATGTCAGAGAACCGAGACAAAGGTCCAGGCCGGTTGTTCCACAGTCTCAGGTGACGTTTTGGTCTCACGTTGTCGTCGTTAAACGAATCTAAACTCTGCTACTGTTTATTATTAACCCGATGGTTCACATTCAAGAGTAAACTTACAAAAGTCATGTTTTAACATTTTACAGAAATGATACTCAACAACATATGCAAACACTTTCTACTTCAGAAATGCAGCACCTGCAGTAATTCTTTTCTGTTGTATTCGGTTTGATTATTTTTTATTTGATTGATTGATTTTGATCGATCGACAGACTGTGCTAAATGATCAGGCCGTTTAACATCTCCGGGCTCTGTGGGAAAACCTCACACAGACAGACAGTGCGAGTCGAGTCCTCCAGCTACAGGCAGTCTGGATCAGTTACTAAATCAGGTTATTACAAACCCATCTTTAACTCCTCGTGTAGCTGCCGTTTGTTTGTCCACCGGCCAAACCGAACGCTCACAGACGTTACTCAGTTTTTTCAGGAACAAACACTTCCGAACGACGATAAAAACGCTGGTACAAAAGCTTAAAAACATTTCAAAGAAGCGGCAGCGGTCCAAAGATACATCAGTGCTGGTTAAACTCCGTCTACCTGAGGATTTCCGCCGAATCCTCTTCACTAATGACACAGTCTCCACGTGGATTTGGTCCGTCTAAAACCGAATGTAAAACAGCTGCTGGACGGTTCGTCTGCAGAGATCAGTACATGAACACAAACCTGATCACACGTCATTATAAACACATAGCTGCAGTAAAAAGTGACAAAACGCTGCAGAATAAAAATGGGATTTGTCCACATAGTGTTCAGTGTGCGTGATGCTGGTGTTTCAGTAAATAGCCTCGTCCATGTTGTCGTCACTGTCTCCTCCGAAGTCCTCTCCGTTATCGAAGTACGACATGATGTAGTCCGTCTCCTGCAGACGAGGAGCAGGGACAGAGAAATCTGAAATTCGTCGGGCGTACTGAGCGTTAATGTGTCGTATCAATCCTCCCGTCTTCCTCCGTGTCAGTTACGGCCACACTGAGCATTGATATCACCGTTTTTTAACTCATTAACAGGTTCATTACAAATTAATGTCTCTCATCTGATTTCCGTCTTACTGATATGTTTTACAGTTTATAACACTAAAAACAAGTTTAACTGATTTTTGTAAAAATCTGTTCTCAGGATTTCTCACCTCCTCAAACTCTTCCTCGTCGTACTCCTCCTCTCCCTCGGCCTCCTCCTCCTCCTGTTTCTTTTTCTCCTCTCCCTCCTCCTCCTCTGAACTCTCCTGCTCCTCCTTCTTTTCCAGAGTCTGACACAGGACAAAGTTAAGGTGGAACGGCAGGTTAAGGGAAATCTGCTGCAGCTGAAACTTTGCCCCAGTTATTTATTGATTATATTCATTCATGAACAGGCTGACGACAGATTGTTCAGTGATGTTTGGAGAAGACGTCTCTGCTTCAGTACAGTGACAGACACACAATGTTAAACGTCCCATGTCTGTGCAGGTGTTTTCCCGGGAGGAGGGAAACTCCACATTCATGTCTATTCACCTCCAGTTTGAGCAGCACCTCCTCTTTTTCTTTCACCCGTTTCTTCTTCTGACCCGACGGAACTCCGTCGGACCGACTGACCGCCACCGAGACGCCTGAGGGAGACAGAGAAACGTTAATCCATCCCTCACCAGAAACACCTGCGAGACACAGCAAAACGAACATCTAAACCCCTGTGACACAGAGAATCATCCGACTCTGATGATGACTCAGCTTCGTACTTTTCCGTCTTATTTCCCAACATTTCCTCAGTCAGACATGAGCGGTCTGCTGGCGAAGTGGGCCAACAAGGAGGACAAGGATGGAGGAAGTCCAGGACTTGACTCGTCTGTCTCTGATAAAGTCTGACAGTGTATTCAGAGTACTGTGTGTATTCAGAGTACTGTGTGTATTCAGAGTACTCAGTGTACTGACCGTCTCTGCGAGGTTTCCTGACGCGGACTCGGAGTTCTCTGGGGAATCTCTTCCAGTCTGAAACCACAACAACACATCAGAAACCAGTACACTACAACGACTGGACTGTGTTAACAGTTGGGTCTTTATTGTTGCACTTTAGAAAAGAAGCCTGTGGCAGAAAAACTTCTCCAAACTAATCCAACGATAAAAATATAGACAATAAAAGTGAAAACAGATAAAACAAATAAAAAAGAACAAGTTACAAACAGAAAAGTCAAAGACAATAAAACAGATGAAACAATGTTTTGTTACTGATATAAATTCATCGCACAAATTGAAAAACAATATTACATACGTGTCTATCACATATTAAATCTATTCATTTATTAGTATCATGGATTAAAAGAACATCACAATAAGTTCATGGCCAACTGCAGCTGCTCACTCACAGTCTGAGTCTCCAACACTTTGTTTCTCCCAGCTGTTTTTTCTTCCAGGTGCTTTGTCTTGCAGCTATTTTATTTCCAGCTGTTTTGTCTTGCAGCTGTTTTTATTCCAGCCGTTCTGTCTTCAAATGGTTTTTTTTCCAGCAGTTTTGTCTTGCAGCTGTTTTTTCTTCCAGCTGTTTTGTCTTGCAGCTGTTTTTTCTTCCAGGTGCTTTGTCTTGCAGCTGTTTTTTTCTTCCAGCAGTTTTGTCTTGCAGCTGTTTTTTCTTCCAGGTGCTTTGTCTTGCAGCTGTTTTTATTCCAGCCGTTCTGTCTTCAAATGGTTTTTTTTCCAGCAGTTTTGTCTTGCAGCTGTTTTTTCTTCCAGCTGTTTTGTCTTGCAGCTGTTTTTTCTTCCAGGTGCTTTGTCTTGCAGCTGTTTTTTTTCCAGCTGTTTTGTCTTGCAGCTGTTTTTTCTTCCAGGTGCTTTGTCTTGCAGCTGTTTTTTCTTCCAGGTGCTTTGTCTTGCAGCTGTTTTTATTTCCAGCTGTTTTGTCTTGCAGCTGTTTTTATTCCAACCGTTCTGTCTTCAAATGTTTTTTCTTCCAGCTGTTTTGTCTTGCAGCTGTTTTTTCTTCCAGGTGCTTTGTCTTGCAGCTATTTTATTTCCAGCTGTTTTGTCTTGCAGCTGTTTTTTTTCTTCCAGGTGCTTTGTCTTGCAGCTATTTTATTTCCAGCTGTTTTGTCTTGCAGCTGTTTTTTCTTCCAGCTGTTCTATCTTGGAGCTGTTTTGTCTTGCAGCTGTTTTTTTCTTCCAGCTGTTTTGTCTTGCAGCTGTTTTTTCTTCCAGGTGCTTTGTCTTGCAGCTATTTTATTTCCAGCTGTTTTGTCTTGCAGCTGTTTTTATTCCAGCTGGTTTGTCTTGCAGCTGTTTTGTCTTGCAGCTGTTTTTTCTTCCAGCTGTTTTGTCTTGCAGCTGTTTTTTCTTCCAGCTGTTTTGTCTTGCAGCTGTTTTTTCTTCCAGCTGTTTTGTCTTGCAGCTGTTTTTTCTTCCAGGTGCTTTGTCTTTCAGCTGTTTTTTTTCCAGCCGTTCTGTCGTCAAATGTTTTTTTTTCCAGCTGTTTTGTCTTGCAGCTGTTTTGTCTTGCAGCTGTTTTTATTCCAGCAGTTTTGTCTTGCAGCTGTTTTTTTTTCCAGCTGTTTTGTCTTGCAGCTGTTTTTTCTTCCAGGTGCTTTGTCTTGCAGCTGTTTTTTTTTCCAGCTGTTTTGTCTTGCAGCTGTTTTTTCTTCCAGGTGCTTTGTCTTGCAGCTATTTTATTTCCAGCTGTTTTGTCTTGCAGCTGTTTTTCTTCCAGCTGTTCTATCTTGGAGCTGTATTGTCTTGCAGCTGTTTTTTCTTTCTGCTGTTCTGTCTGCAAACTGTTTTTCTTCCAGCAGTTTTGTCCTGCAGCTGTTTTTTCTTCCAGGTGCTTTGTCTTGCAGCTGTTTTTTTTTCCAGCTGTTTTGTCTTGCAGCTGTTTTTTTCTTCCAGCTGTTTTGTCTTCCAGGTGTTTTGTCTTCCTGCTGTTTTTTTCCAGCTGTAATTTCTTGCAGCTATTTTCCAGTGTTAACCTTTGATCCTCTTAGATTCGGTTCTCAGAAAACGCTTTCAGTCAAATTACAGGTGAGGCAGAACTTTATTTATACAGCTCCTCTCCGGAGCAGCAACATCACAAAATGCTTCACAGATGAGATCAAGACAAAGACACATACAGACATAAAGCATTAAAAAAAAAAACAATGAATAGAAAAATTACACAACAACAAGACTGCACAAGCTGCTTTTTAAAGGTTCCACAGTGTCCACAGATTTTAAATCCCATGGGTGAGGGTTCCAAAGTTTAGGAGCCACAACCTCAAAAGCTCAGTCTCCTTTAGTTTTAAGCCTCCTTCTAGGAACAACCAGCAAACCCTGATCAGAAGACCACGGAGGCCTGCTGGTAACACAGGTCTGCAGTAGATCTTTAAGGTAGACAGGCCTGACCATGTAGAGCTCTATAGGTGATCACAAGGACTGTGAACTGGATTCTGAATTTGATGGGGGGCCAGTGAAGAGCAATTAGAATTGGTATTACATGAGACCTTTTGGAGGACCTGGTCAACAGTTTAGCAGCAGCATTTTGGACAACTTGTAAAAGATTCCGGGGATGTTTTGATAAGGCAGGTGAGAAGAAAGTTGCAATAGTCTAGACGGGACGATATAAAGGTCCGGATTAACATTTCCGTCTCTGCTTGAGACGCAATGGGCCTGAGCTTTGCAATGTTTCTCGGCTGGAAAAAAAGAAGAGCGAATCAGAGACTTAACATGTTGGTCCAGAGATTTTTTATGGAAGATTTAACCAACAAACTGAGAGTTTTTTCAGCATTTAGCTGTAAAAAGGTAGTGTTTATTAGCGTTTAGGTGAAGAACCAAACGTCCTAGAGATGTCATGTCCTGTTTATCTGCTCTGACACTTCGCACGCCGTCTCTCGCTCACAGTCATAGCGTTACTGGAGGACAGACCCACGGTGTCCTCCACCGCTCAGGGACTGGACAGAAAAATGGGCTTTTAGCTGCAGTAACTGAACTGTCCCTCTTAAAGGACCAATCGATGGATCGATAAATATCAGATATGTGTCGATCAGAGTGATGTCAGAGAGTCTCACCTGGAGTCCAGTCCAGAAGACTGTCTGTCTGCTCGCTGCTGTGATATTTATCCGAGTACCTCTCCACATCTGTACAGGAAACACAGAGCCAAGACCTTCACAGTTAAACTAATGTATAGGAGAAGTGAAGTCAGCTGATCCAGGACCTGCTGATTGTTGTTTATGTTTCATCATGTTATATCATGTTTATTTATGAGTCAGAGAAAAGTGATTGATTTGATTGGAAATTAAACTATTGCTTATTGATGTGATGTGTTGTTCTGTGTGTGTTTATCTGTGAGCTTTTGTGAGGACCAATTTTAGTTTTACACCATCGTACTGAGGACATTTCTGCGTCGTGAGGACGTTTTGTCCGGTCCTCACACCTTCAACAGGCGGTTTGAGGGAAAGACAAACGTGTGTGTACTGTAACCTCCGACCTCTGTGTGCAGCGGCGGGTTGGATGAAGCAGGGCAGACTCCTCATGGCTCCTCTGAATTCCTGTTTGAGAGCTAACAGATACTCCGCCTCCTCCCCACCTGCCAGTGGGAGGGGCTTCTGCTCCATCACCTGGACAACAACACATACACAGAGTCGACAACAATTACCAGAATGCACTGCTGTCAGAAACATCCAATCATCCAATGACAGTCTGTCTGTTTCCATTCAGTCAAATTTTCTCTATTAACAGCTGCTTTATCAGCTGTGATCCGCTCCTGTTCTCAGTGTAGCCGTGGATGTTCAGACAACTGTCACTGGGTCAATGTGATACTGAAGGAAACTTAAAAACAGGAAGATTCTGAATGAAGTTCTGCAGCCTCTTTTTCCTCTTGTTCCTAAATGGATTTCTGGAGATTTATTCTGGAGGGACATCAGAGATAATAATGTCCTCGGGAAGTGGACGTCACACTGAATCATATCAACATGTGTTTCATGTTTGTGAGTTCAGAGAAGGACTCAGGACTGAGAAGAGTTACATGTCTGCCTTCCTGACTTCTAGGTTAAAATTACTCAAGTGTTTACATGAGACCAACATGTTAAATTTCCAGAACAGTTCTGTAAAGAGTTTCAGGTCTGAACGGGATCCGGTCTTTGTGTGTCTTACAGGGAACGGAGGTGTAGGCTGCTGCATGGATGGAGGTAAACTGTCTCCTCTGTTGATGCCGACAGCATCCACACTGAAACTCATCGTCCTCCGACCACGACCACGACCCGCCATCACTGCTGCTCCTCAGACCAGATCACACCAGGACAGACTGGATCTGCAGCTGGTTGGAGGTGAGTCTCAATCCTGACAGTACAAACAGAATAGAATAAAACTTCATTTATATATTTATTTTATTTTTATTTATATATATACACTCTCCAGCTGGTCTCTACCACAGCTGCTGACGTTGCTGCTGTAGCAGAGCCAGTTAGAGCTACTGACTCCCTCTGCTAACAGCTGTTAGCATCTGCTAGCTGTGTTAGAAGCTGCAGTGCAGTTAGCATGTTTAGCGGTCGTGTTTCACCTTCAGTCCGTGTTTCTGTTTTCCTGCAGATAAACCAGTTTCATCTCCACATCAGAGGGACACAGAATTATCTCCTCGCCTGGGCATCCTCTAACAATAAAAAATCTTTGTTTACTTCCATCTCCACGCCATCTTGTTCTTCCTCTTCTTCTTCTTCTTCTTCTTCTTTTTGTTTTTTTGTTTTTGTTTCCTTCTTCTTCTTCTGCTTCTGTATTGTTTAGTTTCTTGCCGCCACCGCCACCTGTTTTCCGGAAACGCTGTTACACGAGTATTTTTACGGTTCTAAGCCCGATTGTCTAGAACCTTAGACTGGGAGGACTAGAAGGGCATTGGTGGAACCTTTTGTGTTCTCGAAAGAAATACGAGCCCCATTGGCCAGATGGTGGCGCTGTAATTCAGGCTCTGGAAGGACCACGCTCCTCACACCGTAAGTACGATTCACCTGGAGTTTGACACACAAGTCCAGCTCAGTGTGCGCCACAAAAAATCCTTCGGACCTTACATGATGGATTTTTCGCCATTTTTAAATTTTTGTAAAATCCTTTTTTGACATCTCCTCCTCAACCATAGGTCCGATTGCTACCACATTTTCTGTAGATCGTCATTTCACCAAGTTTATCAAAAGTTGTAAAAACTTGTCGATATTTGATTTAGTTTTTCATGATATTGACCGATAAACTTCACAAGGGGCGGGGAGTTGACAGACAGAGGAGCCCTTGTTACAGCTGCAGTTACTGGCCACAGTCTCAGATTTCACATAGAAAATGTGAAGTGATGGATTTTTAAAATGTCAACATTAAGCAGAGCTGAGAGTATTGATCAGTCCATTGATCAGTTCATTGAATGGTTAATTGGGTGACAGAAAATCAGTTGGCGACTAATTTAATAATGATGAAGTAATTTGAATGTAAAATAAACATTTCATGGGTTTAGCTTTTTAAATGTGAAGATTTGCTGATTTTCTTTTTAATAATTTGAAATTTAAGAATGAAATAAAAAACAGACATTTTGAAACTAAACAATCGATTGATCAAATAATCAGTGGATCGATCCAGGATGAAAATAATCATCAGCTGCACTTTCCCTGACGATACTTTTGCTTCAGGGAAGGACCTGAGTTCTTCCACCTCCTCCACCAGACTTCATATACCAAAATCATCATTTTTACACTTTCTGTCCTTCCCTCCTTCATCTCTCCTTCACCACTCCTTGCCCACATCATCCCTCCATTCTTTCTCCTTCTTCTTTCATTTCCTTCCCTCTCCCTTTCTATTTTTATTCCTTGTTTACATCTTTCCCTCCATCCTTCTCTCCTCCTTCTTACCATGCCTGCTCTCTTTCTTTCCTTTATCCATCTTTCCTTCCTTTCCCTCTCTCTTCTGTTCCTCCCTTTCTTCTTTCTTTCCTTCTTCTAATCTTCTTTATATTTTCTCCTTCCTTCCTCTCTCGCTTTCCTTCCATCCTTCCTTCCTTCTTCCTGTGTTTCCTTTCATCCCTCCATCCTTTCTTCCTCTCTCTCTCATTATAATCCTCAGCTCCACACTGACCTCAGCAGTGACCTCCTCCCTCCCCCCTCCTCGCTTCACCTCAGGGTCAGGTTCACCTCCCCCTCCCCTCTCTGTGAGCCCCCACCCCTGGTCCCTGCGGCCCCTGCGGCCCCGCCCCTCCCTGTGCCCCCGCCCCCCGCGCTCCGTCAGTGTGGGGTCAGTTTGGATCAGGTCTTCAGGAGGCTCAGCTGGATCTCTGAGCTCTGATTTGATTCTACCTTCATCCTCGCTCAGTTTACATTTGACACATTTTTAAATCAAGAGGAATAAGAAGAGTCTGATCTGGATCTGGATCTGGGTCTGGATCTGGATCTTTCCTGTCTGAGCTGCTGGAGGTTTGTGTATCTGATGATTTGGATTTAAACTGAACAAAGTGAAACATGAGGATGATTTGGAGCCGGACGACAACGACGACGACGATGATGATAATGATGATGATGATGCTGGGGCTCTGCTGCTCAGGTCTGATATATTTATTGTTTATTATCATTTTATTATGAATTAAATGGGAAGAAATATGATGACTAAGCCTGCAGCAGGTACAGATTCTCACCTGTGAGATAACATCAGATTTTCAAACAGACACAGCTGAAATCAGGTCTGTGTGTAACATCAAAATAAAAATAGAAATATTATTTAAAATAAATGGCTTTTAAAAGAGACACAAAGACATTTGTCATGTTTGAAATCAAGTTACTTTTGCTATAATGTTTGGTAAACGTAAGACGATGAATTCAAATGTTTGTTATTGTTCCACTTTTGTTCCTTTTCTACCTGTGTTTTATGTTTCCTGAAGTGTTGTATGACAACACACAGTACTGAGGAGTCTGGGAGACGATGGAGGGAATTATCCTCTAAATAATGAAGACGCTTTAGTTTAGTAAAATGCTTTTAGTGTTTAGTTTCTTAGTTAGGTTTCCGAATCTGAATTTAAAGAGCTGAGTCCAAACAAAATAATGCAAGAAATTAGAGGAAAAAATGGAAAAATTTTTGATGATGCAAACAATAATTTTTTAGCTTCTCTTCATTTAGCACTTTAGATATTTTATACTGTAATAATAATAATAATAATACTTTTAATAGTAAAATGTGTGTCTTGTGTCATTGTGAGGAACTCTGAAGCAGACAGAAGGTCACACACTCTCCATATTCATTAGCCTAATTTTCATAAAGCAGACGGACGGTGTGTGTGTGTGTGTGTGTGTGTGTGTCTGTGTGTGTTTTGCTCTTGAACTTGATGTGTTGAAAAGCTCAAATTAAGTGAGAAAGAAAAACCCTCTTCACTGTTGTTCTCTGTGACACTGAGGACCAGTTTGTCTGAGGTGTCAGACTGTGGCCTCATTCCCATATTTTACTTGAGTAAAAGTAGCAAAGTACAATCATTCACAATCCTTCTTATGTAAAAGAAGAGAACACACATGTTCTCAGCTTCACGTAGTTAAAGTATCACAGTAAAGGTGCTGGTTCTGCAGCAGACTGACTTTATATAACTGGATTATTACAGTTGCATTACTGTGTATGTTGCAGCTGGTCAAATTTAAGGTATTAGAATTAAACTACTATTATAACTATAAAAATCCATCTATACTTCATCTATAGTGCATCATATTTTATAAACAGCATATCTTTAGTAAAGTTTGATCTTCACACTAAAGTAACTCCAAATGTCCATTCTGTTCATTTTAACATTTGTGTGTTGATGTTTCCACTGACTGATAAATCAGTGATGCAGTGATGAGCGTGTAGTAATCGGTGTGTTATGAGTGTGTTATGAGTGTGTACAGTTAAGCTGTGGGTCATCAGCTGGAGAATCGATTATGATAGTTTGCAAGTGGGTCCACAGGTCCTGGAAGAGATTCCAGGTGTCTGGGGTAGGTTTCCCGTGGTCCTTGAGGATGTCCCAGTGGTTCTGGAGGAGTTTCGGGTAGTCCACTATAGCATCAGTCCTGTTGCCATGGTCACCTGCAGGTTAATACACCTGGTTCTATGATGAAGAGCAGAGGAGAGCAGGATCCTGTCTGCGGTACAGGATCAGATGAGTGATCTTCACTTGTTTTTTACTTTTGATTTGATATTTAAATTCTGACACGTAAAGTCTGTTGAGACCTGAACCTGAAGTGAACAGGTCGTAGTCTCCTTCATACCACTGGTTAATTAATCTGAGTTAACAGGACGTGGGTCAGCAGCTTCTTAATTGGATCCAATTAAACAATTAAAACCAGTGTGTGTGTGTGTGTGTGTGTGTGTGTGTTCTCAGGGTTCAAGCCTCCAGCTGATCCACAGTCAAACGCGTTTTTGACGATGGATTTACTGCTGTTTGTCTTCACTGGTCTGTGGGGGGGTTGTTCTGTGTTGGGCGGGGGGGGGGGGGGTCATTGTCACTGCAGAAACCATGAAACCCACGTCCATGGTCAGAGTCGGCCGTGTGACAATACGCCACAGAGAGCGAGGGAGGGCTGCTGAACCTGAACTGAGACTCTCATGACCTTTAGGGGCCGAGGTCCCCGTCTGCAGGGGCCGAGGGGGATTTTAGGGATTTGGAGGGCAGGTCAGGATGAGGAGGGTGAGGAGGGATGGACTGTCTGCTCCAGTGTTTTAAATGCCCCCCCCCACCCTATTTTATAATGAGGACCCAGATGGGAGGCGTGTGATTTAATCCTGAACCTTCAGTCTGAGACCCATCAGTTCACATAGGAAGCTGAATGATTCATCATCAACTGATCAGGCGACCTCACACACACTGAGACATTAACTCCATCTGTCCTCAAAACCTCATGTCCCCTCAGTCTTACAGAGATCTAGGTACAGTTGAAAATCAACAGAGTATGAATCAGATTCATGGGGTTCACACAGACAGAAGAGAGGTGCTGATGGACACAGGTGTCCTGGACCCAGTCTGTACACCTGTACCTGCACCTGCAGAAGTCTTTGGGTTTGGTCTCAGGAGTGTGGCGGCCCAGTGAAGTCGTGGCTTCTTCTTTAACCAAAGAGAGGAATTCATTCATTCTCCATTTCCGCTTTCAGTGACGTTGGGGTCATAACAAAACATCACAGTGCTATGTACATAGCTGCACTAGTGATGCACTTACTCTACTTTAAATCCCATTTTGCCCTGAGTAGTGTCTGCAGGGCATCTTGTCAGCCCCAACTGCTCCAGCAGTAGGGTAGGATAGACTGTGCAAAGCCTGGGAGGCAAAACCCAGGACAAAATCCTCCGTCTTATGACAATGTTAACAGAAATTGACTCAAGGGAGTGAATCCGCATGTTGATCAGCAGCGGCCCAGAACCAGTACTGGTTCCCGGTTGGACTGGTGTTAGCTGGCACGATTCTTGTGATTTATTGATCAGCGAATTCAGGAAACTGCTGGACTGAGACGCTTCCTCCTGAGGAAATAATGCAGAGAATCAGTTGTGTAAAAATGAGTTTTGAGATGAAAGGAGAGACAAAGTCAACAGACCTGAATCTGATCCGAGTCCAGTCAGTACAGTTTGCAGACTGGATCCAACCAATTCCAGTGTAGGTTCCAGGTAACCAGCTGAGTCGGGCTGACTGCGGCTGAATGTCGGCACACTCGGCTGAGTTCAGGCACCAGAGAGTGTTTGGGTGCTGACAGAGATATTTCTGCCAGTTTTGGTTTTGGACTTGACTGAGAAGCAGCTCCATTAAGCAGCACTCAGCCCATCTGTGGCCCAGTGTCGGTACTCGGGGTCAGACTGCTGGGATGAGATTCGTGCCTGATTAATCCCAGGTCCAGTAGTGAAATGTCATGGAATCCAGGACATGTTGATTTTGGCTTCCCACTGACTTTTTGGGAAACCAGTTCTGTATAAGAAGCCATTCAAACAGCCGGACTTATTGTGGCTCAGTGTCGGCTGAGTTCTGGCTCTGGTCTTGATGTCTGAGATATTTTGGCTGCCTTGGAAAGTAGAGAATCTGGAAAAATCAAATCAGTACTGAGTTTGTCTGATTTTAAATAAGTGTCAGGACTGGAGAACTAGACGTGATTGTGCTTTGGTCCACATCTGGGTCAGTTTAGACTTTGGTTGTTTTGGACTGAATCAGCTCCGGCTACCAGCAGTTGGCCCAGTTTTGGCTCATTGTTGGCAGCAGTACAGCACTATTTTGGATGATTCTGGCTCAGGAGGCTGATGTGCTGAGACGTTTTGGCTTCTTGAGTAAAAGGTTTCACAGCTGTCCTGTGAAACATTTTCACGAGCTACAAAAAAAAGCTGAGTTTTCAGCTTTTTGACGATGCATTTTAAGATAATTCAGTTTTAAATTTGTTTTCTATTTTGATAAAGAAACACTTAGTCCTCAAATTATCTCTGAAATGTAAATCAGCCAAAATTGTGGTTTTCTCCATAAGCTGGGTCAATTCTGTAAAAATAGGTTTTGTATTTTAAACCGAGTGAGCACTGGTACAAGAACTTCATGGTTCAGATTCCTTTGTCCCTACAGAGATGAAATTGAACTTGAACTTTAAGCTGAACTGAACCAGGACAGAAAAAGGTGCAAAACACAAACGATGACAAACAATGAGCAGCTTGATCACAACAGAGAAACTGTAAAAAAAAACACTGGAATCAAGTTTGTAAAGTGAAACAGAAGTGGAGCAGCTGCAGGGTTAGGGGGTCTGGTGTGTTTGGTGGTTTTGGTGTTTTTAGGGATGGGGGGGGTCTGTTGTGTCTGGGTTCAGACTTTTGTTGTCATCATTGTTGTCATTCATACTATAGGAGGTGAAGGGTCTGGAGGAGGTCTGGGGGAGACTTTGGGGGTGTCTGGGGTTTCAGACGTTACAGGGAGTCCTGCTGCCATCCGTCGTCTCATTTTCTCCTCCCACAGCATCCTCTCAAAGACCAGCTGGGACCAGAACTAGATGGGGGGGTTCAGTGGTGACATCATCTGGGTGTGAATGATGTGGCGGTGGGAGGAGGGGGTGAGAGGGTGAGAAGGTGGGGGGAGGGCCTGGGAAAGTCACCTCCACCAAGTTCAAGTTGAAAGGAGGAGGAGGAGGGTGGAGAGAGAAAAACGATGCGTCCAAGGACCAACCAGCGAGAAATGTTTAAGACAAGTTTTCCTGTCTTTTACAGCTTATCAAGAGTTTTGTGTCCTAAATTTTTTCTATTTTTTGAAAGGAAGTTAAATCTGAACAAAATCTTAAAGGTTGTGATGTTGCTGGCAGGTGTGTGGACTCACAATGTTTATCATCAGCAAATACAACATAACAAGATTTTCTTCCGTAGTCCCTGTATAGTTGTACTACAGGTGTGAAGTACGTTTCCCATGAGTCTTTGCATGGCAAATCCCAGGTGTGCTGTTTGATGTCGTTATGAGCTCTGTCAAGTTTGTTTTCATCTCGATATTTTGGGTCTCCCTCAGCTTTCTGTGTCATGTCTGTGGTCGGTGTTGGAGACATGTTTCTGTTTTCAGTAAATCCAACTCTCAGCTCACTGAGGAGAGTTTATGTGAAAGTTGGACGGTTAGAAACATTAGCAGATCTACCCTGATGTTTCTAACCTGGTAACGCTGATCTGAACAGACGCTAGAGACGTTTTATGGTCTGTATTTTCTTTGTTGTCGTCTGTTGTTTGATCCAAAGCTGAAAGTGATCAGATTTACCCGGTTGGTCTCCTCACAGACACATCAACACTAAAGACGACTTTAAAGCTCTGTCACCTGACAAAGGGATTGAAAAACCGTGTTGTTGTGTTTGTGTACACACAGAAAACTAAACTCTAAATGTTGTGTTTTGTGGTTTAGGGACAGTTTCTTCAGAGTGACTTGTGTCTTTGGGATGATGATAAAAGTTCTGGCGCTTCTTAAAGATCAGTGGGTCACAGTTTGCTTCTTTTCTGAAGATGTAGTTTATGTAGTTTTATTGAAGGCATTGCTTTTGTCTGTGGAGTTAAACCAGACTTAGTCTTGCTCTTAGACTTGATGTGAGTTTCAAACGTTCTCACAAAGATAAAGGTACTGGTAACAGTTAGTCTCAGCTGATGACAGACGGAGGGAAACGTGGTTCAGTTACTTAGAGAACGTTTCCTCTGGAGACAGGGACACTGACAGACATGGTGTTTAAACAGAATCCTGCTGATGACTGAACTTTAGATATTAAACAATTTATCTGTTCATCAGAAACATACAAATATTTTCATCAATGAGAGAAATAATCCAATCGGTTCTGTGGAGATACCAGGTTTTATCAGTCCTTTCAGACTCTCAGAGGTCAGAGGTTAGTTGAACCTGACCCCCCGCTCCGTCAGTCTGCAGACTCATTCAGTCAGAGTGTGGGGGGGGGGGTCTTTAGCAGAGCTTTCAGTCACCAGCATCTTCACACAGTGATCAGACTGAAAACTGCGTCATTTCTACAACAAAGATCTAATTTTATAGATCAACTTTCTATCGAATACAAACATCAGATAAAACACATTTCTCTGACTTTGTGTTAGGTCCTGAGGCTCAGTCAGACTGGTAGACCAGTTCAGCTACCAGTTCATGATCCAGTACCAGACTCAGTATGGCAGGATCAAACTAGTATCAGTAACTCAGGTACTCAGATATCAAAATAAAAGCACTGATACTGAAAAAACCTTGTTTCAGTTCAATTCCGTTCTCTTTTATTTATACAGCTCCAAATCATAACAGAAGTTATCTCAGGGCACTTTTCATGTAGATCAGGTCTAGACCGGACTCTTTGTTTCAGAGAATTTCAGTAATAAAGAAATTAAAGAAAGAAACAAAATGATGACGTTAAATAATGAAGATGACATTAGTTGTGTATTTGGGCTGATCTCATATTGAATGTAAATTTCTTCAATCTTCCAGTGCAGTGAAATTATTTCAGCCATCAAATGAATCAAATGTTTTCTAAAGAGAACAAAGAAAAAAGACAAAACTCATGAAACAAGTGGATTTAGATACAGATCATCTCAGCACACAGTGTGTGTGTGTGTGTGTGTGTGTGTGTGTGTGTGTGTGTGTGTGTGTGTGTGTGTGTGTGTGTGTGTGTGTGTGTGACTGAGGGTGTCTGATCCTAAACGTTGGCTGTGATTGTGAAGTTATTTGTATTTCCTGTTGCCTTGTTTCTAATCAACAGTGAAGAGATAATGCATGTGTGTGTTATTGATCATCATCGTCATCATCATCGCCATCACCATCATCTTCATCACCATCATCATCGTCATCATCACCATCATCATCATTACCATTATCATCATCACCATCACTATCATCTTCATCATCATCACCATCATCATCATTACCATCATCATCGCCATCATCATTATCATCATCATCATCATCATCATCATCGCCATCGCCATCACCATCATCATCATCACCATCACAATCATCACCATCATCTTCATCATCATCGCCATCATCATCATGATCACCACCACCATCATCATCATCACCATCATCCTCATTACCATCATCATTGCCATCATCATCATCACCATTGTCATCATCATCATCATCATCATCGTCATCACCATTGTCATCATCATCGTCATCACCATTACCATCATCATTGCATCATCATCATCGCCATCATCATCAGTGAGTTTTTCCTGTTTCTTCTTCTCATTGACATTTTCACATTTCTGTCATTTGTTCAACTCACAGCAGCTCTGACATCACTGACATGTCAACATATGATCAATAATAATAATAATAATAATAATAATAATAATAATGATAATAATAATGATAATAATAATGATAATAATACATCTGTTTTTTCACGGTTGACGTAGATGTAGTTCGTTATCTGCAGAGGCGAACAGGTGAATATCTCTAACTGAGATCTGAGGATCCGTATTTGAGGGTTTGATGTGAACACGCAGTCTAAACAGTGTTTATGCTGATGTAAAGGGGACCTGGACCTGTCAACCTTTACCTGTCTCTGTTCAGCTCTGGGAACCAGCACACCTGCACATACAGAGCGTTAGATGTTTTCACATGTCAGAACCACAAACAGTGAAGAAGAACTTGACTTCATATGTGTGGAAAGAAATAATCTCTGAGGTCCTGTATTCTCCACATTATACCTGAGGCATCGTAGCTCGTGCGTAAACTAAGAGAGATGTTGGAAAATGAATGATGTGAGAAGAACCCGTCACACCTTAGACTTAAATAACAGAGTTATTGATATTAACGCAGGACCTGTGTCAGGACACCTAGTCGAGAGATGTGACAGCATGTGTGATACACACGCATTAGGTGAAATCAAAATGAAATCTTAAAATCAAGAAAATCATGTGTCTTTTTTTGGTCTTTTTGTCATTTTGATTACCAGTGCGCCACCGTCTCATTACTTAATGAAATATCATTTTCTTAAATATCACACAACAGTTTTTGGTATTAACACAGTTATTCAACCGAGACCAGTCCGCCACCACAGGTAGAGGGTTTGTCAGTCATGTGACGACTAAGTGACAGGTGCTCAACTGAAACACAGATAAATACATAATGTGTTTTAAAAAAAAGACCAGGATAACACATGTCGTGTTACAATGTGGCACAATCAACAAATACACACAAGTGTGTGTAAAATACTGTATAACTACACAGTACGACTACACAGTAACGTGGAAGTAACGAGTTACATTCTGCCACGTTACTGTAACAAAATCGTGTTTTTTTGCGTTTGTACTTTTTAAAGTAATTGCACTCGTACGTGAGTATTTTTCAACTCAGGTATTTTCCTTAGCTACATTGAAAGTGGAAATCATTACTGCGTAAGAACAAAAGTCATGTGATGACGTAACGATTGGCGTGTGAGAAGGCAACAAATGAAAAGAGCCAGATCAGCAGCTGCAGCAGAGAAGAAGCTGCTGCTGAGTGTGTGGCCCCTGGAGGGCAGAGCTCTGCTCTGATTGGGCGAGGGCAGCATTCACACCTGGACCAGGTCTAACCATGCAGTACAATTTAGGATGGTGTCTTTATGTGGCCGTGGTTCAGATTAGCATTATCTTTTAATGCACCACGGAAGTGTCCCAAATGGAGCACACCTGCCGTGTCTCATGACCAACGGGTGAGTGCTGTTAGTAATGTTAGCAATGCTAAAACTACTACACGGTGCGACTACACGTCCTCAGAGTGCTGGATGATGTGATCGTAGCTCAGCGCCGGGTTCAGGGACACTTTTCTCTGTTTGCAGCTGCACCAAGGATCAAACGAAATCAGTGAATTGTGCAGCAGAGTACATCTCAGAGTGAGGAACACAAACCGCTCAGGGTCGGTTTTACATCACTGACTCAGCTCCTGTAATAAAACACATACAGCTTTATTACTGATTAAGTATTAGATGTGATTTTTGATTGATAATCTAAGATCGATCAGATAGGTGTTTGGATTCAGCCTTTTAGTGAAGCTCTTCCTGTAATCTCTCACCATCAAACTGCTCCTCTTTCACCTGTCTCCTCCTCTCAGGTGTGGGCGGAGCCTCGGAGCTGGCCTTCCTCAAAGAGCCCAGTGATGTCATTGCAGTGAGGGACCGCCCCCTGATGCTCGACTGTCAGGTAGAGGGGGAAGGGCCTATCTCCATCACCTGGAGACGCAACGGTGTTCCCGTGGCAACCGGCGTCAGGGCAACGGTCCTCATTAACGGCACGCTGCTCATCAGAAACTTTTCCAAGAGACGAGAAAGTAACGAGACGGACGCAGGAGAGTACGACTGTGCTGCACAGAACCGTTACGGCATGCTGATCAGCCGCAAGGCCCGGGTCCAGCTTGCATGTGAGTTACATGGGCGTCAACATACTGCAGCGTGGAGTATGGAAGTAACGAGTTACATTCTGCCACGTTACTGTGACAAAATCGTGTTTTGTGCGTTTGTACTTTTTAAAGTAATTGCACTCGTACGTGAGTATTTTTCAACTCAGGTATTTTCCTTAGCTACATTGAAAGTGGAAATCATTACTGCGTAAGAACAAAAGTCATGTGATGACGTAACGATTGGCATGTGAGAAGGCAACAAATGAAAAGAGCCAGATCAGCAGCTGCAGCAGAGAAGAAGCTGCTGCTGAGTGTGTGGCCCCTGGAGGGCAGAGCTCTGCGTTCAGAGAGGAGCCGGTTCTCAGCTCACGGCTACATACGTGTTCTAAATGTTTACATTCATGGATCCGGGGTCAGGGAGGGCGAGGGCAGCATTCACACCTGGACCAGGTCTAACTATGCAGTAAAATTTAGGATGGTTTCTTTTATGTGGCCCTGGTTCAGATTAGCATTATCTTTTAATGCACCACGGAAGTGTCCCAAATGGAGCACACCTGCCTTTTTTCATGACCAACAGGTGAGTGCCATTAGTAATGTTAGCAATGCTAAAACACTGGAGCCTTCAGCTGTGACCTCTACCTTCCAGGGCTGTAGTCAACCACAGAAAACTGAAATTGTACCTACTCTCCAACCAATCGATTGGTTGGGGGGGGGGGTAATCTGCACGTTATCTCTAGATGAACCTAATTGGCCCCAGTCTTGTGGACTCTACCTGATAGGATGATTTACTGCAGGACTGTTGTATTACGCTGCATTAGTGTTAGCTAGGTGTACCTAATTAACTGACAACTGAGCATATATTTGTAATTATCAGTGGTATGCAGAGGCTGCAAAGTGCCTGACTGGAATTTATTAGTTGCTTCGGTGATGCTGTTGCTTCACCTGAGAAAAATACCTGCATATTCACCTGGTAGCATGAAAATGTTCCGTAATAGTTTTACCATAATCATTATTATTATCACCATATAACATTTTGTACCCCCTTCCCCCTTCTAAAAATTTAACGCAGTTACGTTTACTCAGAGTATGTTTTAACTGACTTACTTTGAACTTTGTATCTGAGTACATTTTAGACAAGTAATTTTACTTTCTACTTGAGTAAAAGTTCTTTAAGTAACAGTATTTTTATTTGAGTCCAATTTTCCAATTCTCTTTCCACAACATACATACAGATACAAACATACACAGACAAAAAGATAAACATACAGCATGATGTCTTTATGAGTCTCCTCCGCCCCCCCCCAGCCCTCCCGAAATTCCTGTCTCACCCAGAGTCTGTTGCTGTGGATGAAGGGGGTGTGGCCAGACTCACCTGTCAGGTAAATGGAATCCCAGAGGCCAACATCACTTGGCAGAGAGACCGATGTCCACTGAGCACAGAGGACCCCAGGTATGTATTTAACTCACACACTGTCACGTGTATTTAACATTATAAATCTCTCAAGTAATATGTATTAATGTTTACATAATATCTACTTATATATGTATATAAAGCCACACATGTATATATTTGGATGTATATACATATATATAACCAAATGTATATGCATATATATGCATATAAAACATGTGTTTGAATATACAGCGGGATATAGGTCTGAAACACTTTCCCAATGGGAAATGTAATGTAAATTTAACATGGACCCACCAGGTATTTGACGTGTACTTTGTGTTGTACAGGTACACTCTGCTTCCTAATGGCATCCTGCAGATCACCGGTGTTCGGCGAACGGACAGCGGTTTGTTTCGCTGCGTCGCTTCAAATATCGCCAACACTCGATACAGCCACGAGGCCCAGCTGTCTGTCACCGGTAAGACCAAACTCAGGGCAAAGAAACACAGACAGAGCTTCGGTTTGTTATAAGGTGTCTGTGTCTCAGTGTTGTTGCTGTTTTCTGGTTTCTGTGGGTCTAGTCGCAGGATCCAGGATCTACAAGGAGCCCGTCATCCTATCTGGTCCTCAGAACCTCACCATCAACGTCCACCAGACAGCCATCTTGGAGTGCATCGCCACAGGAAACCCCCGCCCCATCGTGTCCTGGAGTCGTCTCGGTAACGACTCCACCATAAACCTCCACCTGATCACCTCTCCTATCCATCTTTCCCAGTCGCCTGTCCTGATCACCTGTCTGTCTCTCTGTTTCTCAGATGGGCGGTCCATCGGGGTGGAGGGGATCCAGGTTTTGGGAACAGGAAACCTGATGATCTCTGATGCGACTCTGCAGCATTCGGGAGTTTATGTGTGTTCAGCAAACAGACCGGGCAGCAGATCCAGAAGAACAGCACTCGGACGACTCG
Source organism: Xiphias gladius (assembly GCF_016859285.1). NCBI lineage: Eukaryota > Metazoa > Chordata > Actinopteri > Istiophoriformes > Xiphiidae > Xiphias > Xiphias gladius. The sequence continues at coordinate 30,303,595 of NC_053421.1, forward strand.
TAGTACAAGGTGACCTACGCTCGTACACGACATCACAGCAACATCACGACAACCATACTGCAACACAACAACACAGGAAACAGTCGGTGTTTCAGGCGTTGGGGGAAAACTGAGACTTTACAGAGCGAAGCTGTAGCGGCTCAGTGAGGGTCGGAGCTGTGAGACGGTAAAGTGAAGAAGACGACCTTTAATCTTCTCTAACTTTCTCTGCGATCCATCAGTTTAACGTGGATTTGTCTGATCACAGCGGAGCTGCTGGCAGGACTCTGATGATAAAAGCCAGATGTTATCAGCTGGCTGCCTGTCTCACTCCTCAACAGATGTTGTTGTGATGCAGTTTTGCTGTTTAACTGAAAAGTCTGAGGCAGATGATATTTACCTGTTCCCATGTTGTCCAGGTGTTTGGCTGCTAAAACCACCTGGAGCCTCTTTCAGTGTGGACACAGACTATTTTCACATGAAAACTGTGTTTTAAAATTCAGACAACTTCATGTGGACGTGGTCTTCAGCTGCTGCCTCACTCTCCAAACCACTGCAGTGTCTTTCCATTTAAACCAAACCAACCTACATGTTAGTTTTACAAACACTGTGACTGTATCTGGTCCTGTTATGTGGCTTTTCCTCCCCGAGACACCAGATGTTATAACCGCAAGATTTGATTGTTACATCTGTCCAAAAACATCCAACAGAAAATAGAGGTGATCTAAAAATAGGTCAATTTGGAAAATTACCAACAAATATGAGCAAAAAAGCAGGAAGTGATCTTGTGAAATTCTTGTCTCTGTGTCTGCATATATGAGACAAACGATTCCCTCAGTCCACTCCAATTTGTCCCCATAGACACAGAAAATAACGGAGACCAGAAGATGAGAACTACCACAAGTTCTCAGGTTCTGTCTCACGTCTGTGACCTCATTGTGTTAGAGAAAGTCAAAGATTAAAAGCAGGTCTTCAGTATCTGTTGTCTTGATGAATCCAGTGTCACGTCCATGTTTCAGGCTGAGGTCAGCGCTCGTTTTTCAGCGTCTGACGATCTGTTTGCTGCTGAACTTGAACTCGAGTGTGTAAACACACATCAAGTGTGGTCTGTCAGTGTGTGTGTGTGTGTGACTGTCCCTACTCTTGAACGTCAAGTTCGGTTCAGTTTGCTGCTGCTGTCTGACTCCTCACTGCCGACCCCTGACCTCTGACATCTGACCTGCTCTATAAATCAGATCTCTTAGTGTGTGTGGGGCTGGGGGTGGGGGGGCTTCAGCTTCTGTCAGGACAAAGAAACAAAGACGCAGCTGCAATGATAACACTACTACTGCTGCTAATAATAATAATAATAATAATGATAATGATAAAATGTGTTGTTGAGGTTGTGAGCCTCTAACTCATCAGTTTAGAAAAGATGTCGCTTGCTTTGCATTTCTTTTTGTTTTATTGCATTTTTTTTTTTAAACGGGATTTTCTTGGGAAGGATGAACCCAGACCGAGAACCTTTAGGCTTTACATACATTTTGGAACATTTAAAAGTACTAATCTTCTGGGACATTTAGAAACATTTAGGATCATCTGATAAATATTTATCAACCTTAATGAATATTTGACAAGATTCACAACTTGTGAGAACCTTTAGAGACATTCACAAATATTTATAAATATGTAGGAATATTTTGAAACAGCTGAGCACATTTGAACACGTTTAGGAACTTTTAGTAACATTAATGATGATTTATAAACCGTTAGGATCCTTAAGGACCTTAGAAACAAGAAAACCATTTACAAAGCTTTGGGAACCTTTAGATGACTCTTAAAGCTCAGACAGAGCAGCAGCAGAGCAGCAGTCACCTCTGACCTCTGACCTGTGACTTCCATCACAGCAGGAGGAGGAGGAGGAGGAGAGATGGTTTGAACCGGATTGAGATCAGGACGACGCGTTGTCTCATGTTTTCAGGGTTAACCTCAGACTCCTCCTGTGTCACACCTCCTGCCATCTTTACTTCTCCTTACTCTCTCTCTCCTCACTTCCACATTTCTTTCTTTCCTCTTCCTTCAGTAACCTTCCTTTCTTTCTGTCCTTTCAGTGAGCTCACCTTCATCTCAGCGGTTTCTCCTGATTCACTTTTCATCCATCGCTCACTGATGATCTCTTCACACCAGACTCTTCCTCCTCCTTTCCAATTTTGCTTTCATTCTCCTCCTCGGATTCTTCTTCACACCTCTTCATCCGCTACTCCTCCTACTCCTTCATGCATCACTCACTTTCTATTCTCACAACTCACACACAGACTAAAACTACAGAAGAAGAAAAAAATGTCTTTTAGTTTGGATCAGTGAAACATGAAGACCTTTGTCTGGCACCTCCTCCTCAAGTTCAGGTTCTTCTCACTTCTGAGGGTCCAGGACCAGGACCAGGACTGACCCCTCAGTCTAACCCTGATCTGGGTTAAGAATCTGATGTGAAACTTTTCACTGAAGTCATTTTGTGCAAAACCCCGAGAGATTCAGTTCAAGAGACAGAAAACAGAGGAACTGCACCGACTGGAGAAGCAGATGTTGTCATTGATAAATAACCGAATTCTATCAATCCGTTTTCTAATTAATTGATTAATTGACACGTAGTTTTGGCTGTGGTTCAGTCGGGTGCATGTAAACACATCAACATCACAAACACATAACTACTACACCCTTTTTGGGGGGGGGGTCAGAGGTCAGAGGTCAGACAGGCTCTATGTGTGTGTGTGTGTGTGTGTGTGTGTGGGTTTCCCAGACTGAGAGCTTCATTAGAATATGGATTAGCATGTGAAGAGTCCCACTTCACAATGAGGACTTTATTCACACTGAAACTCCGTCTGTCACCCAGTCTGACACACAACAGAACAGAAAACACACTGATTATCTTTATATTTGTGTGATAATTACAACAATTAAACTGATTATAAATAAAACCAGGTGATATGAAATCCTTCTCAGGAAGAAAAAGGAAACATTTAGTGCTGATTTGAAGTAAAATAGAAAACTTGATTACACTTTATTTATGGGTTTGTATTTTCAAAATTAAGTTCAAAGAAGTTTCTTGGACGTTGGTTCCACATCCTGGGAAAACTGGTTCACCCCCACTCATAATCAACAAATAATGGATGAATAGTTTTTATAGGTCTGTAATTTTCATATAATCTCTAAAAATAACTGTGTTACACAGCGCTCACTTTAATGTAAATATTGACTCGTTATTCATTTATAATGGGCAACTTTGCTCTTCATATATGTTGAAAGAAACTCTGGAAGTTTAGAAATTAAACTTTTTATTTTATCTGCAACGAAAAACACACTGGAGTCTGGGAGCTGGGAAACTTGGGGAAATGACTCTGAAATCACAGACCTGTTAAACGAAGCTCTTCTACTTGTCATGAAGTATTTTTACTAAAGTTGAGTGTCTGAATACTTCATCTTCCTCCTCTGTTGATTCAGTATCTAAAACTGTTTCCCACATTAAATTCAAACAAACCAGAAAACTGATTTAACTTTCAGCTGATCATCTGTTTGAAGACGGGCTGTTTGTTTCCAGCCTTTCTCTGTGCGTGTGTGTGTGTGTGTGTGTGTTTTGCTCTCGAACTTGACGTGTTGAAGTAGCTGAAGTTACAGAGTGTGTGAAAGGTCGTCTCTCTGCACAAATCAACTTTATTTCTCTGCTAATGAAACCCCCCCAACCCCTTCTTGTATTGATAAATGGCTCCTATTCGCCCCCCCACCCTCTCTCTCCCCTCTGACCTCTGACCCCCCTTTAACATTTAGAGGAGCAGGGGGCAGGGCTTAAGGAGGTTATTCGAGGTGACAGAGACGTGTATATGTGGTCTCTCTGTTGCCATGGAGACGGACCGGGTGGAGGCGAAACAGCACCTGTCTGTCTGATGGAAGACAGAGGGAGGGGGGAAGGGGGTGTCAGAGGTCAAAGTGGAGTTCAAGCATAAAGATGAGTTCAAGTTCACATTCACGTTTGAGTTTTCACATGTAGATTAATTTAAATTAAGACTTTTAGTTCATATTAAACCGAGTCAGCATATAAAACTTTTAACGTGTAAAACATATAAAACATATAAACACATTAACAGGAAACATATAAAACATGTTACACGTGCAGATGAGATAATTGAACCTGTGTTACATGTGTCTGCTGATAAATGCAGGATGAGATTCAGCTCAAAAGTCAGAATGTCAAGAAACAAAAAAAGAAGTACTACTACTACTATATTACCACTACTACTGGGAGTACTGAGAATTCTGAGAGCGATGAACGTGATGAGAGTGATGACAATACTGCTGTATGTGTCTCCAACTCTGTTTTTAAAGCTCTATTAATGTCATACAAACGTTTAAAGAGGCACCAGAGAACATGCCGTTAGCTTATTCTGATATATGAAATCAACAACATAAGTTCTAGATGAAGAGACTAAATCAAATTACCATTAATGATAATAAACTTAATTTATATGGCACCATTCAAACCCATGTTACAAAGTACTTAACAAAGGAAATAACCTATTGTAACAAATCTTCAGCAACCAGGAAAAAATACAATCAAAACAATGAAGTAAAAAAAAGGCCAAGTACCACAAAATGTCTTGTGAAAGCGCTGAAAGTGGCCGATTTTAAACAGATTTGTCGGGAGTCACATCCTTTTTATTTCTTTTTTGGGCTGATACAAAGATTTGAGAAAGTGGAAGATTAAATATTTGGTTCCAATTAAAAAAATACACGGAGCATCCTAACGCAGACACGTTAGCTACCGTTGTTAGATGATCTGCCACGTTGGTTGTTGAGCCGTGATATGAAAACTGCTTATTTCCGAGTAAACGTTCAGTAAATATTAATAAACGTTAAATAAGTTGGACCTAGCAGCCTTCATTAAGTTGGGTGAAAAAAAAGTTGTGAAACCCCCCCCATTTCCACAGGTAGTCTGTCCCTTCCACCGTTGCCAAAAATAATGAATTAATCCTAGAAGGTTTTTGATGTTACACTTTTCTCCCCATGAAAGTAACACTGGCGACTGCCTGACCAGACGACCAATGAGAGTTTGGTGGCACGACCACTTGACCGGGAGACTGCAGCCCTAGATGTCAGACTCTAATTAGATTCTAGTTATATTCAGCGGAGTCAGAGTGACGTCAATGAGGCACTGGACTGCTGTTAATACTACTGATAGTACTACTGATCGGACTACTGATAGTACTGAGAACTGTCATGTTGTTAGTTTTTTAATGTTGTCTCACAGTCATAACAAAACAACAAACTGATATAACGAATCCATCCATTTTCTGACCTGTCTGTTTCAGTGGAGACGAATATATTTCCTCATGATGAGTGAACTGATACATACAAAGACATATTAATACTCTGCCCTTGTCTGCCTTTGTGAAGCTCCTCCAGAGTTTCTGCAGTGGCCTCAGTCTGTCTCCAGACCGGCAGGAGGCAGCACTGTCTTCAGCTGCACAGCGTCTGGTGTCCCTGAACCTCACCTCATCTGGCTGAAGAACGGCAAACTGTTGACGCCCAGCAGCAACGTCAAACTCACCAACGGAAACACGTAAGAGTTTTTTCACCGATGAGATTAACAGCTGAAGTCAGCAATGATTGGGGAGAAATAAACCTCTCTTTGTCTCCCCCTGCAGGACGCTCGCCATCACCCGGATCACACCCGAGGACGAGGCCATCTATCAGTGCATCGCTGAGAACAGTGCCGGTACAAACCAGGCCAGCGCTCGTCTCGCCATCAGCCATGGGCCCGAACTGCCCGAGGCCCCCGGCGGCCTCCGGGCCACGGCCCTCAGCTCCAGCAGCCTGCAGCTGACCTGGGAACAGCCGAAAGAGCACGTCAGCCAGCAGATTATTGGATATGTACTGCACGTACGACGACTGGGGGGTAAGGGACTGAGATTAGTCAAATCAGATTACACAGTGAGGAGACAAAATGAGATCAAACAAGAGTAGATTAGATTACATGAGAAGAGTTAAAGCATGATTAGAACTAAATAAAAATGAGAAAAAATGGGATTAGATGACACAAGATTAAACAAATCAGTTTAGACGAGAGGAGACGATAAGAGAGAGACAACACTAGATGAGATGGGACGAGACAAGATTAGTGGAGACAACACGAGAGTAATGAGGCGAGAAGAGATAACATTAGATTAGATGAAGCAAAACAGGACAGAATTAGACAAAGTAAAATTAGATGAGACGATACAATATTAAACGAGACACGATTAAATTATTATATCGATATTAGTTGAGACAAAGTCAAATTTGTCGAGACGTGATAAAATTTATTTGAGATTAGCTGAGATGGGTTCAGGTGAGATGAGACAAGATTAGACAAGGCAAGAACTGATTAGACTGGATAAAACAAAACAACATGGGATTGGACATTCAAAATGAGATGAGATTAAAATATACTAATGAGATTTACACCAATCACAGCTAAGTGACAGGTTCTGATTCGGAGACTGTCTTGGATTACCTTTGACTGGCTCGAGAGAAAAGTTGGTTCTGGTTTCACTTTATACAGCAGGTTATTGCGCTGACCAATAAAATACAACCAAGACCGTGACCTTTAGTCTCTGACCTCTGACCTGTGTGTCCTCAGAGCCGGACAGTGCAGAGCTTCAGGAAGCCGTCAGTAAAACGACTTTCAGACACGAGTTCAGCAACCTGGAGGCAGCCACCACATACTCCATCTACCTGAAGGCTTACTCTGCTCTGGGAGGCAGCCAGCAGTCCGACACCATCACCGCCACCACACTGGGAGGAGGTACGTTGTCTAAAATACTTCATAATGTTCACTGAAACTCTCTGATTACATACTGTCGTAAGACAATAGTCAGGTGTTCAGATGGAGACAAATACTGTGGAGACCAGCTTTTAGCCTCATGTTAAAAAGACGAATTTGCCCGACATCTAGACTTAATTCAGATTTGGTTGAAAAGGGAAAACTTTAAAGGCCTTTTTTTCAAGTAGTTCTTAAAAGATGACTGTGAAAGACAACTGTCCACATTTAAAATTCATGGGAAAATAAAAAGTGAAAAGATATATTTTTCAGGTTGTTAAAAGACATCTATAAAAAAGAATAAAAAAAATCTATTCAGTCGTTTTTTAAAAAGCTTTAGTGGTGTCATCTTTTTGTTACGTTTGTAGCATCTCAGACATGTTCATCATGTAACCACAGTCTGTCTCTGTCTGTCTCCCACAGTTCCCAATTCTCCCAGTTTCTTCACTAAAGTCTTGAACCAGACGGCCATGCAGGTGTACTGGGAGCTGCCCAGTAAACCGGGAAAACTGGAGGGCTTTAGACTGGATTACCGCGCGGTTTCCAACCCCGGCGTCCAGGGGCAGGAGACGTTCCCGGGACACATCAACACCCACACCATATCCCACCTGGGTCAGTACAGTTAAAGGGACAGTACAAAATTTCACTGGGAACATTCCCCCCGCTAAAACTTTACCCCAACTCCCAGTATAAACTCAGATGGAGCTAAACTAAGCTGACCATGTCTGTCTTCCAGAAAATGTATCCTCTCCAAACCTTTTGTATCACTCAAACACAGACTGGTTAAGTCTCCTGACTAAACACAGAAACAAACATGAGCAGACAAACTTTCTGTACACAAACTGCCTTTATTTTATCTGACAGAAGCCGTTTGATCATTTAGTTTGAGACATAATCAATTTATAAGGATGTAATATCTGGTTTATGTATCTGTATAACAGGCGTATACAGGTAAAACAGATGTTTGTGTTTCTTGTGTCCTTCCTGCAGAACCAGCAGCAGTTTATGAGATCCAGCTGGTGGCATTTAACGGGAATGGAGACAGTCCGTCCAACCGCCGCCTGGTGTCTCTGGCAGAGGGAGGAAACGCTGCAGCAGGTAGGACTTCCAGCCCAACCTCTGACCTCCGACATAGCGACCCCTCCACTCAAACCAGTGGAACCAGTCTGATGTAGTATTTCTGTCTCTCTCAGCCGGTTTGAGCTGCAACTGTGACCAGTCTGATGGCTCGACGTCAACTCTGCTGGTCGGCATTCACAGCGGCCTCGCATGCATCCTCTGCTGCCTGCTCTTCATCCTGCTAGGATACAAACGCAGGTAAGACCTTCATTATCATCATCATCGATGTCATCACCATCATCATTATTATCACCATCATCATCTCCATCCTCATCATCACTATCAACCTTATCGTCATCCTCATTGTCATCGCCATCATCCTCATTCTGCTGTGTGATCAGTTTGTTCTGCAGGAAGGCGGTGAGCTGGGAGGCTCCACCCACCCTGAATGGTGTCAGAGGTCCTAAAGGTCACACACCTGAGAGCATCGAGCTCAGCCAGGTAACACACACACGCTCCTTAGCCTTAAAACCATGTCTGAACCCTCAAACCCACAAACATTTGAATGTCTGTGCCATGTTCTCAGTGATGACCAGACAAAATGTCCTCACCCCCAACAGTGTAAAACTGGGCCTCACAAATATGGACATACAAAAGCATACACACACACACTCTGAAGTGTTCATCACAGCGAAGGTTAAAGTCACACAGGTGAATCCTCACATCTCCTCAACTGCTTCTTCAGCCGCTGTCTTCTTGGCAGCATGGAGAAGCACCGGCTTTGATTTGTTAGCTTGCCATCGTTGTAACCTACCTGTATTTTGTCAACTGTTGAGATGCCTTCCAAGGGTTTACAGAGAAACAAAAGCTGGAGAGCCACTCACAGCATGTCTCGGTCCACCGCAGTCATCTTGATCCCAATATACATTAGAGTGAAAAGAACATGTCATTGTGAATGGTGTTGGCAGACTGGAGATGACTGCCTCAGTAAACTTGCATGATTTGCATCATTTATCATCCCATATTTATTAGGGAACAACTGTCGTCAACAAATATTTTTCATCGTAGTTTTCATTGACAAAATTATCCCTGCATTACAGGAGGATGTCCACCTAACGGGGCTCTTATTTTGGTAGCTTGGTCCCTAACAGTCTTAGCAGAGGAAATATGACTACATCACATTTATGTGTGTCAGGATTATTATTATTGATATTTAACAGTTTACCTGTCTTCTCCGCCCACAGAGATGTGACTCTGCCCCTCCTCCAGTGATGGTTATGGTTGAACCAACACCATCCATCCGGCCCGGCACAGGCACCGGTTAAAACACCATAACTACTACTACCCTCACCTTACCCTCTTTCTCCTCCTCCTCCTCCTGAACTCCAGCCTGGTGTCACCTCCTCTACTCCTGACAGCCTTACAGCCACTTCAGCCTTTATGAATGACTGAGATTAGAGCTAAACTTTAAGATTATTGAGATGAGAGATGATGATGAGTCTGTCTGAGGAACATCAAGAGAGCATCTGATACCACAGGGTATGAAACTCCAAAAAAACCTTCACAGCACCAGTTCACATGTCCATCTGTTTTGACTCCAATTCATGATGATTTTGTCTGCAGATAGAAACCAAAGCTGAAATCTTCTGCTTTGATCTTTAAAACAAACATTTGTCAAGAATTCAAAGCCATCAGCCAAATGACTCCAGCTAGTTTTCATGTGGTATCAGATGCTGATGTCGCCATCATTGCGTCCTCGATGTTTGCTGTTGAAACCAAAACCTTTTTTTTTTTGTTTGGGGTCATTTTGAGTTTGTCACCATCGGTGCCGTGTTTCCTGAGACGATGAGGCCTTCCGCCGGTCTGACCAGAGATCAGGTTCTCAGAGGATCCTCTGTGGGTTTATTTTACCCATCTGAGCAGGCAGTTTACCTGTTGTGTGTTGGTCCTCTGAGGTCCAGAGCCAAAGGGATTTATTATTTCTCTGGTTAGCAGGCATCTGTAGAGGATGTTAACTCTCCTCTGCTCTGCTTTAGCCTTTTAGCATTTTGTTTTTCTCACCGAGTTCACCTCAGGTCAGTACGTAGAAGAAGCCGACAGTCAGCTGGTTGTTCGCCTCCCTCCCTCTGTCCCCCAACTTCTCCACCAAACTCTTTACCTCCAAAGAGAGCTACCTCGGGCTCAATGCCAAACGCCTGAGCTACAGGCGACCGTTAGCCTCCTGCTGCTAGTCAAGCTAACCTATCTAAAACCAAAAGGCTCCTCCAGGGCCCCTTTGCGATTTTTTTCTACCTTTTTTGTACCAATGCCGATGTCCTGTAGCCGACCGTCACCAAGAAACCCTTAAAATATGAACGTTGATCATCTGAACCCCCCCCCCCAGCAATGGATCTGTTCATTGTAATCCTCCTCAAAGAGAAGCTGACAAAAGGGAAAAGGATCTCAGCTCTCCCTGAGTTTGTTTTTTTGTTTGACTCCTGAGTGACCCTGTCTGACTACAACAACCTCCTCCAGTGCTGCTTCAAGGGCCCAATAACCTTTTTCAACTTACCCCAGATACCCCCATATATCCTCTACAGCGACCAACCTGCACAAGGTCTTACTTTGTCTTGGTCGTGTTGTAGCTTTCAAAGTTCAAAAAGCTGTTTTAAGAGTCTTAAGACCTTCTGGATATATTAGGTTTGTAGAGTCCAACAACTTCCCAAGTTTCCAGCTTCCGCAGCAGAGAAAGCAGCCCCAAAAACTGAGTCATCAGCTGCTGTGATCAGCCTTTAGAGTCTAACAACTGATCATAGCTCTTAACTTCAGCGGTCCAATAACCTGCTCTAGATCTCAGCCTCAAGATGCCAAATTCTTGTCGCAGTTATTAGCTTCCACAATATAAAACCTTTTAAAACCTTTAACTCTCCAGAAAACTACTGCAGATCCTCATGAGCAGGATATTAAAAAAAAAAAAAAATCAGGCTCTGATTTAGATATTTAGGGTGTACTCACCTGCCACGTTAGTTTCTAGTGTAGCATCTAGACTGTAGTCCTGGCCTTCGCCCCTCCAGAAACCTGAAGGCTTCCAGAGCACAGTGACTGACTGTAGTCCAGAGTTGTAACAATCTAGAAAGCCTGATTCAGATCATCAACAGCAGAGCTACCTACACAAGATCCATTTTTATCATAGCAATGTTGTAGCTTATTAAGTTCAGAAACCTGCTCCAGAGCTCAGCTTTTAACATCTAGAGACCCTTTGATTTTCTGAAGAAAATAATGCCCAAAGTCATATATTTTAGGGCTGTGTAACCTTCCCTGCTAGCTTCTACATTAACTTTGAGAGCTGAGTAATGAGCCATAGTTTTGACCCGGGTCAGTCCAGAAAGTCTGTATGGTCTGTTGACGGTTTGGGCTCTGAAGCTCACTGGAGTTGTTGGAGAATGAACCTTTGAGTGAGCTGCAGGAGAGATGTTTGATTGTTTGAGGCTAACTGATGGAGGTCATTAAAAAAAAGAAGAAAAGTGCATCTCTGCTGGTGATCATGGAGACGCCTCCTCCTCTGCAGATGTCTCACCTCCACCTGAGAACAAATGACGAGGAGTTCAGTCTACAAACAGTCGACATATGAGAGACAAACAAGTGAAACAGAAAGTTTGGACAGTGTGGACATCTCAGTATGGGACGCCTCGGCCCTTTTCTGTCCAGAGTTTTAATGACAGTTTTGATGTTTTATTTTTTGCTGAGGCAGCCACTTCCTGTCACCTGCCTGCAGGTGTGTGTAGCCTCGTCAGCCACGATTAGAATGACCTCTGATGATTATAATGTCTGAAATTAACGTCTAAACTTTCCTTTAGATGAAAGGAACATATAGCAGCTTTCCGTAGAGTTTCGGCCAAACTTCCAAATGTTCTTTAAAAACAAGCTGAACGACGTCCAAAGATAAAAATAGTTTTCCACCTTTTTCTGTTGTAACTGTTTGTTTTCGCTCTTTTTCCTGTTCCCAGAGTTGAAGAACAAAAAAAAAACCAAAATAAATACACGCTTTCACGTTTTATAGTTCACATTAACACTTATGAAAAAGGAGAAGTGATTATATATTTTCATATATTGTAGCATGAAGAGCTCTGTTCATCAGGATGAGTTTAAATAATAAGTCAGAAGCCAAATAAGTGAATGATATAAACATGTTGACCAAAAGCTCACTAATAACTCTGATATATTACCTCAGTTCTTTGTATTTAGAACCACAGAGAGTCTGTGTGTTCAGTTTGTGGTTGAATGTCTTTACAGCTTCTGTCTCTGCTAGTGACAGTGACCATGAGACCATGAGACCCTGAGGACCCAGGGTCTTTCAGATGTTTTCTTTTGAACTCTAAGGAAGCATTTTGGTATTTTGCCCCACTGAATTAAACAGAGTTCAGCTGTGACGTGTTAGACCGAGACAAAAAGACAAAAAGCTGTTAGTTGAAATGTGATGCTCAGTCTTCACACTGAGGAGACGTGACATCATATCATGTTAAGTCACTTTGGGTATCATCAAGTTTAATCGAATTTAGCCACTTTGATTCACCTCAGTTCATGTTGACCTCATTGAGTCCCGTCAAGTCACATCAATGAGGCTCAATAAGTCACTGAGTAACATCAAGTCTCGTCAAGTCCCAAAGAGTCACATCAAGTTTTATTGAGTCACATCATGTCTCATGTCACCTCGAGTCATGTTGAGTTTCAGGTCTCTTTGAGTCAAAACAGAGATGCACATTGACTCATGATGAGTCACGTGTAGTCTCACTGAGTCTCAAGTCACGCCCAATTTCAAGTCACATTGAGTTTAGAGTCTCACATCGAGCGACTTATCAAGTCAGCTTGAGCCACATAGTCACGTCCACATTGAGTCATGTTGGGTCTTTTTGAGTCTCATCAAGTCACAAGTCCTGCTGTCCTCAGGGTCAAAGTTCAAAGGTCAGAGGTCACTGTCAGGTTGAAGCTCCTTGCTGCCTTCCTCTCTGCTCTGAAATGAACGGAGTGTTTCTAAAAATTTAAAACCAGAACAAACTAAAATGTTCTATAAAAATGTTAATAGTTTTGGCTGTTTTTTTTTTCTAGACCTTTTTTCTCTCAATTCCTTCTTATTTTTCCGTCGCTTCCGTTCGGTGGTGAAGAGGAAATTCTGCCAAAATGAAAACCTGTTTAAGTAGACCATTAAAAAATTTTTTTATTATTATTGCTAAAAATATTATAATTATTACCATTTACCCCCCCACACGCAAGCACACACCCCCTTCCACCCTGTTTTATATTGTTTGAATTTTTCTGATTATTTTTGTTGGTAGTTGAATGATGTGAAAACGTTTCTAGAGAATGAGAAAAGTTGTGTTTTCAGCTGACAGTAGAGCGACTGATTAAACTCCTCTCTCAGCTTTAATTTGGACTCTTTACAATGGACATTAGCCACGTTTGATAATAAGCCATACATGTGATGTCTCGAGCCATATTTTACACACATATTTTCAGTGTTATTTTATATAAAAACCTGATTATTTTATCTCATCACTAGTTTAAACTGAGACTACCTCCGCCTGCCTCCTGCTGTTATCACGCTGTAGAAACTAAAACTAAGATGTAGAGATCATAGTGAATGAAGGCTAGAACCAATGAGAAAAGTGATGCTTTAATGTTACTGGTTTCTTTTCTCTAAAAACATTTTATTTTCAATAATGTGTCATAAAAAGTATCCCAAAGTTTTAACCTGCTTTTTTAACAGAGCAGTATAGATGGAGGACAACAGAGAAACATCAGGAGTTTGATCCAAAAACAGATTTGTACCTCAATTCCTTCTGCTGACACCAAATAGTTAAATTTAGGAAAACTTTGCATTAAGTTTGGTTGTTACTGTCCTTAATGTGGCAAGCTTCATGCTGTCCAGTTTAATGTTTTTAGGAGTGGATTTTCATTGTTTACGGGATCAACTTTTTGTTTCTCTTGTGGTGTTTTTAAGATGTTTCACCATCTGAATCTGTTCTTCTGATGATTTGACACATGAAAACCAAATAAAACTGTAGTAGAAAACAGTCTCCGCTCATTGTTTATTCTATTAAAACTGAACTGACTCTTCCTGATGGAATAAGACAAGAATGACTCTTTTAATTAAAGTTGGCGTCATTTAATTTATGGGAATTTTATTTCTACAGGCCAAAATCACAAGTTTCTCTTGTGAAACTGATTATTTTTACGCTCATTAACTGTCGAAAGAAACAACAAATTTCCAGATGATTTCCTGCCCAGAAAAAAGGCAACACTGGGAATAAAAAAGTTAAAACGTTGCCTGAGGTCTTGATCATATTTGATTGTTTCATGTGCATTAAAATGATTAATCATAATTGACTGATTGATCATCTGATGTATTTGAGCATTTAGCAGTTTTTATTTCTTCAGTTGTTAGTCTGGTGTATCTTCTCACAGTTGTGTGCAGTAGAACTGCATCAGCTCGTCGGCCCTCTCATTGTGAATAAAACCACTAAAATGATCAAAACTTGAGGTCAATTTTCTTCATTACCTTTGGACTGCTGTCTTTGATCCTCAATTTAATTTTAGGCAGCTGAGGTCCAGTATAGAGGAAGTTCACCTGTTTTCTCTAATGACTCCAAAGCCTCTAAATGTTCGTCTTTATTTTGTCCGAATTTAAACTGATTCTTAAATCGCGACAAGAGTCCGAGAACACCAAGAAATAATTCAGTTTATAATGAGATGAAACAGGGAGAAGCAGAAAATGGTCTCAGTAAAGAAACTGAAACCAGATAATATTTATGATAATGTTTGAAGTTTTTATGACAGAAAAGTTGTCCTCCACCATTAATCTACATCAGCTCTGATGTGAGTTTATTTTCCCAGAGTGTTAACAACAGTGATCAGTAGCAGAAAGGTCTCGTTAGCATTGCTGATTTCTGTCCGATGTAAGAGGCTGTGAGAACATATTCACATTGACCTTTGATATTTCAGATTATTTCAGATTTCAGTTTTATATCTGACTTTTAATTCAAGAAGAAAAAGCTCCTGTAGTTCAGATTCTAATAGCTGGTGAGATTCAGGTTTACATTCATCATCTGAACAACCGGCTGAAGACGTCCATAAATAATGTTTGACTGAATCCCCTCATCACTCACAGCAGTCTAAGATTTTTCAGAGGTGATTTTTTCTGATTCTGTTTAAAAACTACTGACAATTATTATTTTTTATTATTATTATTATTATTATTAGTTATTAGTTTTAAACAACAGACACAATAAAAATCATTTGACACCAAAAAAATCACCACAAAAGTAAAACCAGTATTTTAAATATTAAACAGAACTCCCCAGTAAATCACAACATTTTCACCTCCCACAGCTACACGTCTTTATTTGTGCTGATTGGTCAGTGTCGGTGTAGTCCTGTCCTCTGATTGGTCGATGTCATCGTAGTCCTCTCCTCTGATTGGTCAGTGTCTGTGTAGTCCTGCCCTCTGACTGTTCGATGTCATCGTAGTCCTCTCCTCTGATTGGTCGGTGTCTGTGTAGTCCTGTCCTCTGACTGGTAGGTGCTGGTGTAGTCCTGTCCTCTGATTGGTCGGTGTCTGTGTAGTCCTGTCGTCTGACTGGTAGGTGCTGGTGTATTCATGTCCTGCGATTGGTCGGTGTCAGTCTCCTGCCTGGTTGTTGGTGGCGGGGTCTGACTCGTGCGCCCCGCTGTGAGGGCCCTGCCTGGCGGACAGTCGTTCCGGAGATTGTGGCGAGGCTTCAGCGCCACCCGTCGTTCGGCGGCAGCAGGCGGCAAGGTCGGCCCTAAAGGACGGCGTGTAGAACCCGTAGATGACCGGGTCGCAGCAGGTGTTCAGGTTCCCGAACACGAAGAGGGCGTGGTGGACGTACTCAGGTGTGACGTGCAGCATGTCGGGCTGGAACCAGTACCAGATCCCCAGTAGGTAGTATGGAGTCCAGCACACCACAAAGGACAGCACGATGACCACCGTCATCTTCAGAGTCTTCATCCGAGCCTTCGGGATGATGTCAGTGCCACTGCGACGCAGGTAAGACTCACCTGCTGAGGGAGGGAGGGGACACATCAGTGATGTCACACTGTCTGTGATGTCATACCAGTGCTGGAGAGGTGTTGCTGACATATACAGGTGTACAGGTTTTGTGCAGGTGTGTTACAGGTGAATGTTACCTTTATCCCTCAGGTGTTGCAGGTGGATGTGCAGCAGAATCCGGCTGTAGCAGCAGCTCATCACCAGCAGGGGGACAACGTACAGCGTGGTGAAGTGAAACATGTTGTAAACTGTTTCCTGCCAGCGGCGGCTGAAACTGCCATGAGTCGCACACTGAGTGAAGTCTACACCCTCCACCCTGATTGCCCTGAAGATAAACAGCTGGAGACAGACAGAGACAGACGGGCAAGAGAGAGACAGGGGGTCAGGGATCTCGCTCACCGCTACCTGAGTACGGGTGAGGTTTATAAAACTCTGTAGGATCCAGACCAAACATTTTCATGTGCACAAAAGCCAAAACTCACAACTCAACTTGAAAATGTGAATGAGCATCGTAGCCTGATCGTCAGCTCACAATTAAATGTGAATGTTTGAGGCCAAACCCCCACCAATACAGACACAGTCTGAGAGGCTGATGGTTCACTTCAACTAACAGGACAAGTCCTTAGATTACACAGTGATCGGACATGAAGGTGAGGACCAGTGGTGGAGACGCATGCGATACAGAATGAGATCGCATATCGACATTTAAGAAACAACGATCACTGTATCGACTCCCGACTGCAGCAGACAGTTGTTTGATGAGGTGGGGAGGTGCAGGGCGTGTGGTGCATCTGTTCTTCAGCTGCACTCTCAGATCTCTCCAACTATTCAGGGTGAATATCAGGAGCCAGACCTTCCACAACATGACACACCACACATCCCAGCATCATCCTTGGCATTTCAGCAGCGCGGCGATGCTGAAAATGCTCACGATGATGCTCATGTTTCCTCCGCGCTGACCTCTAACGGTCTGAGAGTCTGGTGATGAGTCACCTGATGGAAGCGCCGCAATCAGCTGCAGAGCAGACTGAGATGCAACAGAACGCCTCGGGCATGAAAGTTTATGACAAAGTGGACGCCGTTATGAGGTGAAATTAAATGTGTGAGAAAGATTATTTAAAAATCTGGCTTCACTTCACAGCTTCGCCTCGTCGCTTTGTTTTAGTCGCTGAAGTCCGACTGTGTTTGTGCTGCTCACCTCGGTCAAACTAGCATCTGTTTGTTTCAGCTGTTTTCCAGTCCGTAGCTTCTCAGCATTGCAAGCATTCCTTATACAAACCAAGGGGAGCAGTTAGCCCGAGCTAACAGCAGGAGGCTTCACACATTTAATCTCTCCATCAGAAACCAGAACATTCCTGCAGGGATTTAAGATTCAGGATTTTACCTGACAGGAGCTTTTACTGCAGGAGCTGCTGGTGTGAACTGAGAACTTTCACCTGGACCAGATAGAAACAGCAGCAAGATGTTAAACAGTAATCGTGATCATGTGTAGAAGAGCTGAAATTAAAGTGGTTTATCTGCAGCCGAACAGCTCAGCTCAGCAGATTAGCATCTAATAAATGTTGACGTATAATAAAGGCAGAGTGAATGTAGAGCTCTCTGCGCCTGTTAAACAGATGCGGCAGATTTCGGTTTCAAACATGAAAATTGAGATTCTTCTCAAACAGACAAGAGAGGCTGTACTAAACATGCGGATACACAACCAATCAGAACGAAGAGTCTAATCACTGACCCGCAGCCAATCAAAGTTCAGATCCAGAACACTGGAGCTTTGACTGGTCAGAGAGGAGACTCAGGTTTAACGACATGCGGGTTCTTTTTGTTTTCTGACAGATCAACTGGAAACAACAATGTTTCTGAGAGTGAAGAGACAGAAGTTAATGATGGTGTTAGTAACTGACTGAGGCAGTAACTAGTGTCACCTGTTGGTCTGAGGCAACCTGAGCTCCTCTTTGAGTTACACTGCAGTCGGACCAAAATTCAACCGGTGAAATTTACGTTATATGTCGTACATAACGTTATATGTTACCTGTGCTGACGTTCTACCTGTGCTGACGTGTTACCTGTGCTGACGTGTTACCTGTGCTGACGTGTTACCTGTGCTAATTTGTTACCTGTGCTGATGTGTTACCTGTGCTAACGTGTTACCTGTGCTAACGTGTTACCTGTGCTGATGTGTTACCCGCACTAATATGTTAACTTTGCTGACGTGGCACCTGTGATGACGCGTTACCTGAGGTGATGCGAGCAGCAGGCTGAGGCTCCATGCCAGCAGCAGCATACGTCGGTTCCTGCGATGCGCACTCAGAGCATCCAGCGGGTGCAGGATGGCGTGCTGACGGTCGAGGCTGATGACGACGAGAATGAATGCGGAGGCGTGCATGGCAAACAGCTTTAGGAAGCAGAGCAGCTTACAGAGCACGTCTCCTCCATACCACTGCACCGTGATGTTCCACACCGCGTCCAGAGGCATCACCACGAATGTCATCATCAGGTCGGCCAATGCTAGGCTCAGCATCAGTGGCCGCAGGTGAGACGCCAGCCGTCGGCCACGCCACACACTAGCCAACAGGGCCAGGTTACTGCAGGCCGCGAACAGGAAGAGGACCAAGGTGGCTCCAACACGGAACTGAGCTGCTCGAGTGAAACTGGGAGCCTCCCAGTCTGAGAGGGGGGGGTACTGAGAGTTGTTGGGAAGGGGCAGGGCAACAGAGCTGGTGGGTGGAGCAAGTGATGACAGTCTAAGGACTGACCAGTTACCTGACATCCTGCAGAGAAGGAGAAGGAGGAGATCAGGCTAGATTCCAGACTGGAGTTTAATTATTGGACAGTTAAAAGATTATGATATATTCATAGTTTTCACTGAGCATTCTGCGGTGACTCATTCATGGAAATGAATCCTTGAATTTGTGTCTTTTAAAATTACCTAAATTTTGGGGCTACTTGATTGCCGATTGGTTAAGGTGCATACCACATGGGCACAAAAGCTGCCTGAGCAGCTAGACCCCGGTTCGACGCCCAGCTGGCTGGACCATTTGCTGCATGCCACTCCCCTACTTCCTCTCCCTGCATTTCCTGTCAGTTAAACTGTAATTTCAGGTTTGGCTGTGTTTTATAATTACCCAGCAGGCATGCAGCCACCAACATCGTTAGATGTTGATATTTGGTTGAATGTAGGTTGTGACGTCGGGTGACCAAAATTCAATGTCAGGACAACATCTAACGCCAACGTCAATTTGACGTATAATGAAACCTGACGTTTATATTTTGTTGGTTTAAGTTGTGGTGTTAAGTAACCAAAGTCAAACATCTTCCAAACGTCTCATTCCAATTCCATCTTGACATAGAAAACTGACATTCTAGTCATGAGGTATGGTAACCAAAACCCAGTGTCTGCTAAACGTCACAATGTCAGTTAGCCAATGTTGGGTTTTGGTGTCAACCCGATTTTCATTTCCAACTAAAGACCAACATCTTTCTGACGTTACATTGATGTCCGATGCCAACTGGGTATGCAGATGACACCCCGATATACCTCAGTCCCACTGACTGTTCATGCAACTACATGCAACAAATCAATGACTGAACATCCTTCAGTTAAAACAGCCAAAACTGAAAAAGTTATTTGTTTCCAAAGAAAAACGGCTCAGGAGTTGGGCTCATTTCAACTCTCTTTCTCCGAGACAGAGAGTAAAGTAGTCTGAGTAAAACAGTCACATCCAATCAATAACAAAATGTACCAGTAAAATATGATTAAGAAGGTCCAGTTTGTGGTACAGATTAATGTCTTTAAAGGTTTATAATAGGGTTGTAATACTCACAGAGACAACAGTTTTATCTTTAATCATGATGATCATGAGGTAAAAAACAAACACACAGTGTTCATGGTACAAAGTCGTCTACCAGGAATGTGACCTCGCATGCATGCGACTGGTCGAAACAGCACTTTATTTCATGACACTATGCTGCTGCTGAGCCTGGTTCAGCCTTTTTGCCGATGACTGCGTTGTTTAGCTATAATAGAATACATTAACATAAGTATTATGTATAACATAACAGAGCTGAGATTCTCAGGTCTCCCCACAAAAAACTGAAGCTCATTCAGAACACTGCTGTTCTGTCCTGTGAGCCTTTAAATGGAGACGCACAACTTCCATAAATCTCTGAAAATGTCATATTCTCCAGTATTTCACAATGAAAACACAAAGAACAGTCAGAGGTTTGTAGCAGATTTGTGTACTTTTTCTTCCTTTTTTATCTAATAATCGTCTTGTGACCCCCCTGGGTAGTCCTGACCCTCATGTTGAGAACCATAGCAGCAGACACAGGGAGGCAGTTTACAGGCTATGTGATACGATCTGCAGGTTTCTGTGTGACTGAAGCAGAATCACCTGCTGCGCCCTGATAGGATGCCTGCAGACCACCTGTCCGTCTATCTATCTATCTGCTAACAGACCATCAGCTCTTATTGTGATGGAGCCTTACCTTCTGTCTTCCTGTGATCTGCTGATTGAAGATCAGAGATAACTCTCATTAAAGCCCGAAGACTCTGTGGAGAACCTGAGGGGTTACCATGGTAACTGATTCACATGGCCCAATGAGGAGTCAGCTGACAGTGACTCAGACCAGGACCTGGATTGTTTCACCCGTTTAGGTTTTAAATCAGACCTTATTGGTTCATTAAAGTACAAAGCTTTAATCAGTCTAATGTTGAGTGTCTGTCAGTGTTCAGTCTGATTACCGCCAGCAGGAGAGATCAGCCAATCACAACCTGATAAACACCTAACTGACCTATCAGAGAATGGAGCGATGAACACATACAGTGCAGGAGTCACCAGGACTGAGACCCACATCACTGGAGCGTGTGCTTTCATTTCTATATTTCTGTCCGCTTGTGACTTTTATTTTGGTTAAGGCAGAGACCAAATAGTTTCCTCTCTGGGGTAACAACCGCCTCCTTTTGCGACTGTGTTTAAATCTCAATGAAAATGTATCACAAGACAAAAAGATGAACCGTTTTCATCCTGTTGTGTGTGTGTGTGTGTGTGTGTGTGTGTGTGTGAGTGTGTGTTGTTGCTGCAGAGTTTCTTTAAGCATCTATTTTCACTACTGCTGAAACTCAATCTGAATACACACAAACTGTTTGAAGCTGCACTGTGAGCACAGCACACACACTTCTCCTCACTGTAGTGTTGTCAGTGTGTCACCATCACCATCATCATCATCGTCATTGTCAGCTGATCAATAGTAGTTTCAGCCTGTGTTGTATCACATCTTATTGCTCTGTGCTTAAATACAGTTTCCATTTTCCTGCTACATGATGTTTCTGCTTCACTACATTTATCGGGTCTATGTGGTGTATATATATATTGTATGGTTCATATATCACAGTGTACTGAGGTTCTGCTGCAGTCAGACTGGATGTTTTAGTATACAGGAAAACATTATCCACATTAATATTAATGTCATATTGATTATTCTGAAATTAATACATACACATTCACACACACACACACACACACACACACACATACGCGTGCACACACAAGTCAGGTTACCACACAGAGCATCTGCAGTTATTTTTGGCAGCAGGATAAGTGTGTTTGTGTGTGTTTCTGTCTGTGTGTGTGTGTTAATGATGTTAATGTCACCTTGGTAACCTCCACTTTCCTCTGCAGATCAGAAACCTGCAGAGCCGCAGGCCCCTCCTCCTGTATCCGATTGGCTGGAATGTCCTCTGTATCAAAGTAAACTAATTAAACTGGTCTCTGCTGACATCTGTCGAACCCTAATCTCAACCTAACCTTCACCTAACCTAGACCTAAACGTTCCCCTGTACTAACCTGGACCCTAGCAGGTACACTAACAGTTCAGGGACTTTGTTTCCCCTGCAGTCATCTCCTCAGGCTCAGCTTCCTCGCAGACCACATTCAGATCTCTGCAGTACCGAGACTCTTCCTCTCTCCATCCTCCCCCTGATCCATTGTGGCTGGACTGGACTTCATCTGTACGTCTCTTTGGACAAAATCCTCTTCCAAATGAATTCAAGTAAATGTCATAGTTTCAACCTGAGATCAACCAATTTAAACTCAATGGTTCATTGACTGAGAGGCTGAATTCAGTTCATCTTGTCTTTGTACAGACAAACACGTAAATCCTGAACCTGCGCTGACAAAGACAGAACTAACATCAGTCTGAGTCTCAGAGGAAGATATGAAACAACAATTAGGACTGTTCCTTTAATCTACATCCTGGATTATGTCACAAAACCAAACCCTGTGCTCACCCTGTATGGAAAACATAGCCGACAATGCTGGATGGAAAAAACTGTGGTTCAAAAGGAACCTTATCTTTGGACAATCTTTATGCTAGGCTAAGCTAGCTGTTTCCCCCCGTTTCCAGTCTTTATGCTCAGCTAAGATAACCAGCTGCTGGATGTAGCACATCATGTCGAGTCTTCACCTAAACCTTCATCGTTCACATCTTTCAAAAGTACAAACACTCCTGACTCCATCTGTGAAAAGAATTTGAACTTCCTCATATCACACCAACATCAAGAAAAACTGGATTGAAACTGTCAGGTATTTTTGCCTCTCCACTTCTTGATAATAAACTCTAAAGCGCCCCCTCTGAGCAGAGACCAGGGTCAGGAATGGAAAGTGATTCCGGTTCAAGACCATTTTATTGAGTTTCCATCATTTTCAGACTTGTGCAGTGAAAGAGATCTTGTTCAGGGATTAGAGAGAAGTTCTCATTGTGCAGAACGGTTCCTGTGTTTTAATGCTGGCTGCTCAGAGTGGAGCTAAACTTAACATCTTTATATGATGATCATTTCATGTTCTGTGCTGCAATAAATAGAAAGGATGGTTGTTTTTTTTAATCTTACTTAACTATTATATTTACTTTTTTATATTTCATAAAATTATAAATTTTATAATATATTTAATAATCTGCCACTCTTCACGTATGATTTCAACCTCTTTCCTGTAGAGATCGACTTGGTGCAATAATTTTCAAGAAGTGTGTATCTTAAAAGAAAATTGAATAAGGGAGCAAAGGACCAAGAAAAAAAAAGGCATCTTATTTTGGAGAATTCATCAAACTATTTGACTTGTATTAAAACTGGCTAAAAGGATCTAACTGCAATGGCCACTTGTTTTTAAATTTAAGACTTTTTGGGCAAAAAAAACAGAAAAAATGACTTTTGCAGAGTTTTGCGGTGTCTAACATTTACAAAGGGGCCTAACCAGTAATTGCAGCTGTCAGATAAATGGAACAAAGGCCAAGTATAAAGTAGCAGAAAATAGAAGGAACTGGTACCTCAAACAAGTACAGGACTGGAGTCAATCTACTTAGTTACTTTCCTCCACTTAAACCTGCCAGAATGATTTTTACATTTAATAAAATTTCAGTAAATTTCTTGTTTTTTTAAGATGAATACAGCCCTGACGCACTGATCAGGTTCTAGGTCTGAGTTACTGACTCTGCCGGTCTGTCAGAGAGGCTTTTATTGTGAAAGGATAAGTGTTTTTACCTGAATCTTTTCTCCTCTTTAGGTCGAACTCTTCTGTTCTCCTCTCCTCCTCATGTTCTGTCTTCAGTCCAACACAAAAGCAGCACACAGAACCCACAGAGAACCAAGCAGAACCTGCGGGACACAATCTAATAAACAGAATGCGCTCTGATCCGGATCCGTTCAGGATCCTGTCTGCAGCAGCAGCAGCTCTGCTCTGCAACACTGAAGAGACTGAAGACGGACTGCAGCACAGAGGAGGAGGAGCTCTGTGTGTGTGTGTGTGTGTGTGTGTGTGTGTGTGTGTGTGTGTGGAGCTGCTTTATCAGCAGTATCAGCCTGTAATGAATTAAACATCAGTCTGTTTCTATGGAAACCACCTGGATCCACAGCAGGAAGTTTAAATCTGCTCCTCACAGGTGGGTTTACCTGAACGACAGAAAACTGGAGCTGCCAGTTCTTTACACCACATCACATGAAGTAAGATGCACCTGGAGGCTCTGCACCTCTGTCTCTGTCATCGCAGCGCAGACTCTGCTCTGCAGTCATCGTTCTCACTGAACTTCATCTCCACATTTTATTCAGCTGTACACAGATACTGATTGACCTATTGACTGATTGATTGATTGACTGATCCTTCAGGTTTAGGTTCATTTAAACAAAATAACAACAGAAACTGAAACACAAGTGTTCACATAGCCATAAAATCACTGACATTAACTGAAATCAGTAACTTATTAGAAAGACGGGATTATAAATAAATGCATTCACATATCACAAACGCAAACGTGATCACGCCTGCGCATACAGATGTGCACGGTATCAGTACCTTTTATCAACAGAATAAACAAACAATAATGTTCCTGCAGGTCTTTGTGATGTTCAACGGACTCTGTGTCTCTGCAGGTCTCTGTGACGTGGATCGGACTCTGTGTCTTTGCAGACATGTGGCTCCGACCTGTTCTGACTCTAATTATCACCTGGACGTCACCTGACCTTTACTGAAGCGAATTAAAGCCACACTGTTTCCTTCTGATGACCGTGTTTCCATGGAAACCACAGTCCAATCCCACATATGATAACTATTTAATCAATACACGATCAATGACATCATCAGCTGTGGGGGAGTCAGGATCCAGACTGATGTGGATTTCCTCTCCGAGACTACATCAGTGAACAGAACCGAGACCTCCAGCTGCCCACAGGGGGCGTCACCTCTCTGATGTCGCCTGGGCTGGTGAGCGGCGCCTCGGTCTCCCGGACCAGTGAGGTCTCACTGCATGGAGACATCCGCCAATCAGGACTCAGCTCACGATTATTGAGTTATTTTGTAATGTCTTTTATTTGAATCTTTTTTATATAAAATGTTTTATAAAGTTTGTTGCGTTTTGATTAACAGGTGTCAGTTACCTGTCAGTGCGAGTGTTCTCTCTGTCGGACCACAGCTCAGCTGAAAACACACAAAGGTACATCATGCCGCAAATCTTTAGATTAACCTGAAATTATATTATTAGAGCAGTTCTCCTGACTTCTCCTAGCTTCTTCTAACTTCTCCTTTGTTCCTCTGATTTCTGAATTCTCCTGAGTTCTCCTAAGTCCTGAGCTCTTTTTATAGTTCTCACATGTTCCCCCGAGTTCTCCTGACTTCTCCTCAGTTCTCCTCATGTTTTAACAGACCTGTCAAATTACTGATCACAGAGATCCATCACTTTTGACTCCAAGATTCATGTGAATCAAACATGAATCATTCAGCTCATCAGTCCAGGAGAACCAGGTGTTCACTGGATGTTCACCAGGTGTATGAGGTCGCGGTGACTCACTGTGCTGCTGTTGGTCTGACTGGTCTGACTGGTACGAACTGGAAATAGAGATACAAACGTTCATGTTCACAGCTGTTTGTTCTCAACTTGTGGCTCAGAGCCCAGCTGCGGTCACTGGACGTGCAGATCAGATTTATTGATGACCGATCAATATGTTCTTGACAAAAAACTTCCATCACTATGTCAAACTTATGTAACTTCACAATTTACTGTGTTACCTGTGCAGTCCAGGTGCCATGCTCATGTATTCAGGTCCCTCAGTGGCTCCACCCCCTGCTGACCCACAGTGCTCCGCTGCTTCCTGTCTACCTGTGGCATCTACTCCTGTTCACACACTGATGGTTAGTGTTTGATCGGAGACATGTTGTTACCATGGCAACACAGCTAGCGTTTGTTGTTCTTATTGCATATGAGGGTCTACAGATATTAGAAAAATATTCACTTTCTCACTTTTATTATTTCTACAGTCACTGGGAATCACTTTACAGTGCCAGCAGGACTTTTTTTGAAACTCACCTGGCCCCTCCCCCCTCTGCTCATCTTGCTGCTGGTTGGACGCTCTGCCCGGACTCTGTGTGATGTCAGACTTCCTGTGCGGAGGATGATAACGGGATGACACAGAGATGTGTCATGTCACTAAGAAACGATGTTTTGGCTCAGGTGAGTCACATCTTGTTAACATTAGAGTTGAATGTTGGTGACTGGAGACACAGTGAGAGATGACTGGGTGCTACCTGACACGCTGTTTGACAGGTGAGCCTTGTGGGTGTGGTCTGGGTGGTCGTGGTCCTAGTGGGCATGGCCTCTGCATTATTAAAACAGTCAGAAATCAAAGACAACATCAAATGTTTGTCTGAGGCATGATGTGGTGTTGTGTTCATGCGATCAGACCTGCAGGCCGATGGCCAGACTCTGCTGCAGTGCTGCAGTCAGTCCCTCCACCAGACGATCCCGAACACTACGAGAACTGTCCTGAAAACACAACATGAACAATGCCACATTTAAAAACATCAAGAGTTTTATATCTGACAACCGAAATAACAGGAAGTGCTCTGCGATTGGTTTGTGATGTTGTTGATGTAAGCGTTGGTTTAACAATTGATTGTCTGAAGTTGTTGGATAAAAAAATCCCAAGTGGATAAATTCATCAGCTCACACGGTGAAGCGCATACCACAAAGGCTGAGTCCTTAACACGTCAGCCCAGGTTCAGATCCAGTCTGGGCTCTTTGCTGCATGTCATCCCCTATCTCTCTGTCATCTAACCTTCCTGTCTCTCTCCATTGTCGCTATCACAACAGATGCAAAAATGCCAGAAAAAAATAACTTTTAAAAAGTGATAATGTACGGATGTATAATGCATTTAAAAACTTAATGTTGTGCGATTGTGTTAATCTCATTCCCTCATCTTGTTTTAAAGTTCTTTTACCACACTGGCCTTTTCAGCTGTGTCCATTAATAACAACACTGGATTCACTGAGTTAATATCTGACATCTCTGATGATCTAAATCAGAGTTGTTGGGTATTTTTAAGGAAAAGAAAACAGAAAGACTTTAGTATGAACACTGACAACACCTTTGAACATTTTCCTTTCAAAGTTGTGTTAATGACGTGTATTACAGAGCTGAGTTCAGGTTCTCTGTGAGGTCAGTCTGATTTATTCCTTTTTTAAAGATTACTTGTGCCTTTATTTTATAGCAGACATAAGGAACCAGACAGGAAATACAGAGTGGGGTATGACATGCAACAAAGGTCCCAGGCCGGGAATCAAACCGTGGCCATTGTGGTGATGTGGTGTGCTAGTTAACCATTAAGCTACCAGGGCAGGGTCTGACTTCTTCTTTATTGTTTAGGGATTTTACCTGGACACAACCTGAAACTTATAAAAAAGCTAGTAAGTGGACCTTAAATAAAGAAGATTTTGTCAAACTGAAACTTTGATTGCTGATTTTGATTTCAGTTCTCAGTTACGTTTCAGTCTCCAGAGTCCAGGTCTGCTCTTCAGTTTTTGGAGTTCAAACTGTGGGTGAGCTAACCTGAAATGTCATAATAATCGCTTACTGAACAGGAAAACTGCATGTTCACAGCTACAGTACTTACAGGAGTAGGTGGGTCTGCTCCTCTTTAAATAAGTTTGTCTGTTGGATTTTTTACAGCCTGTCTGATGGTCTAACTGCTCCTTGTTCTGGTTTTAGTCACAGTGTTCACAGATGTCAGACATTAGCTTGGTAAGTAAAGTTATACTGATAGAAATGATGGGCAACACTGTGAAAAGGTGTGGGAGAACATGCAGGTGTGCTGCTGTTACCTTGCAGTGAGACAGAGTGCTCAGAGCCTGCTTGTAGAGTTCAACAGCTTTCTGCTGCTTCCTCTGCTTCAGGTAACACTCTGCTAAAGACTCACACACCTGGACCTGAGCCAGGTGGTCCTCTGCAGACAGTAAGACAGACAGGTAGAGAGGAGGTACAAACTAATAAACATTACTAAAGAGTAGTAAAGAAGTTGCTAATGTTACCGGTGTCTCTGAATCCCTGCAGAGCATGGATGAAGCTCTCTGCTGCCTCCTCTTCATCACCCAGCTGACTACAGGCAAACGCCAGGTTACTGAAACAACGAGCCTGGTCGGCACGGCAACCTAGAGAGCCTGCACACACACATGCACACCCATACACCTGTATATTATCACTTCACATTATCCTGAATATATGAAATGCATTGTGAATATTACTTTATATCGACTTTTTTGCGAATGTGCAGCTGAATCAAGAAGCTCAGATTGATCAGTTTGATAGGTGATTGATTAGCATGATAGATGATTGATCAGTGTGACGGAGGATTCATCAGTGTGGTAGGTTGCCGATCGATGTGATGGGTGTGACAGGCGATTGACAGGTTTGACAGGTGTACAGTCTGTGTGTGACTGACCGTAGAGTCCAGCAGCCAGCCTGTGGTATCCCACAGCAGAAGGGAACTGGCCCACAGAGTTCAGAGCAGCTCCCAAGTTGTGCAACACTTTGGCCCGCAGGGGGGGCCACTGAGCTGCAGGGCCCATAGCCTGCTGGAAACACTGCACTGCCTCATTGAAACACCTGAGCCAGCAGTAAGACACGCCTACCGACAGGTACAGCTCACCTGGACCACAGCAGCAGGTAGACAGATTAATCAACCATTAATCCATGAATCAGTCAAGTAATCTGTTTAATAAAGGTGATTACCCAGAGTCCTCGGGTCGGTGATGCTGTCCTTCAAACTCAGACACTCTGTCAGCACGCTGATGATGTCATCATGGCTAAACTGATCCGACTGGATCATGAAATTTCCCGCCTCTTTCAGGGCAGTGGCTGCAAAATCCAACATGGCTGCCACTTTGTAACTCTCGGCTGCCCGCAGGAGACCGTGAACTGCCAGAGACCAGTCCTATAACGCACACGCACACGCACACACACCTACCTGTCACCTGATGTCTTTCACCTGTCATGTGGTAACTATCACCTGACATCTTAAATGTGTCACTTGTCACAATATACTACATCTTGTCAAGTGTCAGGTATCACTTGTGTCCTGACACCTGACACCACTTCTTCTAATTCTGCTTCAGATTCAGGTCCTGGTCCAGGTCCTTGTTCTGACCTGCATTCTGCTGTAGCAGCTGCTCATCTCCATGCAGGCGTCTCCCTCGTTGCCTCTGTCTCCCTGTGATCTGTACAGCTGTGCGGCCCGCAGAAAGTAGGCGGCGGCTTCTCGGCTCTGCCCCAGTGCATTTTGGGCCAGTGCGAGGTTGAACTGGAGGTCTGGGAGCCGGTCACCCCTTGGACCGGGGCAAACCCGCCGCAGGAAGTCCAGACCTTTCTGCGGTCTTCCCACCTCCACGTAGGCTGCTCCCAGGTTAAAGGAACAGGCTCTGAGGACCCGGGAGTCCTGCAGCTGAGGGGGAGCAGAGCATGATGGGAAATGTATTACCTGCAGCAACTACAGTTTTATTCCTCCTCCAGCCACTACAACTAATACTACTACTCTACAAGTATTACAGCCACAACTGTTGTTACTACTGTAGGTCTCTGGACTCGTATGTGTCTGGCAGACGAAGAGCATCAATACCAGAGATTCCTTTAATGTTATCATCAGTTTCCTCGTGTATCAGAGAATCCTGCTGTTTTGTAACGTCCCACAGAAAAACAAAAGGGAATGACAAGACGTTCAGGTGGGGCGCTCATTTAATTCCTAATTTCTCACCTGCTGTAGGCTAAGCTGGCTGTACCAGGGTTTCTTAACGTCTTTCTCACCAGTTGACCCTCAGCAGTCTAACTGGTTTGTGACCTTTGACCCCTCAGCAGCCTCACCCGTTTGTGACCTTTGGCCTCAGCCGTCTCACCTCTTCTGCAGCCTTCAGAGCGTTTTTAAAGCTGCTCAGAGCATTTTCAGTCCGTCCCTCCTGCAGAGCTTGATGACCAGCAGATGTTAACTCCTCGATGTCCACCGTCTGAACCTTAGACACCACTGAGGCCTTCGTCCTCATCTCCCGCTCCCTCCTCTTCCTCCTCACTTTCACTTCCTTCTCACCTGGAGTGGACGCATCAGATGCCATGACAGAACTGTAAGAGGACTTACCTGGAAAGGGTCTGAAGAGACAGAAACACATGGACATTAAAACATCAAATCAAGGCGCGTTTAAACATGAACCTAACAACCATTGTCAGACAATGAGCTGATTGGCTTATTTATTGTTCCATCAAATTATTTATTAAAATCTTAAGACTAATGTCAAATGTTTGGTTTCCTCAAACTGCTCGTTAAATCTGACCAACAGGAAAAAAAACCAAATGGATTCAATTTTATAATTTTACCTGAGTCTAAATTTAATACTATGTAATTCAGTTGAAATTATTTACATTTTATTTTATTTCATTAAAATTTCAAATATGAAACGCAGAAAATCAAGCGGCTGTTTGCATTGTTAAAGTGTTCCTGTTACCTGATAAATAACAAAAATGATTAATTAACCAAAAATCAGTGAAATATAATTTTAGTTAAATGTTATATTGTTGTGGTGGAAGAGACACAGTCGCTTTATTTCAAACGGATTTATTTTGAAAAAACCTGTCTGTGCTTTTGTGTCTGTTGGTTGAAGCTAAAGCTAAAACTAACACTGGCCTCTGCTGCGAACATTGACACATTAACATCTCTGAGATAAAACTAAATTACCTCTCTTTTTCACACGCAGGAGGGAAGATGATTGGGTGAACCTGATCCTAAATAATTCTGAACCATAACATAAGTTAAAAAAAAACAGCTATGTGAACTCACGGCTGAACAAACTGAACGGTTCAGAAAAGTTTCCAGAGAAGAAAAAGATGTTATTGAGTAAAATGTTGTTGACACAGCAGAACTTACTTCTTTTACTAAAATGTGATTTATTGTGATTTTTTTTCCTACGTTATAGTAATATACAGTATCTTGGAGAAGTTATCGAGAGCAAACTGTGTATTGAATCCAATGTGGCAACGCCTTTATTTTCTTAGAAAAATAAACCCTTTAAATGTTTGTGGATCCACGATGCCTCTATTTTATCACAGTTATTTTTATTTGGTTTTGATAAAGTTAGAGTAAATTAGAGTAAGAGACATTTCGGGTCATTACGAAGGCTGTTCCTGATCAGCTTAAGTTACTGCTGTGTGGTCATCAGTTCACTCTTCCAGCTGACTAACAGGAATAAATCATCCTTTGTGTCTGCAGGTTCACCAAGGTAAACTTTCTAGTACCACATAGAATGTGATTTATTTACCTGTTCCAATTCACACTGACCAAAATATGAAAGATATCAGTGAGAATCAGTAGGGATGAGGCATATTATATACATATTATATTGTTTATTATTCCTAATGTTATATACTGTATAACAATGTTCTATATAGACATTAATATTTATTTGTTGTGTATATATTGTGTGAGGAGGTGGTCACAGGAAGCTGATGAGACTCTGCAGAGACAGAGACAGAGACAGAGACTGTTCTGAGGCCACATCAGCTCCGTGACAGACTGTGGGAACAACACCCTCCCCACCACCAACAGCAACCCTGGCTCACCTGCGACCTGAAGGGGCTGCTGAACAGGAAGAAGACAGCCTTCAGGGCGGGGTATCTGTGCATCTGTCCAACCTCAGCGTCTGAACTCAGACTCACTCACCGCTGCGCCCAATTCATATTTTTCACTCTCACACGCTAAGTTTCACTGGATGCTGCACTGTAGAGGCCGACTGTCTTACAGGAGGGGAGCTGGAACACGATCAGCCTGAGGTGGACCAAACACAGCGGAGTAGCGAAACGATTTTAACCTGCATTGTTTTAACCGATACCGATCCATTGATACGTGGCTGGATCGGAACCGACGCCGATCGTTAGGATCGGCTCGGGACATCTCTACACATTGTTATAGATCTGAATATTCTGATCTTTTAGTCTTTGCAGTTTGTGTGGCTCTATATATCCACCGACTTGCACTAATGTACAGTACATATGCAGCACACAGTATAGATATGGGTCTGTCCTCGGTCTCTATTCCCTTTCTACTATTTATACTTCCTTTTTATTTTTACACTTTATTTCGTCTGTTTAGTTGCTGTATATAATTTAGCATTTAATTGCATTGTTTGTTATTTGCCTGGTACCTGGCTCACCTGGTGCCGACAGGTAACACGAACACTCACCGTTTCCAGGTGAAGATGAAGCTCCTCCAACCTGAGCTGTGAAACGTTCACTAGTCAAAGTTCAGGCGTCACTAACTCTTTGGTTTTTCTGCTGATCTAACATTCATATACTCTGGGGATTTTTAGAGAAGCAGCCGACAGACACCTCACACCTGCTAATGTAGTTTGACTCGGTTTCTATGGTAACACAGAATAGCTCGTGGGGAGTAATTAAAACTACAGAGTTTAAAAGGGAGTCTGCATTATAAAGTTATTGAAGGTACGGAAGTGTTTTGTCCAATGTATTTTTGACAATGGTCAATGTTAAACTAAAGTTATTGTATGCGTTTATTTTACTTTGGACAATAAACTACACAGACCACAATCCAATGCAACAAAGGTTCCAGCCAATCCGAGAAGCGATTGACCGACCGACCAATCACAGAGCGGCGGGAGCTTTCAAACCGCAGACGGGAAAGAAGTCGCGGACCACATCGGACGGTTTGACACTGAGACTCGTTTTTATTCTTTAGACTGTTCGTCCTGGATTTAAACTGTGCGGGTTTTACAGAAGGGACGATAAATAACCAGCTGGACACGAAGACGCAGAGCTAACAGCCAACATGGCGGATTCCGCTGCAGATAGCCGCTGTGAGTTTCTTCTATCCCTGTCCGTCCCTCCTCTGTTCGTTTACAGAAACATGTCTATTCGCGTTTCGTGAAGAAACATGTTTTACTCATGTCATAGACCTGGAACATGTCTGTTTTTATCTGCTACCTGCTGATTCAATCTGTTAACTCTCAAGAGAACTGATAATTACATAATTCACATGAAGTCTAACTGGTTATATTTCTGTCAGATCACAGCGAGGAGAAATATATCCAGCATCAATAACAGTTATGTTTAATGTACAAACAAACGTCTGATTCTTTAACACTTATTGTTTGTTTTCATGTTCTTAAAACGTCTTATGATTATTATGGAAAAAGTTTGAAATGATTCACTTTTGATGGTTTGTTTTCCTTTCTTTTATAAACTTATACACATTTTAGGGCTGGTCATATTACATCGGATTAATACTAATACGGTTGCACTATCCTTTATTTTCATTACTGACCCGTCTGGTGATTATTTTCTAGACTAATTATTTCGTCTATAAAATGTCCAAAATTATGTCCTTTGTAATTTCCCACAGACAAAGAAGATATTTTCATATTACTTGTCTTATTGGACCAACACTCAAAGGTCATTCAGTTCGCTGATATATGATGAAGAAAAACAGTCTGTAGTGTGTGTTTGTGTTAAGTGTGTATTACTGTGTGTGTTGTGTAGATGAGCGTCTGACAGCAGAGCAGATGGATGAACAGAGGATCCAGAATGTG
Source organism: Xiphias gladius (assembly GCF_016859285.1). NCBI lineage: Eukaryota > Metazoa > Chordata > Actinopteri > Istiophoriformes > Xiphiidae > Xiphias > Xiphias gladius. The sequence continues at coordinate 30,336,906 of NC_053421.1, forward strand.
GCCTATCAGTACCTGTGCAGGTTGGAGGAGGCTAAAAGGTGAGTAGGACTCGGATCAGAGAGGTGGTCTCTGTCCTGTCACACACTGAGACAGTGTGATTGTCAGCATGTTACCTGTTCACGAAGCAGACTGCAGGTTAAACCAGGTGTAGTTTCAGGACATTCTCTTTTACAAAGGAGTTTTGAAACTGCCTGACCTCAGTTACCATGGAAACTGATCCTCCACACTCACCTGATCCTGCGAAGGTTCGTTTTCAGACTGAAACACGGAGTTTCCTTCAGAGTTCCTCCTGGCAGGCCTTAAGTACTGGCGAACTGTCAGTCTCATGGCTCTGCACATTATTGTAGTCCACGTTCAGTCTGTGTCTCAGGGCTCCAGAGCGCGGCCATTTCGGTCACACATTCGACTGACATTTATGACGTCTGTCTCTGTGTATGTGTGTAGTGTTATTTTTTTCTTCCCACCCACATTCTGTAAAGACCCGCCCCCACTCTGCCTCTGATTGACTTTGCTGAATGAAGGTGGGGGAAAAAACAAGACATTTGTGTATGTATGAAACCACACCCTTGTCTCCTCCGAGCAACATCACAACCTTAAATCCTACTGGTAATTCAAAATGAAGAGAACTATTGATTGTTTTTTCGTCAAGAAAAATGCTGCAGTGTCCATTGCACCTGTCCCCGGCCCTGAAAGGCCCAGCTCAGACCCGACATCATCGGAGTAGGTAACTGCTCCACCACCTGTCCCCTCTGTCCCTGGTAATATCAGTGGTGGAAGAAGTATTCAGATCCTTTACTTAAGTAAAAGTACCAATACAGCAATGTAAAAATACTCCATTACAAGTAAGAATCCTGCGTGAAAAAACGCTACCAGATTAGTGTAATATTTTTGTTTTGTAGAAGTTTAGAAAAGGAAAGGGGCCTCATAAAAAAGTTTGGGCACCCCAAGAGATTTAAGCTCTCGGAGAACTTTTACCAAAATCTCAGACCTTACTTAGCTTGTCACGGCTGTGGCTCGGTCACAGTCATTGTTCGGAAAGGCCAGGTGATGCAAATTTCAAAGCTTCATAAATACTCTGACTCCTCAAATCTTGTCCCAACAATCAGCAGCCGTGGGCTCCTCTAAGCAGCTGCCTGCCACTCTGAAAATTACTCTGACTGATGACCACAAAGAAGGAGAAGGCGATAAGAAGATAGTAAAGTGTTTTTAGGTGGCTGTTTCCTGAGTTTGTAATGTAATTAAGTAATAGAGGTTGACAGGAACATTGGAGGGCAAGTTGAGGTCTGGAAGACCTTGAAACTTAAATGTGAGAAAACTGGTGGGATTGCTAGTAAGGCCAATCAAACCCCCGTTTGACTGCAAAAGACCTTCGGGAAGATTTAGCAGACTCTTGAGTGGTGGTGCACAAATATGACCTCCATGGAAAAGTCATCAGAGGAAAACTTTTCATGCGTCCTCACTACAAAAATCTGTGTCAGAAGTTTTCAAAGGAACATCTAAACAAGCCTGATGCATTGTGGAAACAGGTCCTGTGGACTGATGAAGTTAAAATAGAACTTTTTGGCCGCAATGAGCAAAGGTATGTTTGGAGAAAAAAGGAGCAGAGTTTCATGAGAACACCACCTTTCCAACTGTTAAGCATGGGGCTGGATCAATCAAGCTTTGGGTTTGTGTTGCAGCCAATGGCACAGGGAACATTTCACTGGTTGAGGGAAGAATGGATTCAATTAAATACCAGCAAATACTGGGAGATAACCTCACACCATCTGTAAAAAAGTTGAAGATGAAAAGGGGATGGCTTCTATTTCAGGATAATGATCCTAAACACACCTCAAAATCCACAATTGACTACCTCAAGAGGCGCAAGATGAAGGTTCAACAGTGGCCCTCAAAGTCTGCAAATGTAGTTGAAGTATTAAAGTAAAAGTACTGATGGATATATTGTTATATATGACATCATTAGATTCGACAGATTAGATCTGATCATTTATCGAAATTAAACCATTTGAGAAGTTTAGAGGGAAAAATCACCATTTGTTGGATTTGTTAACAACTCATAGACATCTGAAATGTGACACCGATGAAACACTGCTGTTTGTAAAATGTCAGAAGCCAAACAGGTCTGAAACCACTGGTTTAATCTTTAACAATGTGTTGTACTTCAAAAGCTTGTTATATGATTCATTGTGTAAAATATTCATCTTAAAAGTAATTAGTAACTAAAGCTGTCAAATAAATGTAGCGGAGTACAGGTATATTTTAACAGAAAATGAAAACACTCAAGTAATGTACAAGTACTTTAAAATTGTACTTAAGTACAGTACTTGAGTAAACGCACTTAGTTACTGGGTAAGATGCCTAATCCTGACCCCACTTCTTCGGTTGAGATGGCCTCATGTGACACAGAGCCAGAGCCTACAACCTCATTTTGAGAAATGCTTAAAAAAAAAAAGTGGGAAGGGGGCTGAGAGGGGGGCCGGGGGTGTGGATGTGTGAGAAGTTGCTCAGTGACCACAAGGCACCTATTCTAGAGGGCTCTTTGGAGGTGGAGGTCTTTTCCCCTCCAGAATCCCCTGAAGCGAGCATTAGTGCGGTGGAGGACCGTGGCGGTCCCGACCCGTTGGCTCCAGCCCCGGTAAAGCCCGAAGTCGGAGCTCTTGGAGCTGAGCGTGTCGGTATCGAGGGACCTGCTGCCGTCTGCAGCCACTGCTGAGCCACACGAGGGACTGAAGGGACAGACTGCAGTCCGGTGGTGCTGCTACCGTCACAAGCACAAGTCTGAACCACTGCACCAAAACTGAAAAATACTAAGTAGAGGGTTAGAAAAAAAATAGCACAAACTCCTGTGAATGATGAGTCTGGATCAGTGTATATTTGAAAATGAGCGCGGTTTCACAGATTCCCCCCCCCAAGGACAGGTGCTGGGGGAGGTGGACCGCCCCCCTCTGATTAGAGGGTGTTAACAGTCTTTTTCTTTTTTTTTTTAATATAAATGTCATGATGCGAAGGAGTCCCAAACGCTGGACTCTATGTCAGCATTGGCCTCGCCATGTTCAGGATGATTTAAAACAGTAGATGGCGTGTTGAGCCATTTTCATTTTCAATGAAATGCTGATTTTTTTATAACTTCAAAAAGAAATGTCAGCATCAACACCAGCAGCGATGAGTTTCATCACAGTACAGTCACATCATTTAGTTTACAGCTCAAAAAACATGGTTAAGAGTGCAGTAGCTCTCTAAAATGTATTACTGTGGTGCCAAAAGGGGCGGTGAAAAACCTAAATTATGTGCTAGTGCACCAGTGCAACTAGTGTAATAAGTTACTCTGGAGCCCTGTGTCTGAGTCCATATTCAGTTGAGTCTTTGGATTAGAATATTGTCAGATTTGCTATTAACTCACCTGTCTGCCTCCTGACTATGATGTGATCCGGCTGTTGTCATGGATGTGTCTTTGTGATGACAGACAGGCAGTGATGGAGGCTCCTGCAGCTGTGTAACCTCACTCATCTTTTTTTGGTTTCCTACTCAGGTGGATGGAGGCGTGTCTGGGGGAGGAGCTTCAGGCACCCACTGAGCTGGAGGAGGCGCTGAGGAACGGAGTCATTCTCGCCAAACTGGGTCATCGATTCGCTCCTAATGCCGTACCTCTGAAGAAGATCTATGACCCTGAGCAGCGCCGATACCAGGTCACACAACACAGACTCACATCACCACAAGACACACAGACACGCAACATGACACAGACACACAACACCACACAACATGACACGACACATGACTCTATCATCTGTATATCAATGTGTCAATACTCAATAATCATCTATGTATTGATGTGTCCGTAATTGGTAATGAGCTGTCTACTGATGTGTCGAAAGTCAATAATCAGTTTACATATTATATTATATATTATGTATTGATCTGTTCAGGCTGTGGGTCTTCAATTCCGTCACACCGACAACATCAACCACTGGAGGAACGCCATGATGACGTTAGGACTGCCAGCGGTCAGTGAACAGACCAATTGATCAGAGTATTGATCAGATGATCGGTTTGAGTTTAGAGTGATAACCTGTTGTTGTTTTCAGATCTTCCATCCAGAAACTACCGACGTGTATGACAAGAAGAACATGCCCCGAGCTGTTTACTGCATCCACGCACTCAGGTGTGGTCACCTGTTCACATGTCTACCTGTACACCTGTCTGTTTAACTTGGGCCTAGGGCTGGGCGATATGGACCAAAAATCATGTCTCGGTATTTTTAGGCGGAATGGCGATACATGATCTACTATATATTTCTCTGTATTTTCTACTAAGTGGGCTAAATGTTCAGTTGAAAGTCAAAGCCACGTGTGAGAGGTCACAATCAGTTTTATTGAAACAATCTGTGATCATAAAATGCAAAGACAGGGTTTCCTTCCCTGTTTGAAAATATACAGCTGCGAAACATGTCAATGAAAAAATTAGATAAAATAAAAAGCCTATATGTAAACAAAATAGGCCTATCTCTAAGAATGTTCCTTCAGTTCTTTTCAACAACAATAACTGATTTAAATTACAGTACAATTACAGGATTTCCTCACCTGCTTATCAAAAGACACAACTGTGCAAATAGCAATAAAAATGTAAACAGAACTGATCATTTCAATCGGAAACATCACCAAATAATTAAACAATTTTTTTTTTTTTTTTTTTTTTTACAAACCAGGTCTTCAGATTCTCCCACAGGTTGAGAATTAACTTGTGGTGGTGGGCGGCACAGCGTGTGATGTACAAGCAGAGACTCGTGCAGTTTAGAGGGGCGAGTGTAACCCAGGTTATTTTCTATAGCTATAATTTACAGATGTCCCCTAAACACCTCATATGCAGACTATCAGACGCTACAAATTACTGATGGTCCCTAGACAGCTCAGATACAGGCTATCCGTAGACGCTAGCTTGGTAGCTGCGCATAGAGAAGCCTCTAGTCCCCACTCAGTTACTGCAGCGCACACAACTCATACAGGTGAGTGGCCTCACTGTGGGAAGAAATGGGTTATCTAACGCAACATCAAGTTATATCGATATAATATTAGACAAATACAAAGAAGTTAAACACATGATCCAGGCAGAGAGCAACAGCTGCAGCTGCCAAATGCAGGAAAAACAGATGGAATAAAATCACCCACTATGTGAATGTGTGAGTTAACAGGCTCATAATATCCCTGCCCGTCATTAGGACACAGCAGTGAGCAGACTGACTGTCGTGTCTTATAGGTACAACAGGTACAAGGCTTCGGAGCTTCGGTCAGTCTCCGTCGTAGGATGATCTCGGTAGACAAAAACCCAATGACAGGAAAAAGATGAGATGAAGAAGACAGGAGCGGACCAGCTCTTACACAGGGGTCCAGTCCTGCTGAGGAGCTGGTCCTCTGCAGTAATGAGGGTCACTTTTAATAAAATCATCAGGAAAAGACAAAGGGGTTTTCTGGTCTCTGAACACTCTAGTCCTCCTCAGAGACCCTCACCGAGCTCCACGGGATCTTCTACGAAGGTTGACGCCATTTTCTTTTATACACATTGATCTGTTATCTTAAACATAACCTGCTCTGGAGCAGGTTATGTGTGTGGCATTAAATTACCGTGGTGATGTACCCCGGTAGGAAGTGAACCACCGTCGTAGCCCTGAAAACCCAAAATTTAACCTGAGGTTACCTGCTGACCACATATCCTGCTTTGTAGTACAGGCATCTGTTTACCTGTCTGTTGACCTGCTTACCTGTCTGATTACCTGTCTCTCTGCAGCCTGTATCTCTACAGAATGGGTTTGGCTCCACAGATCCACAACCTCTATGGGAAAGTCAAGTTTACTGGTAAAATTACAGACCTCCTACCTTTCTCCTTTCTGTCATTCCTTCCTTCGTTCCGTTTCTATAGTCTCAGTTTATTCACCCCAGCCAGTGGACTGAGCTAGCAGAGTACACACTGATTGTGTTTGTTTGTTTGTGTTGCGTTCAGAGTTTGACTGATCTCTGGACTCAGCAGAAACTCCGTTCCTTCTCGTCTTTCCCTCCATTCTGTGAATCTCGTCCTTTCCCCTCTCCTCTCTGTGCTTTTATGAGAAATCAGGTTGATTGCCAATAAATAAACTTTGATAAACACACATTTTACACTCAAGCTTAAACATCTTCAACAGACATTTAACTTTAATGTGACTTTTATTCTGAAAGGTGACTCGGGTCAGTGAGGTTTGTAACACAAATGTAACTTTGGACTTTCCTCTGGGCAGAAGTGAGGATCATATTCACAGTGTGAGCTTTTGTATTAAAAATGTTATGATCTTGTTTGTCACTGTATGTGTGTCCAGAGGAGGAGATCAACAACATGAAGCTGGAGTTGGATAAATACGGGATCCAGATGCCGGCGTTCAGCAAGATCGGAGGAATCCTGGCCAATGAGTTGTCAGTGGACGAGGCTGCAGGTAGAGCGAACAAACTTCTGATTGGCTGTGAGCCTCTTCTAGTCAGTTCCTACAGGATGAGAAAGGAGAAGGATAAGTCCTCTCATCTCATCTCATCTCGGTGTCAAACTATAACCTCCCGTCTATCTCTGTTCCCATCAGTCCATGCAGCGGTGATAGCCATTAATGAGGCAGTGGACAGAGGGGATGTTGTTGTGACAGCAGGTGCTCTGAGGAATCCTAACGCCATGCTGAGTGACCTGCAGGAGGCGCTGATGCGCGTCTATCAGGAGATGCTGCATCAGGCTAAAAGGAAGAAAGCTGAACGGGCAGCTGGCAGGGTGAGAGTCTGATCTCTGATTAGTCAGTCTGTCTGTCCAATCAGGTCACTTTATGTCCTGGACTGAATTTAGTTGAAAAGCTTAAGTTTAGTGGATTATAACTTTATTTTGATGATTGTATTTTCAGCATGTAAAAGCTTCTGTGGATCATGTGCAGATTGTTTCTGCAAGTATGCTTAAAAAGTGAAATCTTTCCTTACATTAGTTTTGTACACAGTGAGCTTACTTCCACCCTCTATAAAAGTTTCTCTCTAAAAATAGCTTTTGATGTAAGCGGAGTTGTCGCTCCTCTGCAGAAAACCGTGGTATCTGTTACTGTGTGCTTGGAGAAGACCATATGCATAAAATCCTTTATCATGATATAAAAAGGAATTTTGTATTGTGATACAATATGTGGCAAGATGTTGTAAATTTTCAGGAAAATCAGTTGAGAAAATGGAAACAGATAAAACAACAGGAATGTCTGTCATTGGTAAGTGCAATGAATAAATACCTGATATAGGAAAATATTTCATCATATTGCAGCAGAAATCATAAAAATCAGATATGACCGTAAATCATCCTGCTCAGGGATTTCCAGCATTATGCAGCATGGACTAATACACCCAGAGATATTTAAAGGAGACCTATCTTGCTCATTTCCAGCTCTGTACTTTTATTCTGGGACTCCGCTGGAGACATTTTGCATGGTTCAAAGTTTTTTTAAAAAAAAGTCCTCATCGATCTCCAACTGCCTGTTATGCAGCCCCTCAGTTGAGCCTCTGACTGAAACAGGCAGTATTAGCTCAGGCCTCCTTAAAAGACCACTTTCCTCTGATTAATATCAGCTAATGAGCAAGTCAAATCCATTTTTCTTTAATTAAATGTACAAATCCAACATTTACCTTTAAGATAAGCTGAGACATTGAGATCCTCCTGTTGCGATGTGGACTGTCTCATCACCCAACACTAGTTTTAGATACTGTAGGTGTACTACTGCCCTCTGATTGTGTGTCTGTCCCTGTTGTTGGTGTGTGTGTGTGTGTGTGTGTGTGTGTGTGTGTGTGTGTGTGTGTGTGTGTGTGTGTGTGTGTGTGTGTGTGTGTGTGTGTGTGTGTGTGTGTGTGTCTGTGTGTGTGTGTCTGTGTCTGTGTGTAGCAGGGAGGTTTAGAGGAGAAAGACATCTATGAAGAGTATCTGACTCAGAGAGAGATCCAGGACAACATCAACATTGTCAATGGTGAGAACAAAAAAAGTTTTCAGTTCACATTCACCATCACTCGTGTTGTTGTTATATAGAAGTTAATGTAAATGTTCCTCAGCGCTGTGCAGCTCGGGACAAATATCATTATCTGATGTCTTATTTTATTTTCATGTTAATGGTCCGTGATCTTTACTTACTTTTTTTGATGTAAATTTTTCCCACTGTTTAGCTGCAGTTTGAAGGTTTAAACAGCAATTACCTGCAGCTGCGGGCGTAGAAGTAAAGCTCTTTAATCCTTTGAGAAGAAAGGGGGTATTTCAGAGTCATAATGCAGTCACATCTGATGTGCATCAGATCTGAGTTTGACTATCACTGCCTCCAGTGTCATAACCACCTACAGACACTCCTCATAACATGTAGATATACATAAACTGTACAGCTTTACACATCTGATCGACTGTGTTTTGATGTTACACGATCAGTGCGTGTACTTAAAAGAATAACGCTCTCCTCGGTCCACTCATACACACGTCATTACCCTGTGTTAAAAGGTATTTTCATAGAAAAAAAACAGGTCCAAATCATGTACATGATGCCATTTGAGTAGCCTGACTTATTTAGAAAGTAACAATATATGGCATTTCTGAATGATTTTATTATCATTATTTTAATGGTTTAAGGTTTTACGGAGGTTTTATTCATTATATGAATGAATGTTTTTTTTGTTTTTTTTTCAAACTTTTTTCTAGAATAATTTCCTATTATATTCAATAAAAACTTTTCTCATCATCTCAGGCTAATTCAAACATGATCTGTAATATGATCTAATATTGATAATATTGATGATCTCTCTATCAGTTCGATCAGCGGTGGAGCAAGTGGATGAAGCTCTGGACTCTGCAGATGAGCTCTCTCTGCTCTCTGCTCTGCAGCTGTCATGTTTGGTCCTCAGGGGCCTCCGTACTGACAATGGCCCCTGGTACTTGGACCAGCTGTCAGCAGACCGCCAGCAGAAGGCGCTGGTACATAAACACGCACACAAATACATATATACACAGTTACTTTTACTGCCTGTTAGACCTGAGTCCTCCCTCTGTGACCTTTGACCTCAGGATGAGGGCTGTGTTGATCCTCTGGATCCTGACGAGCTGCAGGAAGGTGTGACCATCGCCAATCAGGAGGCTCAGAGAGCCAGGAACAGTAAGTCTTACTGGGTCTGTACCATTAAATACTGACACGTCCCACCGCTGAAAACACATAAGCCGATCCCAGCGCCACTAGAGTTCACCACCGTCTGCTGCTCCAACCAGTCCAGCTGCTGGTGGTGCTGAGTTATAATATTCAGCAGACCTTAAGTTTTTCACTTGTTGGATTCAGCCTGAATATTATCACTCGTGTGTAAAGCTGATGAGGTCACTGATTAGTTAACTGAGAGAATATTAACCAGCAACTTTTCTGATAATGAAAAAATCGTTTGTTATTTTTCAAACTAAAATGCTAAAAATTTGCTGGTGTCAGTTTCTCCAAGTTCTCTGTTTTCCTATCACTACCTGGATCAAGACGTCACCTTGGATATTTTTTCACTATTTCCTGTCGTTTTATAGGACTAATTCCTATTCATGTCCATACAGAGTTATGACTGAACCTCCACAGATGCTTCTCAATCAGACGGATAACTTCAGTATTAAATATCATGTGCTTTTATAAAGATTTAGTGAAATTAATGGTTGTTTTCCTAAAACATTTTATCAGACAGAATCTCTGTCATGTCCAGGAGGACCACCTGCTTCTAGACAAATTGCCATGATTTTTTTTTTTTTTTTTTTTTTTTTTTTTTTTTAAATCTATAACTGTATGTCTGTATTGTGTGTGTGTGTGTGTGTGTGTGTGTGTGTGTGTGTGTGTGTGTGTGTGTGTTTCAGTGCATGCAGCGGTGCAGAGTGTTAATGCATCATTGCATGGCAGTGACCCCAGACGGACGGTCAGCTGTCTGATGACCTCTGACCTCCAGTTGCCTGAAGTGTTTCCTTTTGCTGCTGCTCTGTATCACAGAGAGCTGAAGCTGCTGCAGAGACAGACTGCACAGGTACGACTGAGGGTATACACCTGAGAGACGGACAGACGGGAGGTTTCTGTTTCTGCTCTGGTCAGCTATGGAGAAGCAGGCAGATAGTTAGCAGCAGGCTAACAGCTGCCTACAAATACTAAATTAATTCCTTCATATTAAAGTTGTTGGTTGTCACATTTGTTACAGTCCATGTCTGTTTCATAGAACGCTGACATGAACACCCAACAGTTTCCAGAGCACTGACAGTCTGATCTGAATGAGCCTCTTAGACTTACTCACCTCATTTATCAGACTGATCGCACATATCTAATGACACCTGCTGGTAGCCGGAGAAAAAATACAGTGTGTGAAAGCCTCACTTAAATAATTAAAAAGGTGTTTGATGTCAGTCTGATGTAGTTTTAACAAGTGTTTCCTGTTGTCTCCACCAGGGGGAGCTGCAGCAAGAGGAGCTGTTTGTTGCCGTGGAGATGCTGTCAGCTGTCGCTCTCATCAATCAGGCCATGGAGGTGGGAAACCTGCAGCAGTTCAGCTCCTCGTTGGTCAGTCCGACTGCAGGACTCTCTGACGTAGACCACACCCTGATGGACAGGTACTACTCTTTATACCTGTTTACACCGGTCTACCTGTCTGCTTACCTGTCTGTTCATACCTGTGTACCATTTTATATAATTTTACTCTATTGTTACTTTATTTATATATTTTAAATCATGTAGTTTATTGCCTGAGTAAAGCTTTTTCTCCATAGCGTCACAGTAGCTGCTGGAAGATTTTTGGTAAAATGTGGATAACTTTAATAAATTTATTATTACTATAATTTGTTTATGTTGCACAGCATTTTATACACGAAGTGCTTCATAAAAGTGACAAGAAAAAAACCCAATTTAAACAGCAGTTAAAATATTAAAATATGGGAGGAAAGTAAAATAATAAACATTAAAAAATATGAAAATTATGTTGTTTCAATCCTATCAAATTTCACCATCATCACTCTTAATAATTTGAATCTTCTAAGACGGAGCATGTTTCAAAAACAGAATCAAAAACTAACAGTGGAACGAAAAGTCATTTCAGGTAAAAGTAACTGAGTTCATTACTTACAGGAACTTTAAACCTCAACAGACATTTTTCATAGACGTGTTGACACACCTCAGTAGAAAAGAGCAGGAAAAAATTCCATTCAGGGTCCTGGTGCTCACTGGGACAGAACAGAGCTGTCATTAATGATCGTTAATGTAGTCAGTTTCACCTTTTGACTGATGTTCTGATGATGATAATGTTGTCATTGTTGTTGTATTCAGGTACTTTGAGTGTCTGGTTGGTGTGAAGCAGCAGGTGGGCAGAGATCTACTGACCTGGAATCAGCTGCAGGAAGGAATAAACTCTGTCAACAACTCAGTTCAGGACGAACACCAGCGTATGGGAAACGCACACATCAACACACACATCATTACACACAGTGTGTACATGTTGTCTAACTAGCTAGTTATCAGTCCATCCAGTCATCAGCTGGTTCCTGCGACAGCAGAGATGGGTCAGACTTCAGCACTGCTGATAAAACATAACACTGCTGATGATTTCTGTTTCTGTCTGGACATCAATACTTTGTTTGGCTGCAGAGAATCTCAGAGACAATGAGCTGCATTTAAAGTCATTTCCAGTCCCCTGTCCCAAACAACCAACCACCTTTTGTTTTTAAGTGTGTATAATATTAAACTTGTAACTGATTACCTTGTTGGATTGAATAAAATTCAAATATAGTATTAGAGGAAAGTTTGATAGACCCTGTGATGACACCTACCACGAACATGTAGATATCAAGCACATACCTACTGCCCCTAATGGGGGGGCACCTTACCATCACGACTCGACTGTTCACTATGTGGTTTGGTGTCACTCACCCCCTCAGTGGAAAAGCCCTGTATGTCAGGAGACTTACTGGTTAAATACAGGTCACAATAAAAACTAAACATCCCTGACACGGCTGATCTGTATCCACAGTTGTATAACAGTGTAGTAAAGATACCCTGTTACCTCTTTTTGACCTCTGTGACCTCTGACCTTCAGAGCTCCTGGGTGTGGGTCTGATTAACAAGGCTGTGATAAGAGAAGACTCTCAGCAGCTGCTGTCTGCTCTGCTGCTGCCCTCCTGTGGAGTGGAGGAGGTTCTACCTGCCAACATCTGCAGATACCTGACCCTGCTGACCAGAGCCAGGCAGCACAAAGCTCAGGTAAATCCACACAGCCGGACCTTCACAGGTAACCGGGAATTCAGACTGAAACCAGAAGCGAACTGTGGTCTTTAGTCTATACGGTCTATAGAATGAATCCAGATATGTTGCGGTTTGAACCTGAAGTCATGTGACCCTCCTGTCCAATCAGGTGAGCAGAGACCCGGGCGCTGAGCTGCGGTTGGCTGATATCCAGGAGGGAGTGAGGACCGCCAATCAGCAGAGTCAGAAAGCTTTGAAATGTGAGTCAGATTTTCATTCAGTCAGCATCAATGTCATAGTGTTGAATAAAAATCCGTGGTCTCCACTGTTTCTGGCTCCAACCCTTTACAGTGAAGCCGGGTCTGTTGGAGACTCATCAAGTTCAATATGGCATTGACTCTGTTTACAATTCAACAAAATACTGATGTTTCATCTGAAAAACTGTCAGAGGTCTGAAGAGGTCACACAGTTGAGACAAAAAAACCCATCAGATAAAACAGTTTTACTGTTAATAGAGAGTTTTTTACTTAGTTTTTAAAGTCCTTTTTTTAAAAACTTTTTTTATCGTTTATTTTTAATAGTTTGCTTTGTGTGATGCTGTTGCTGTTTATAAGTGTAGGTTTTGGACAGTGCTTATAGATTAGACATATAGATATTTAGTGGATTCTTGACATGTAGAGACAGAAAAAGCAGGCGGACATTAAAAAATGCCTTTCTACAAATGTTAATGCACTTCACTTTTTATTTCATCAACTTAAAAAGAGAAAAAACACAACCAGTAAATGTGGCATGTGCAAAGGTTTTGGCATCCTACTACACACTCAGACCTCCTTGAACTTGTCAGGCCTTAATTGACCCAAGGCAAGTGAAGAGTTGTCATCAGGAATTATCAGCTGATGATAAATTCACTGACCCTTCCAGTCTTGTGGTAACACTCAACAACCATGGTCTACTGTAAGCAACTGATCTGAAAACAAACCTAACTGATGCTACAAAGCAGGGGGTGCTTCCAGCTTGAAATTTCCACTGTCTGAAATGTCTTTAAGAAATGATTGATGGGGAATTTTGGAAATCAAGATCTGGACTTAAGGGACCATGTATAAGAATTGGTGTAACTCCTAAATTGTTGATGTGATATTTTTGTTAAACCCCTTAAATTAAAGCTAAATGTCTACACTTCAATCACATCTTGATGGCTATATTTCAAATCCATCATGGTGATGCACAGAGGCACAATTACGACTGTTGTGTCATTGTCCAAATACTTATGGACCTAAATATATTAAATAATTAAATGAATTAATTGATTAATTAAAACCAAAAAAAATGTTTAAGAATGAAAATAAAAATAAACCATCTGCTGCCTCAGCAGAAATCCAGATTCATCAGACCAGGCTACGTTTTTCCAAACCTAAATTGTCAGGTTCTGTTGCGCCTGTGACCACTGCAGCTTCAGGTATCTGTTCTTGACTGACAGGACTGGAACCTGATGTGGTCTGCTGTTGTAGACCATCCGCCTCACGGTTGGACATGGTGTCCATTTTTAGAAGCTTTTCTGCCAACCACATTTGTAAAGAGTGGTTACCTTTCAGTCAGCTCCAACCAGTCTGACCGTTCTCCTCTGACCTCTCTCATCCACATGAACTGATGCTCACTGGATGTTTTTTGCTTCTGGCTCCATCCTGAGTAAAAACTCTAGTGACTGTTGGAGATCAGCAGTTTCACAAACACTCAGATCAGCCCGTCTGGCACCAACAATCATGGCAAGGTCAAAGTCACTGAGATCAATTTTTGTCCTCATTCTGATGTTTGATGTGAACATTAACTGAAGCTCCTGACCTGTATCTGCATGATTTCATGCACTGAACTGCTAATGTGTGTGTTGATTAACTCTCTCTGTGTATATACCTGTATTCCTGAAGAGTTTCAGTAGCAGTAGCAGTAGTGTTTAAGTGTAAAATCTCTCTGTCTCTCTGTATACCTGTTCAGTGTGTCTGTCAGTAGCAGCAGTGAACCAGGCTGTGAAGGAGAAACGAGTGAATCAGACTCTTCGTGTTCTGACTCTACCTGAGGTGGAGCTGCAGGGACTCATTTCTAACTGTGCAGCAGATTATCAGAGAGAACTCAGCGCTCTGATCGCACACAAGATACACAGAGGTAAGACTGACCGAATCAGATACTCCATACATCATCAGACTGCTTCTGCTTTCTTTACAGACAGCCCTGGGACATATAGATTACCATAAATACAAGCTGAACTACAACAGAGAGTCCGATAAGTCACCTGGGCTGATGTGTAAGCTGATTGCAGCATGTCTGTCAGCAGATACACATATATAAGATAAACTTGACGTCATTTAGAAACTGTCTCCACTACAGAGATTGTTTGTCCACCAGAGAGGACTGACAGGTTCACTTGGTCACTGTAAAATGACTCAAACACTAAAGATTTGAGTCACTTTTGTTTGAGAAACACATTTAAGGATCCTTGTCAAACATGTTTGTGTCAAAAAAACTGATATTGATTTATTTACGATTATCAGATTTCTTAAACTCTCAAATATTGATCAGTATCAGCCTCTAAAATCCAGTATAACTTGGGCTCTGATACACAGCATTACAGCCAATATTGTGTTCTGTAAAAACCTGTTTTATTTTGACAGGCTAAGGTTGGGTAAATCAAATGTTTGCTGATACTCACACTGTCAGTACCTAACTTAGCTGAAACTAATGATATTTGATACTGTCTTTGTAGCTGCAATGGTCCACACTAACTGTTTCAATAAAGCCCAAAACCTATCACTGTATAAACATGTACCAACAGGCACATGTTCACACAGACAGCCAGGATCATGAAATCTGTGTTTGTGTCCAGGAGACAACAGGAGTCCATGGGTTCAAGTCCGGCTGGAGGATGGCTCTTTTTATTACTTCCACCTGAACAAGCTAGAGGGAAGCTGGGAGAGACCGAACGGCTTCATACAAAACAGTGTGTTCATCGACAGACAGGAGATACAGGTGAGATACACCTGAGGGTCAGAGATCATTGTCAGGGTCTCTACTACAGCTACGGTCACACCTGAGGAGAAAATGTAAACTCTAAAATCAAGTTTCTTCACCATGACAGAGCCGAGATTCTACTTATGAAAAATTATAGTTTAGGAAGAAGACATTTGTGTGTGTGTGACTCGTCACAGATGTCATGTGATGTGTGATGTCATGTCTCCACCTGCAGGAAGTCATCTGCAGTGTGTCAGGTTCGTACAGTCGCAGCATCCTCTGGAGGAGCAGCGACGCCCTCATCGTTCGTCTGCAGGCTGTGAGTCGAGGGTTCCTGATCAGACAGCAGCTGGAGGCTCGACGACGTTACCTGATCAGTCAGACTCCCGCCGTCGTCATCATCCAGGTGAGAACACAGCCGACGGTTGGTGCAGTTTTAAATCTGTGTATATGTAATGTAGGCAGCCGGCTGGCCAGCAGAGATCTGGACCTAGATTCTGGATTTGATGGGGAGCTGGGACCTTTGTGCTTTCCTGGACCATAGACAGATAGAGACAGACGGAGGAAGAGGGTTTTACAATAGTTCATAAAAGTATGAATAATATTCTCAGCTTGAGACACAATGGGCCTGAGTTTAGTAACTTTGCTCAGCTGGAAAAAACAGGAACAACCTCAAGAGTTAGTCAGCAGTCCGCTGCTGAGCACCATCATCAGTCTGAGTGGAAAGTCAACACTAACTGCTGCTAGATAGATTAGATCCTCGTTCTGAACATTTAAGACATATTTAGGAAGTTACTAGTAGAGTACCACAGCGTCAGAGTCGTCCAGGGTCAATATGTCATTCAGAACAAGCCTAATTCGAAACATAGGTTTGATGAACGATGGATTTTTACCAAGATGTCTGTATCAATGAACAAGTGAACTCTTTTAAAGAGTCCTGGTGTGACCCGAATAAACTTTTCCTCTTGTTGTACTGTTTGTAGAACGATTTTACTAGACTGTAGTTAAACTACACATGATGTGACACACAGCTGCTGCAGGTCCATAGTGACATCTGCATTTCTGAGGACAGATTTAACAGATAAGGAGAAAAAAACCAAGACTTTTCTTCAGAGAAAAGGCTGACTGGGGAAGAAATAATTAATGCTTTGCTCATTTATTTGGAGGATGATATTTGCTATCCAGATTTAGTAGATTTTAGGCTGGTGTGTCAAATAGACAAATAGACAACTATGTGACGTTTGCAGGTTTAAACAAGATGTAAAATTGAATATCGTGTGTACAGCAGTGATAAAATATCCATTTAAAATGTCTTAGAAGAAGCATGTACAAGACGAACACAACAGGACTGAGGACAGACCCCTGAAAATAACCACAGGACAGAATTTTAGACAAGGGCTATCAATAGTTATCAATAGTTATCAATAGTTATACAAAATACCGCAGGGATGGGGCCTGATATCTTTACCGATTTGATAGACAGGTCTGTGAACACAGGCTAACAGATAATTCAGTTATTAATGTTTACTGATACTGGTTTGTTCATATCAGCAATGTCTGAAAACACAGCAGGAGAACAGGCTGACAGATACATAGATAGAGTATACATGTCACATGTCTTTGTTTCTGTGTGCGTTCAGTCTCATTGGAGGAGGTTTGTCCAACAGAGAACATATAGAGAGCGGCTGCAGTTTCTCTACATCAACTGGAGAGCTGCGGTTAAGGTAACGAACAAACTAAATCAAGGCTTTCAATGCGTTTTTGCTTCTGTAATGTCCTTATCTATTTTCAGTATCTTTTCATCAGTTGGTTCCTTTATAACGTTTATAATAGGTCCAAAATGATACCAAATATCTATATCTGTATATCTACAATTATGTGCGTAAGTATTTGGACAGTGACACAAGTTTCCTAATTCTGCCTCTGTGCACCACCACAATTGATTTGAAACGAAGCCATCAAGATGTGATTGGAGTGTAGACTTTCAGCTTTAATTCAAGGGGTTTAACAAAAATATCACATTAATTACAGCTATTTTTATACATAGTCTCTCCTTTGCAGAGGCTCAGACGTAAAGGTGAATTGACTGCTCATCAGTTTCATGTTCAGGTCAGGCCTGTTCCCTTGTTATTTCATGACAAATGAAGAAGATAAAAGGTCTGTAGTTGATTCCAAGTGTTGAATTTGCATTTGGTAGCTGTTCATGGGAACTCTCATTATGCAGTCCAACGAGATGTTGATGCAAATGAAAGAAACCAAAACATGCTGAGAAAGCAACACAAGAGCTTCTCAAGGAAAAGAAATTGAACATTCTTCAACGACCAAGTCAGTCACCTGACCTCAACCCAACTGAGCATGTTTTTCCCTCACTGAAGACAAACCTCAGGGCCGAAAGACCCACAGACAAGCAGCAACTGAAGGCAGCTGCAGTAAAGGCCTGGCAGAGCATCTCAAGGGAGGAAACTCAGCATTTGGTGACCTCCAGGGGTTCCAGATGTCAGGAAGTCATTGACCACAAAGGACTTTCATCCAACTATTAACCCCCCCACACACAAATTAAAGCTGAAAGTCTACACTTCAATCACATCTTGATGTCTTCGTTTCAAATCAATTGTGGTGGTTAAGAGAGGCAGAATTAGGAAACTCGTGTCCTGTCCAAATACTTATGGACCTGACTTGATCTTTTCTTTTGCGCGTGTGTGGGTATGTGTGTGTGTGCGGGCGTGTGTGGGTATATGTGTGCGGGTGTGGGTGTGTGTGTGCGGTTGTGGGTGTGCGTGCGTGTGTGCGTGCGTGGGTGTGTGTGTGTGTGTGTGTGTGTGTGTGTGTGTGTGTGTGTGTGTGTGCGTGCGTGTGTGTGCGTGCGTGCGTATGTGTGTGTGTGTGTGCGTGCGTGGGTATGTGTGTGTGTGTGTGTGCAAGTGTGTAAAGTCTTACTGTCCATCAGGCCTTAGTTGATTAAATGTATTTTTAGCAGGTTATCTTCTTGTTAATCAGAGTTTTACCATTATTAATGTGTGTTTGTATCAACAGATCCAGTCATTTGTGAAAATGTGGTTGGCGAGGAGAAAATATCGAGATCGACTGAGGTTCTTCAGACGTAACGTGAGTCCCGCTGACGTCTCTGTCCTCAGTTCAGGATGTCCTGTAAATAAACTATTGTAGACACCCCAGCATCTAAATTCAGATTGTGAGATTTCAGCTGTGTTCTGTCAGGACAACAAATGTTCTGATCTGAATCTTTTTTTCACATCATGAACCGAAGACAAATCTAATTCGGGAGATTATTTCTTAGTTCCCAACCTTTATTGTGAGCCCTGAATACAATCCACTGTATACTTTCTAGAATTTTTTCTTCTCAGAATAATTCTTACTGAGAGTGGTATCAACCTGAGGGAAAGACAAGAGGAGGATTTACTTAAATGTTGAACTGCTCCTTTAACTATTAGAACTACAGTGTGAGGTCTCTCTCTGTATGATTCTGTCAACCAATCAGAAACCAGGCTCCTCTGTCTTCATGGTAACAGTGTGTACTAACTGTGTGTGTGTGTCCACAGGTGGGCTCTATCATAAAGATCCAGGCCTTCTTCAGAGCAAACAGAGCCCGAGACCAGTACAGAATGCTGGGTGAGTTCACTAACGAGCGAACATTAACGAGACGCTGCCTGTGATTGGTCATTTAATTCTGTCGTCGCTTCTTTGTGTATTTACTCTACCTGTCTATGAGTCATTAATAAGCCCCTCCCCCCTCACCTGTCTCAGTGCACTCAGACGCGCCCCCACTATCTGTGGTCAGGAAGTTCGTTCACCTGCTTGACCTGGGCGATGGCGACATCAGAGAGGAGGCGGAGCTTCTGCGTCTGAGGGAGGAGGTGGTGAGGAGCATACGCTTTAACCGCCAGCTAGAGGCCGACCTGGACCTGATGGACCTGAAGATCGGCCTGCTGGTCCGAAACAGAGCCACGCTGCAGGTAAAGTTTTTATGTGTACGGGCGAGTAACCTCCTACATTTATACGCACTCAGAGAAATCAGGTTATTCGGGTAATCAGAAGGTGTTTTCAGTGACCCTGATTTTAAAAACCTGATCCCCTAACCCAATTACAAATGCCTACCCCAATTTAAAGAAACCCAGTCACACACCCCGACCTGCCTCGTCAGAGTTTATGGTCTATGTAGTAATTGTTTCCTTTGCTTTGTGTCCTTGTCATTATCAACAAATCTGTCTCTCTCTGAACAGGAAGTAGTGTCTCATTGTAAGAAACTGACAAAGAAGAACAAGGAGCAGCTATCAGACATGATGGACGTGGAGAGAAGTAAAGGACTGAAGGCTCTGAGCCGAGAGAGGAGAGAGAGACTCGAGGCCTACCAACACCTGTTCTACCTACTGCAGGTGAATCTGACTTCTGATAACCAAATCCTGGTCAGCAGCAGCCCCCCGGTGGTGTTTTTAGTGGAAAAAGTTAGCTGTATGTCACCAGTTTAACAGAGCTCTGTTTCCTTCACACATTAAAGTAAAACTGTGTTGTTTCTGTGTGTATCACAGACCCAGCCTCTGTACCTGGCTCAGCTGATCTTCTTGATGCCTCAGAGTCGCTCCACCTCCTTCATGGAGATGTTGGTGTTTAGTTTGTTTAACTACGGCTCCGACCGCAGGGAGGCCTTCCTGCTGCTGCAGCTTTTCACTGAGGCGCTAAAATACGAGATCAGGTAATCTATACACACTAATACACAGAACTACATGGTAATACATGGTACTACACAGAAATAGACAGTAGTACACAGAAATACACAGCTGTTTACTGAGGCGCTCAGACAAGAGGAAAGATAATTTATATACAGTAATACACAGCTCTTCATGGGTATATGATCAGGTGATATTTACGCTTCTGTACCTGATGTGCAGAGTGTCCCCAGGAATCACTGGAGCAGTGGTGGTGACACATGTCTTCTCCCGATCAGCTTAGTCAGTAGATGACTGTCTAAATAATCCTCAGATATACAGTATTTTCTGTGTGAAACATTACTTTTACCCTGAAGGTTGATGTTTTATTAATCCACGTGTTAATTTGTGGTGGTCATGCTATATCTTAGCTGAGTTGGTCCACCTCCTCAAGAAATCCTGATTAGTAATGATCAAATTAATTAACAATCCTGATATGAGATACATCAGACGTCAGAACCAGAACAGCTCAGATCAGAGTGTGAATCACTGTAATGATGAGTAACATGTGCCTGTCTCTGTGTGATGGTGTCAGACTGAAGGTGGAGCAGCCCCAGGATGTGGTCACAGGTAACCCCACCGTCATCAAGATGTTAGTGAACTTTTACCGTCACGCTCGCGGTCACAATGCCCTGCGGGAGGCCCTGGGTCCGGCTCTACAGGAAGTCCTGCTGGACCGAACCCTCAGCATCAGGACCGACCCGGTGGACGTCTACAAGACCTGGATCAACCAGACCGAGACCCAGACGGGACACAAGAGGTCCGGAACAGAGACCTACCACCTAAGCAGATTCACCTGACCACCTGTGGATTTCTGAGTGTCTCACCTGTCTGTCCCACCTGTTTGCCTCAACTGTCTGTCCCTGCAGCTCTCTGCCCTACGAGGTTTCTGCTGAAGACGCTCTGTGTCACCCTGAAGTTCAGAGACGCATTGACATCGCCATCATCAACCTGAAAAACCTGACAGACCGAGTCCTCAAAGCCATCACCTCCAACCTCCATAAACTGCCGTAGGTCTCCACCTGTTCCCCTCCACCCGAGCTCAGAGGTCCATTATATAAATCTTATTTTATTTTTGTCTGCATGTATTTTACAGATACGGTTTACGTTACACAGCGAAGGTCCTAAGAGACGCCCTGAAGGCGAAGTTTCCTGAAGCCGGTGAGGAAGAGCTCTACAAGGTAAACGCCAGGATTTAGACAGAACCCAGTGGTTAATGGTTTGCTCCCAGTAACACCACTATGTAGAATAATATTTGAAGTGCACTTCTCCTTCACAATAAAAGCTTGAAAGTTGTTATTGTTGCATTAATAAATGGTCAAATGATTAGATTTGGATTTTTCACAACTGAGTAAACGTTCAGAGTTTATGGTAAAATAGTGTATAGTTGACGAGCAGTGTAGCATGCCAGATACTATAAAGCGATGTTTTTGCTGTGTATTTTTATTTCAGATTTTCTCTGGAAGAAAAAAAAACAACTTCTGCTTTAATGAACAGACTGGGACCAGGATCAATAGAGAGTGTAATAAAGTGACTATGTGTCATTTACTAAGTTGAAAGTGAATTTGCTTATAAGTTGCTCAAACACACACAAAAAAAAGCCTCAGCACTTCCACAGAAGCTCTTAACATGTTTTTAGCGGTTTGAGTTTTGTTACAAAGGGTTACCTTTTCTAAATTTTGACATCTCACTCTCTTTAGGGTTAACCAGTCTGGGTAAGATTTATCATAATCTTTTTACTGTAACCAGACTTTTTTAGAGGTGCAGAGACACAAGATTTTCTACAGTCGGTGTGATGATGAGTACTGATATTATTACCTATAAAATGATTGTACTTTTGTAATTATTAGCACTGTTTGCTGAAATGCCTACATCAGTTATTCTTACAACAATTGGCTGCATTGAACCTTTATTAACTCTGACACAGCTTCAGACTGAAATGAGATCAGATACAACAGAAAACAGGAGAATCCGTGACCGACTGATGAGTGATACTAGGAGAAATGGTCATTAAATTAGAAACTAAAAGAAGCTGCAGCATTTCGTGACATATAATAACTTCTTTAACCCCATTTGTGCTCACAGTAAAGTGTCTCACATGAAACCACATCAGAGATCTGACTTGGAGATGGTTCAGTGAACACATCTTCAGCTCTTCTCATTAATACACTGACAGCAGAGGAACTCAACCTCTAACCTTGTCACCGTCGTGCTCCCTGTTTCTCGCCCCTGCTCCTCTTTCCCTGCAGATTGTAGGTAACCTGGTCTACTATCGCTACATGAACCCAGCCATCGTGGCTCCGGATGGTTTTGATGTGGTGGACCGGTCAGCCGGCTCCACCCTGCAGCCGGAGCAGCGCCACATCCTGGGCTCCATCGCCCGCATGCTGCAGCACGCCGCCGCCAACAAACACTTCCACGGAGACGGATACCACCTCAGAACTCTGAACCAGTACATCAGCCAGACTCACACCAGGTTCAGGTCAGAGTTTGACCTCTGACCTTTGGGGTCTGGAATTATACCTGGGTGATAGATGGAATTTGTTCAATAAAGCCAAACTTTTGTTTTTCCACAATGTGTAAAATGTTTACAGCAAGCAAATCAGTTTATAATGATGTGCACACGAAGGTTACTGACAATAACCTTCAGATTTTCTCTGCCGCTCTACTAGTAGTAAATAGCTACTAGTAGAGCTGTAAGGATGAGAGGATTAATCGATTGGGTGATTGACAGAATGTTAATCATTAATCGATTTAGTCATTTTTTTTTAAATCATAAATACCAAACATTTGATGATTCCTGAAGACATTCCATCAGTTTGTTGGAAATTTTAACATTTTTCACTATTTTCTGACATTTTCTGGACAAACAACTGATCGATTTATTGAGAAAATAATTGTTTGTTACAGCTCTAGCTGCTACATCGGCTGTGTTGAGTCACGACTGTAAACTGTGATGTTACATCAGTCAGATCTACAAGAGAAACAGACTCTGCACACTGACCTGATGTCAAATCAATGATTAGTGTCTGTATATTATTAAATCACTAAAAAATGTATCTATTGGCCAGTATTAGAGATTTAAAGATAAAGATAAATGTAACCATAACTTGTTGTAGACCCTCGTTTTTCATCAGATGAGTTAAACATTTTAATAGTTAACTCTGTCCAGCAGGTTTAAGTGAGAGTCAGGTCTCCGCTCCTGTAGATTATTATTAATGTAAACATGTTAAAGCTGGAGGATGGACGGCAGAGTCCTAACAGTGTTTGCTGTGACGCCACAGTTAGAAGAATAGTTTCTACGTTTGACTACGTGTTGTTTAGAAGCAGACTTTGGGTTTTTTGTCTGTGGTACAGTCTTTTGATTAGAAGAGAACGTCCTCTCAGTCTCCTCACGGTTCTTTATGTCTAACAGGAAGTTCCTGTTGTGTGTGTGTGACGTTCCTGAACCAGAGGACAGGTTCAGTATGGACAAATACTCAGAGCTGCTCATCGTCAACAAACCTGTCATCTACATCTCTGTCAGCGAGCTGCTCAACACGCACAAGGTCAGAAAAACCTACCCCTGAACTCGGACCTCAGTCTAAACCTTGATCTGGATAAGACAGGAAACATCACATCTACAGCTGCAGTCTCACTGTGTTCCTCTGTGTCCTCTGTGTGTATGTTCAGCTGCTGTTGGAGCATCAGGAGGTTTTGTGTGCGGACTCTACTGACCCCCTCAGACTGCTGCTGAAGGACCTGGGATCAGTTCCCACCCTGCAGGAACTCATTGGTACCACAACTAGTACTAACACTACTGCTTTATTACTGATACTGCTGCTATATTGTTGCTACTACTGCTGCTACTATTGTTGCTACTACTGCTACTGTTGCTAATACTACTGCTGCTGCTGCTGCTACTGCTACTACTGCTACTCCTTTATTACTGATACTGATAATATTACTGCTGTTTTATTACTGATACTGCTGCTCCTCTCAGGGTGCATTCACAGATGCTAAATAGCTGTATCTGGCCTCATGATTTTGTGGTCCTGGGGATGCGTTGGACAGTTGTTTTCTGGCGTATCCACCACTGGTGCACAAACAACATTGGTGATTTGTTTCCACACATTGACATTCTGGTAACTTGTTAAAGAAATGTCATAGAGAACTGGGAGGCCAGATTGGCTCTCGCCTGGCTGTCACGGGATATTTGCTTAAATTTGAACCTATTTCAGTCCCCCCCCCCTTTGTGTAGCTGGATGGTTTTTGAGTCAGTCTGTCCTCTCACTGAATAGTAGCCTACGCTGTCCCAGCTTTTTGAATGCGCTTGTATGAACGGCTCGTGTTTAGTTCAACAAATACCGGCTGCATCACACCGTGTCATTCAACACTAGTAGCACACACTGATTGCCAACCTGCACAAGGGATGCCAAGTTATTCTGTTCATACATTTCTATGTTTAAGCAAATCAGAAAATAAAACATATGCACTAGCTGAATTGGAACTACTGCTCATAGTGCAACACACAATGGCTACCTCATCTCACACACTCAGGCAGAGGAAACAGTCAGGATGTATTGACCAGGGATCTGAGTCTGATAAAACTGCTGCTTTTCTGGAGAGTTGAGGAAGTGACTTGAACCCAAACAGACCCATGGAAAACCTGCCCGAACCTAACGTGCATAAGTTACTTTTCAAAAGAGGGGGACCTCAGATCATCCAGAACTGACCCGAATAAACCCAAGGTATAACTTAACAGACCCAAACGGAGAGAGAGAGAACAGCAACAGTGGCAGCATCATGATAATCGATCAATTAATTTTATTGATTAATAAGCAGCCGTGGTGGAAAAGAGCAGCGATATTAATTGTATTAATAATGATGATGATGATGATGATGATGATGTCTTAAGAACGAATGTGTAATCATAGAAACTTATTTGTTTAAAATTATTTGTTTAAATGCTTCAAAGATAAAGTAATATTAATAATATAAATTCCTGTTTCCACCTCCTGCACCCATAATAAAACATTCAGGTGACAGATCAACAGAAGACGATGTTCTAATCTGGTTGATATCTGTCAGCCAAATTATAAGAAAACAGTCATTTAACAGCAGAAACCTGTTAAGTGACCAATTTTCCTGAGAAAAGCTCGGGCTGGGTTTCCTTGTCAGAACAAAGCTACGGTGAGATGTGAAGTTCGCAGTCCTCATTCTCCCTCTCACCTCAACAGACCTGAAACCATGTCCACTCAGGTCCATTGGGATCCACTCCGGTATTGGACATATTGACAAACAGACCTGAGACCCGACCTGAATAGACTGGGTAGAATTGGGATCCAGTGTGACTCAAGTCCTAGGTTGGGTCTCAGTTCCTCAGAACCGAGTGGACCTGTGAAGACCTCTACTGCCTGGCATTGTCAGGACAAAACTTACTAAGTTATTTAAGTGTTACAACAGTGAACCAGCACAAAAGGTTTTTACACCCTGATATCTCAGCAGATTAGAAAAGACAACAAAGAAATGTGTGCAGCTTAGTCCAGAGAAAAATTAAATGTTTTCTCAGTGCACTTCATAAAGCAACAAAATAAGGTCATTAAATCACCTGTTATTCAAAAATAAAATTACAAGACTCACAGTGCACAAGTGGTGTCAGACAGACATCAGCCAGAGTGCTCCACGAACACCAACACCAGGACTTTGTTAGACTAAGAGCTGAGTAACATGAGTGTTTAAGCCTCCCAGTCCAGTCAGTGATGGACAGTGAACACTGGATTTATAATGTTTAACATGCAGATGATAAACACACCACTGCTTTGTGTTTCCATTTACTGTTGACCAGACAGTTGGTGGATCTGAGCCATCAGAGTCATCAGGGTGTCGATCATTCTGGGTCTGTGTGTGTTTTCTGTTCTCCAGGAGAGTCTTCATCATCATCATCATCAGCAGATCCAGGATCAGAGTCTGGTCTGTCTCAGAGCTGTAAGATGGAGGTTTCTCTGACTCTCACAAACAAGTTCGACATCTTCAACGATTCAGACGACAAACCAGATGCCAGAGGACTGCTGCTCAGGTAACTTAGCATGTTAGCGTATTAGCCTGGTAGCTTCACCTGCTCAGGTAACTGAGCGGAGTCTGTTATTTTGCCTTTTTATTCAAACTAAACAGGTTTTAGTTTTTAGAACTTTCATTTTTAAAAGAAAAAAATTATTTTCAGCACAAAGCAGCTGATCATCGACGTCATCAGGACTCAACCAGGTGACTCTCTGAGTGACATTTTAAGAACATCCACCTCACATGACCAGGTAAAACACACACACACACACACATTTATAACTGTACTTATGAGGACCCTCTTGATTTCAAGAAAATATTAAATGGGATTTTTTTTTTTTTTTCTGACCAATATTTTTGATTTACAGCATCTCTGTGTTTATATTCCCAATGTATGAAAACAGTGTTTAATGTTCAAGAGTCTCAGGTAGTGATGAACCTATAGAGAATTATCAGCTGAACCCTCAGCTCCCCTCAGCTTCACAGAGCTTTACAGTGAGTTTCAGCTCATTGTTTATCTGTCCGCACCACAGCTTTAATGCTCTGGTTCAGTGTCACCGCTCTCATACTGTCATTTTCGGCCTGCAACAGGCAGATGTTTTCAGAGAAGCAGCTGTAAAAAGCCACTGTCCACCACCTGCTCAGCAGCAAACAGCAGATAGACACAGTCAGAGACCAGCTTGTGAACATGGTGGAGCATTTAGCAGCTAAAGAGCCAGACGTTTACCTGAGGAGCTGGTGCAGACCAAAAACAGAGCTAAAAGAGAAGGAGTACTGGACCTAGACTCATCGGCTGACACAGACACCAGATCCAGACGAAGGATCATGTTGCTCTGTAACTGCTTGATGTGGAAATAAGCAGCAGGATGATCAGAAGTTCAACATGTCAACTTAAAAGATGTGAATGCCTCAGTGCTCTGTTTTCTAGTGTTTGCTTGTTTCTACTGAAACAGAAACATCAGTCGGAGCAGGTTTAAACGTGATCATTTTCCGTTAACAGAGCATCTGCAGGTCATGAAAAGTCTTAAAAAGCATTGGATTCCCTTCCATGAAATGCCTTAGAAGGTTTTAAAGAGTTTAAAGTTACTTTTACAAAGGTCATGAATATTTTTCCTATTCTGCTTTAGACACTAACGTTAGTTATAACGTCAGGAGAAGTGAGATGGGTGTGGCAGTGGACAGTGCTACAGGAGGCTTATTGTGGAGTTATTATGTATCATTACTATTTATAATAATAATTCTTACTGCTAACCACAGTAGACAGGAGCTAATTTTAGCAACAACTTAAATTAATGTATTATTTCCTAACTGGATGATCTATGCATCAGTTTTCTGCCAGGTGATGTTAATGGATTAATTACCAAGCATTATTGTTATATACATCTGGGAATTCCTCACAGAAATGGGACATAAATGTCGGTAAATTCATTAACTTAATAAATAAGAGTCAGCCTTATTGTCCCTACTGGTTATCCATCATTTTTTGACCAGTAGGATCATGGAAAAGGTATTAAATGTTATTCTCTGTGGAATTAAAAAGGTCCTAAAAAGTCTTAAATTTAATTTAGCGAACACTGAAGAAACCCTGGTAACTTGAACTCCAGACCTGTATAGAGTGATGCTTCTTTATGGAGGAAAGCAACTTTGGCTGAATGTCTCACTTTGAGACTTAATTCTACTAAATTACAGCTGAGTAAAGTCTCCCTTTGTCTCTAAAGGCAGAAGAACTGATCTGATCCCTCAGACAGAGCCAAAGTCTAAATGTCAAACTGGTCCTCACAGAGACAGAAAAAAAGCACAGGAGGGCACACGCAGGTAACATAGGTACACTTGACTTTAACCTCAGCTCCTCTGTCATCTTGCCTTCTTCTTCTTCTCTGTCCAAACAGGAAGTGTGCCATGATTGGCTGATGCAGCAGCGGGCTCGGCAGGATGCTCGAACACCTGAAAAGATGAAGAGGAACCAGTCGTTGGTTGCCAACAGCAACCTGAGTCTGGAGGAGAAGAAGAGGAAGATTCTGAGGAGTCTTCGTCGTCTGGAGGGACTCGGAGTCCTGAGATCACCTCAGACCGAAAACCAGATCCTACAGATGATCGCCAAGGTGACACACAACACACAACACACAACACACAAAACACAAAACACAAAACACACACACACACACACGTTCGTCGTTCTGTAGTTGTGAGGACACTAATTGACGTAATGCCTTCCCTAGTCCCTTACCTTAAACCGAACCTACACTTGGTTCTAATCTGACCCCTAAAACCAAGTCTTAACACTCAAACAGCCCTTTGAAGGTGTAAAGACCAGAAAAAAATGTCCTCACAGTGAAAGTTTTGAATTGAAATTCATCCACACGAACGTAGAAAGACATGTATACGCGAACACACACACAGGGACGGACTTATTAATTGAAGAGACTTTACATTACTGCTCATTCATTTCCCTGCAAGCTGACTGACATTAAACCAAGAGTTCAGTCTAAATTTGAACTAGCTTTTCTAATTTCTGATTTACGGCTGGGACGATGTCCCCACAACATGAGTAAAGCCCACAAACACACACACTTGACTTCCTGTCCTTTCCCCTCAGCCTGCCAGTAACTGCAGACAAAATCAAACTGCTCTTGCAGGGCTCCAGACTAACTTTTCCACTGGTAGCACTGGTGCTAGCAATAAAGTAGTTTCATTTGATTTCAGGTTATTTATAACTGTAGTCCTTTGTCATGACATTCTAAAACCAGTGTGAACGACATGTTATCAGCGCACGTTATCGGTTTATGTAAAAAATAAATCTTGGTGATGCAAGATATGAGTTTTTAAGCTCTGAACTATTCAGATCAGTACTGGTCTTGGAAATCTAGTATTATTCAGGTGTGGTGATATTTAGCAGTATACCACTTCATAGTTTTGATGTTGTTAATGTTCTGTGTAACCAGTTTATTAACAACCCCCCCTCCCCCCAATCAGGATATCCGTCAGCAGCGTCTGCACCGTCAGCGTCGGGGGGCGGAGCTCTTGAAGCTCCGTCAGACTCTCAGCAGTCTGCAGGTAAAGAGCAGCTTCCACAGTGAACAGGTGGACTACTACAGACATTACATCACTTCCTGTCTGGACAACCTGACTGCCAACAGGTAAACACCCCACACTCATTGGCTGTTTGAGTTCAGCCTCACAGAAGATGATTAAAACACTGACTCATTGTGATTGGTCATGTGTTGCAGTAAATCAACCACTAAGAAAGCAGCAGAGAGCAAAGGGAAGAAGAAGCTTCCTGCTCTGAGTTACAGTGCCACCCGTCTGCAGGAGAAAGGAGTTCTGTTAGCGATTGAAGACCTGCCCCTGTCACAGTGAGAACATGAACACGTGTGTGTGTGTGTGCGTGCGTGCGTGCGTGCTCTGGAAAAAATTAAGAGTCCACTGCAATATTATCAGTTCTTCTGATTTTACTATTTATACTTATGTGTTTGAGTAAGATGAACATTTTTGTTTTATTCTATAAACTACTGACAACATTTCTCCCAAATAAAAATATTGTCCTTTAAAGCATTTATTTGCAGAAAATGACAAATGGTCAAAATAACAAAAAACATGCAGTGTTTTCAGACCTCAAATAATGCTCTAAAAAACAAGTTCATATTCATTTTTAAACAACACAATACTAATGTTTTAACTAAGGAAGAGTTCAGAAATCAATATTTGGTGGAATAACCCTGATTTTCAATCACAGCTTTCATGCGTCTTGGCATGCTCTCCACCAGTCTTTCACATTGCTGTTGGGTGACTTGATGCCACTCCTGGTGTAAAAATTCAAGCAGCTCAGCTTTGTTTGATAGCTTGCGACCATCCATCGTCCTCTTGGTTCCAGAGGATTTCAATGGGGTTCAGGTCTGGAGATTGGGCTCGCCATGACAGGGTCTCAATCTGGTGGTCCTTCATCCACACCTTGATTGACCTAGCTGTGTGGCATGGAGCATTGTCCTGCTGGAAAAACCAATCCTCAGAGTTGGGGAACATTGTCAGACCAGAAGGTAAGCAAGAAGGCAAGTTTTCTTCCAGGATAACCTTCTGCCTACGTGTCTTAGGCAGATGCGTCTTTGCGAAGGACGCATGAATGGATTCCAGCCTTGCTGAAGCAGCCCCAGATCATCACCGATCCTCCACCCAATTTCACAGTGGGTGCGAGACACTGTGGCTTCTAGGCCTCTTCACGTCTACGTTTAACCATTAGACGACGAGGTGTTGGGCAGAGCTGAAAATTGGACTCATCAGAGAAGATGACCATACTCCAGTCCTTTATGGTCCAATCCTCATGGTCTTTTGCAAACCTCAGCCTGACTCTTCTTTGCCTCTCATTGATGAAGAGCTTTTTTCTAGCTTTACACAACTCCCTGCCCCTAGGAGCCTGTTTCGATCCGTTCTCACCGTGGACTTCACCCCAGCTGCCATTTGCCATTCTTTTTTTTAGGTCACTTGATGTCATCCTACGGTTGCTGAGTGACATTCGAATGAGATGACGGTCATCCCGGTCAGTGGAGAGTCGTTTTCACCCTCTGCCGGTCTCTAGCTCTGTTGTCCTCAATGTCTGCTGCTTGACCTTGTTCTTAAGAACCGCCGTCTTAGAAATTTTAAGGATGGAAGCAACCTGACGCTCACTGTATCCCTCTGCCAGTAAAGCCAGAATTGAACCCTTCTTTTCCTCACTCGAAACTTTTCTTTTGGCACGGTCAATAGTTATTTTCTATTCCGATTACTTTTCACGTACTACTAGCACTGTTTTTTTTTGCCATCCAGCTGGTCCTGTTACAATAAGATAGTGATTAACACAGCAGTGGTTTTTATACTTTTTCCTCGTTAAATAAGATTTGGTTCAGGTGATCACCTAATCGGTACCTCATTAAGTAGAATGAAGTGTGCTTGTGTTGGAATTCAACAGACACTGGAATGGAATGGCTGTCATACATTAAGATGTGCTGATTTCAGAAAAAATTGCAGTGGTCTCTTAATTTTTTCCAGAGCTGTATATCTGTGTATATCTGTGTATATATGCGTATTAGATAGATAGATATAGAGAGAGAGAGAGTGAGACACACACGCGTATATACAAAACACCCAAGCCGTTTTCACAAATGAACTCTGGACAATGTCTCAAGTAAAGTTATAAACTTTTTAACATCACACAGTTCAACTTTGTAAACTGTTACCTTCATATTTTAACGTTGTAATGTGTTAACCTCGCATATTTTACTGTTCCAGGTTTAAGAACGTGGTGTTTGACATCGTTCCTGGACCTGAGAGAGGAAGCTTCAACGTTAAAACTCGATTTCTCGGTGTCGAGATGGAAGAGTTCCTGCTCAAATACCAGGTACGAACCAGGGTAAATATCGGGTACAAACCACGTCAAATTCTGAGTCAGATTCCCAAACAGTATCTGTAGTCAGTTTAACCCAGGGTTAAAGTTGGTTTCATATCTCACGTAACTGATGCATCAGACCTGTTGCTATGGTTACCTGCAGGTCAATACACCTGCAGCTCAGATTTAAAACTGTGGTTAAACACAGAAGATTTTAACTTTCAGCTGATACAAAAATAAAAATAATCGTTAGAATTAGTGTGTGTGTGTGTGTGTTTTACATGTGTTTTTTTACGTGTGTTGTGTTTTTTTTACATGTGTCTTACGTTTTTCCTCTTGTGGGGTCATTAACAGCCTGAGATTCTTTGAGTTCACATGTGAGTCGCTGAGCCACCTGGCCATACTTTGAATAGGTTTTCAGCTGCCTGGGGAGGGATCTCAGGGACTGCATTGTAAGTGGCTGATAAGTGGTGTCGTAGACCAGCTCCCGTGTTCAGTGATGGTCATTGCAGTTTGACATAGATGGCTTCTTTCACTTCTCTCTCAGACTAAATGTGTACATCTAGTACGCATTTAGTTTAGTTGTTTAACAATGGAATACCATGTACCTAGAGTGAATTAAAAAAAATGTTTGGAGTCTGTTTGATACAATAGAGGTGTAGACCTTCAATCAACATTTAAAATTGATATTGGTCTATAATTTTATCAGTAGTCATTATCCTTTAACCATGATCCAATTAAAGGTCGGTCGGAGTAGAGGGGACAGTTCTTTTTCAAGCTTCTTTTCCCACTCAGATGGAAAACCATACTTAGCAGTTGCTTTGTTTGATTTTAGTTTTCCTGTTGCTTTCACTATTTCATCTATGGTTATCTTTGTTGTTATGCTACCTATAGCGGGTCGGTCTTAGGAGTCAGTGTTTTAATGTAATTTTGATTTGAGGCCGATGATTGATTTGTAAAGTTCTTTGTAGCATTCTCTCTAAAAATGTTTTCAATTTCTTTTGGTTCCCATTTAAGTTGATTTCGTTTTTGGATTATGCAGTTAATTGACTGTAATTTCTGCCTGTTGTTTCCGTAATCGTCTCGCCAGAAACTTAGCAGCTTTGGGGTCTGATCCATAGTAGTTTTGTTTTAAATATCTTGCTTTTGTCTCTATTTCCTGTTAGAGTAAATCATTCGTTTTCTTTCTCACCTCTTTCATTTGTTGTGTCTTTTGGGCAGGTTTTTCCTTTGTTTTTGTTCCAATTGTCATAGGTCCGTTAAAAGTATCTTATATTGTTTTACTTTTGTTTTTTGAGGTTATTTATAATTACAATCAATTGACCTCATATGACTGCTTTTAATGCATCCCATAGTATAACTGGGTCTGTCTCGCCGTTATTATTCTCCTCCAGATAACTCTGAATATCTGCTCTGATTTGCTCAACTACCAACTTGTTGTTTAAAAATCCCATGTTCAATGTCCATATTGTATCTTTCTGTCCACAACTCAAATAAATCTTAAGTTCAATTGGGCTATGATCAGACACGCCAGCCACTCAAATTTGACATCTTTGTATTCTATCCCTATTCTCTTGAGTAAACAGAATCTGTTGTTGAGTAATGACTGAAGTCCCTCTGCACATTTAAAAAGCCAATTTCCTCCAATGTATTTTTACCAGAGTTCACCAGAGTAATAACTGATTGGTCAGTTCTCCCTTTTACAATAATATATGGTCTCTCTTTATCTTTTATTGATTTTTGGCACTTGAATTTGAGTTTATTAGATATTAGAACTGTTACTCCTCTTTTGAAGGTATTAGAATGGGAAATATTTCTTGTGTTCTATTTCTGATAAGCGACCCTGTTTTCACACGTCTGCTCGTCTCCAAGGTCCAGTCACTTCTGAATTTCTTGTGTTTCCATATTGCTCTCTCGATTTGACTTGAGCCTTTCAAGGAGGGTAGAGTCTTAAGATTTTCCCCCACATCTTCCACTTCGTATCCTCTTCTCCGCAGGTCACTGGTGGCCTCTGCACTGTTATAAGTTTTCACTCTGCTAGCTCAGCGGATGCGCATCTTGTTGAGAGGAGTCTTGAAACGAATGTCTTCCCCCTTTAGAGTCTTCGTGATGTTTGTATATGGTTTCCATTGTTGCAGCATCCTCAGAGTAGTCAAGGTCCAAATAGATCCTGTTTGCAATGACTTTGACTGTTTTCTTCTCCCACACTTTTTTCAATATCATCTCCATCGGTAAACTGCTGAAGGTTGTGGACAACTGACCTTGGAGGTTGACCTGCTTTGTGCTCTGTGGGCACGCTGGATCTGTGTCTACTGAAAACTCTTCTTGCCATTAGGCCATTAACA
Source organism: Xiphias gladius (assembly GCF_016859285.1). Classification (NCBI taxonomy): domain Eukaryota; kingdom Metazoa; phylum Chordata; class Actinopteri; order Istiophoriformes; family Xiphiidae; genus Xiphias; species Xiphias gladius. Next base: position 30,370,608 of record NC_053421.1, read on the forward strand.
GCCCAGCCGAGTTGCTCTTCGACTCTGCATCTTCCTGTATGCCATATATTCGTAAATGATCATCTGGACCTCAATTCCAAGTCATCTAGTCATTGTCCATCATAATTTTCTGCTCTTTCATTATTTCCTGCAGTGCACAATTTTCTTCGGGGCTCCACAAATCAATTTCTTCAGTGCATGTCAAAGCGGCGTCTCTCTTCTCATTTTGCTCTCCCTGTCTCTGTTGTAATTTTGCATATTTCTGGTCAATGTCTTCCTTGAGTTCTGTCAGTTCGTTTCTAATATGGATTGTGATTTTGTACTTAAACGCTTTCAGGTCTGTTCTCAGGTCATTCAGCAAGACTTGAATTTGTTTGCTAATGCCATCCAAACTGGTCTGAAATTACCTCCAGGTGTTAGCATGTTCTTCTCATTAACTGAGGGGTTCATTTCTTTACCTTTTTGTTGAACCTCCGCTCATGGTCAAAGGTCCTGGGATCTTCTGCGTTTAATTCTCGAGTTTTGGTGGAGTTTATTGTGTTTGTGTCCCAGTCTTATGAATGTATTATGTATGTTTTACATGTGTGTACCATGTGTGTTTTACATATGTCGTGTGTTTTACGTGTCCTATGTGTGTTGTCTGTGTTTTGCAGGGTGTGTGTGCATGTGTGTGTTGTGTATATGTGCATGTATGTTTGGGTTTTACTTGTTTTTACGTATGTCTCATGTATGTACTATGTGTTTTATGTGTTGTGTTTCTATGTGTGTGTCTGTGTTGTGTATGTGTTTGGGTATGTGTGTGTTTTACATGTGTCTCGTGTGTACTAGGTGTGTTTTTATGCGTTGTTTTACGTGTGCATGTATGTACCATGTGTGTTTTAACATGTGTCGTGTGTCTTACCTGTATTGTGTGTGTGTTGCAGGACCTGCTGCAGCTGCAGTATGAGGGTGTGGCCGTGATGAAGATGTTCGATAAAGCAAAGATCAACGTCAACCTGCTGATCTTCCTGCTTAACAAGAAGTTCTTCAAGAAATGAACCGAGTGATGCTCTTACCTTACACTCCTATCTCTGTTTATATATCTCATTATACTATCAATTTTTATACGCCATTATATATTAGAGTGAGGCATCTCTCTTTACACTCATCTCTGTTTATAATCAATCAAATAAGCTGTAAAATTTTTCAATGAATTTTAATTTTTAACAAGAGTCCAATATGGATAAATAATCATGAGAAAACATAAACTTTAAAAAGCAGAATATACAGAGCAGTATATCTCACTACACAGAGTGAAGCATCTTCCCCACACTCCTATCTTTGAATCTCACTTTTAGCACAGTCTTGACCTACTTTATATATTACTAGAATTTTAACAGAGTGGGATGTCTCTTCCACACTCCTGTCTGTTTTCACATCTCACTACTTAATTTCTATATCACACTATTTAAATAAAGTGACGCATCTTCCTTCAGTTCTGTCTCTGCAACCAACTCAAAAAATGTAGATGAGTCCGTCATAACTGTTTTTATATCTCACTCAAATTTAAATGGAGTGGGACATCCTTTACACCCTAATCTGTTTTAATATCTCACTGCAGTATCTGTTTTTGTATCCTACCATATCCATATCCTACTCTAAAAGTATAGTCCTAGAATTCAAACAGAGTGAGGCATCTTTGTAAGTCCTACCTCCGGGGCTCCTGTCCTTCACTTCTGTTTTTAAATCTCACAAAAAATGTAAAGAGAGTGGGACGTCATTGCTACTCATATCTGTTTTTCTGTCTGAATGATTACCACATAAACATGGACACAACAAGCAAAATTCATCAGAGACATGAACACCAATGAACTAAAAATAACAACAGAATATTACAATAAAACTTGAGTTTTACTTTGAAGGTCCTTTTAGGTCACTGAACTGAACAGTTGGAACAGAGTCCGAGTATTGATCAGATGAATTATGACTCTTGTCAGGCTGGACAGATTTCATTGGTCACTGAAGTCTGTTGTCTTTAGTTGCCGTTCAAACTTCAAGTTTAAATTCATGTCAGAAAAATAAATTGGAATCCAACCTGTGAAGTGAGTTGCAGCAGAGGTCACTGAGCTGTTCTGATACTAAGACTAAGACTAAGACTAATCAAGAAGTGTAAATATTTTCTGTCAGTTTGTTTATTCTTTCTGTTTTCTTTCTTTTCTTTTTGTTCCTGACAAGCTTTTTAGTCTGTTTTTACTCCAATAAATATCTGAAAGTCTTCAGTCGTCGTTTCTGACTGGTAAAGGAGAAGGTTTTGACTAAAAAGATTTAAATCATTACTCAATTATCAAACAATAGTTGCCCACAAATTTTCTCTTAATTGACTCATCGATTCAGCCTTAAAGCGATAATGGTGAAATTATAATAATGTAAAGTATTAATGTTGTTTTCTGATGTTAAAGCTTAAAAGGATATTGGACACATCACAAACACAGTAGTAGCTCATACAGTCAGATGTAGATAATACAACCAATTTATTCTGGTATAATGAAAATATCCAACAGAGCTGTCACATCAGATTTTTGTCAGTGTGGAGCAGCTGTAGTTTGGGACTGGTGTTAAATAAATATAGAAAATGATTTATGTTAAAAAAAATTCTTTTCTTCTGTAGAGGAACCAACAGAAATCTGTCCAATGAAAATCTTCTTTCAAATTGCTCTTAGTGTAAAACACCACGGTCGGCACCAACATTAGACAAGTAGATACAGTGTGCATTTACACACAGACACATCGAACTGAGAGAGAAGTCAGAGCTCTGTTCACCTGCAGAGCAGGGACATGTTAGCAGACCTAGATCCACCTCCTGTCACCGGAAGATCATCTTCACCTTTAAGGAAGTCCTCTGTCTTCTCCAGATACAGAGGAGAGAAAAGATATTAGTTCCAAAATAGATCTTTGACTCAAGTTCTGGACTGGTGGACCCTGTACCTGTTTAGTAAAGTGATGATGACTTACTGACTAGCGAGCAGTTCAATGACATCCCAACAGCCACCATCAGAGATCCAGCTGTGATGAACTGCAAGAGACCAGGGAACAGATCCAGACAGACCGTCAGCTGATGAATGGTGGGCAGGACCTGTATTTATCTTACCACATGTAAACTTCACAAAACCACTGAAACGTTTATCTCTGACCAACTAAAGCATAACGTAGCAGCAGCAGGAGAACAAATTGTCTCATTTCCGATTGGCAGGATAAAGAATTTTCTCGATCCTTCATTCAGCAGTAAACCAGGCTCACAAACAGCTCGCCAAGTGAAGACACCAGTGTATCTGCACATGGAATCTTGACAATCCCAAACAGGAAGACCATCAGGCCAATAATGATCTGCACCGTCTGCAGGGACGATGGATAAAAACACATTGACAGTACATTGACCTCCATCTGACCATCATACTTGAACTCCTTCACTTGGGTCAGTGACTTCCTCCAAACTTGAAGGGAACAATCCACTGGTTTTCAGCCAGTTTCGTCCAGCTGGAAAAAAACGAACCAACCGACCATTTGGTCCACAATCCTTTGCAAGTGGGTAATGCTAGTCTCTTTGAATCCCTTTTTTTTTTTTTTTTTTTTTAAGCCCATATTTCTTTCCATTGGTAAAAATTGTAGGCGTGGATGTCCAGACAACTGTCACTGGATCATTTGATACTGAAGGAAACTTAAAAATAGGAAGATTCTGAATGAAGCTCTGCAGCCTCTTTTTTCCTCTGGTTCCTAAGTGGATTTCTGGAGCTTTATTCTGGAGGGACATCAGAGATCATGATATCCTTGGTAAGTGGAAGTCACACTGAATCATATCAACATGTGTTTTACATCTGTGTTCAGATCTGACTCAGTTTGGACCATTTTTGACTCTAATTCACTTCAGACAGTATCTTTGCCCACCTCTTCAGCTCTGTGGCACCCACTTGGGGAGGTTTTTGTCTTTGTCTTTTGTCTTTGTCCTGCTGAATGTCGGACGAGATTCTGTCATTTCACCAGGGTTTTAATGTCGTGTTTACCATGTTTTAAATTACTGGGCAGCACAGTGAAGATTTCATTCCTACCCCCCAGGTGATATTCATCCTGTCTGAATGGGGCTTTAGAGGATAAATGCTAACATATGTGAAGCGTGAAGAGAGGAAACCATCAGACCTGTGAGGAGACTGGAACCTTCCTCACATTAACACATGAAACCAGCAGAAACGTCAGATTTCCATCATGTTCTCCACATGGTTTTCCATCATCTGAGCTTTGACTGGAGCTCTTTCAATGTCCTCATCTCACTGCGTCATCTTCTTCTGTGGTGGTTTAATGGCAGCAGCTGGAGAATCAGCTCCACCAGCTTTTGATCAGTTCATATTCACACAGCAGCAGTGGAGGGAAATGAGACTTCAGTCACACAAAAAAATCTGAGCTACATTTGGATGAAACTTGTCTTGAGTCTCAACCTGAATGCCACTGGTCGTCCTCTGTTGAAGGTGTAGTTGTCTGCAGGGTTTATGGGTCCTGTCCCTGGAAGTGGAGGTGTGACATTGTCGACAGTTCGACAAACCTGTGTAACCGCCACCACGCTGCCCGTGTCTGAGGTGAGACAAGTGAACCTGCTGTTTGAAAACTAGGCTTGGAGTTAAATATTGATCAGAGAATCAGAGTGATATCAGCTGATTCCTCAACAGACACACCTGACCTTTCCTGAACTCACTGAGAACAATGTCAGCGGATCACAGGCAATAATCATCTGCGTATGTCTGTGATCTGATAGGAAATATTTTTCAGAGTTAAATCCAATTGTAAAATAATGTGGAGGTCTTAGATCTCTGCCAATAAACTTATCATCTTATGATCTTCTTTCTAACAATCAACAGCCTTGTGTGGGATTTTAATAATATTACAAATACATCATTTCCCCGACCTTTGACAGAAATCTCTGCCAAGTATCTCTGCAGTTAATGTCTTGTTTTCATTTTGTTAAAAACCCAAAGACATTTAGTTTGCAATTATTTAAGCACGGAAAAGCAGAAAGTCCCAGAAACTGAAAAGACAGAACCAAGGAACGTTTGGAGGTTTTGGTAAAAATGACTTAAATGATGAATCGATTAACTGTTTTGCTTGAATATAAATATATATAATATAAAATATAATATAATATATAAAATGGGTTTGATGTAAGTAAAGTGATTCCTTTGAAATCACCTGCTCCTAACAGCCTCTGCCACAGCTTCATCAGGGTTAGTACCAAACCTTTACAGTTTTTATAGCTGAGTGATGACCCACGGTCTCTTATCAGATGACACTGATGAGGTCTGACATGGGACATAATAAACTGCTTCTTATCTGGTTCAAAGACATTAACATCTTACGGACATTCAGCTCTGATCAAACAAACTGTGAACCACCTATTAACCATCTGTTGATCAGTTCAGGTCTCTGCTCATCCCTGTCTTAACTGAGGTCCTGGTCTGACCTGGCTCTGGCTATTAAATCTGGACGAGGAAGGGACCAGATCTAAGTGGACTGAGACAAACTGCAGCTCTATGTCAGTTCAACTTTGATTATATAATGTTGTATTTGCCTGCGTACTGCAGAGTGCTGTGCAAAAAAAAAAACAAGAGTAAACTCTTGTTTTTTTTTTTGCCTTTTCAGAACAATAATAAAAAAAAAGAGTAGTGTCTGCAGGTTTTCCTTTCAGGTTGCATACAGCCCACCGTCGACAACAAATTACAGCAGCCTGTATGTTGCCTGAGTCAATAAAGCACTCACTTCTGCAGGTGAATGTGTTTGACAGTTACAAACTGAATGAGACTCGGATTTTCTGTCCTCTGGACTGTGGAGTTGAAAAGTCAGAGACCGAAGTTCGGACAGACCTCAGGAAGGAGATCAACCTGGAATAGTGACGGGGACATAACCCCAAATCCCTGGTGGAATTTACAAAGTTGGTACAGGTGTTGAACATGAAACATGTTTTTATTCCACAGTTTGAGTTACAATAAAAGTGAAAGAAGAAAAATAGACAACAGATTCATTAGAGACGTTTCTATCAGCTGACAAGCTTACAAAAATACTTTGTTTGAGTTTGAACTTCAAGTATCTACCAACGACGACAACATGGTCCAGTTTCAACCAGTCTGAACCACTTTAGACCAATCTCAACCCGAGTCTGATCAGTTTAAACTAGCCTGAGTCTGAGTCTGATTCATCTTAAACCTGATTTAACCAGTCTGATCCAGTTTCAAACAGTTTGACTCTGATTAAACCATCTTGATTCAGTTTAAACCAATCTGTACCCCTTGTCTGATACAGTTTAAACCTGATTAAGCTAGTCTGAACCAGGTTAAATCAATCTGATCCAGAGTGTGATCCAGTTTGAACCAGTCACCTATTCAGTTTAAACCATTTTACAACACTCTGTCCCAGGGTCTGTGCCAGATTAAACTATTTTCTTATCCAGGTTAAACCATTCTGGACCAATTTGATCCACTTTAAACCAGTCTTACCCAGAATCAGATCCTGTTTAAACCATCTTGGGCCACTTTAAACCAGTCTGTGCCATTTAAATCTGTCTGATCCAGAATCTGATCCAGTTTAAAATCAGTCTCTGATCCAGTTTCAACCAGTTTGATACAATTGAGATGAGACTAGAGAACAGACTGAACAAAGTTCCCCTGGAGAACAGATTCGACAGAGCTTTGCTTTATCAGGATGAATTTATTCCCAAATTTGTGACTGATGAATGTTCAGTGCTGAATTTAGGAGTTTAAAAGTATCAGAGAGGGTGAAACCTGTAAGTTAATTAACCTTATATTCTGACAAGAGAGCTTATGCTCAGACCGTCTACAGGAGGCTTCGTTAAAAGCATTTAAGTTTCAGTCAAACTTTATCCACAGTTCTTGGATAGATTCAGAGACTTTCATTTCAATGATCTTTATAGAAACAGTCAAACCTTTCAGTCTTCAGTGCCATGTGAAGATCCTCAGGGAGGCGCCCTGGAGCCTCTGATCTTTCAGTACCATGTGGATTCCTTCTATTAAACTTCATAGAAATTTAAACATTAACATTAACATTTCTGTAAATATCTGTCCTCTCCAGAGTCAGAGGTTTCAGATGAGGATGAGTTTCATGTCTGTACATCTAGTAGTCTGTGATTAGAGCATCCAAGAAAGAAACAAATGTTTAATGTGTTGTCTGAGTTAGAGATACAGTATCGTATCATATTTCTGGCAGCTGTGATATCTTCCAGCTGGAAGAAACAACTGCAGTGATGAGATGGCTGTAAATCCCCCATCAATGACAGATACATCTAAATAAAATCCAGTATGAATAATGGTTTAAACTCATTTAAAATGACTTATACACTGTTTGTAAGGAACCACTACAAATATGGAACATAAAAAAAATAATTTAGGTTATTAAACCGTGTGACGACAAAGCTAGCAGGGGGGTTGGCCATCTTACAATAATGTGTGTACACTCCCAGGAGGTTTTCCTGTTCCTTCCCCGCCGATATTGCGTGGATGTAGCATTAGCCTAGCTTAGCACAAGAGCTGAAAGCAAGCGGAAACTGTAAGCCTAACTCCATCAGAAGAGGAAGAACTCACCGTCAAACAACTCCAAAGCATTTGCTATCATATTTTATTTTCAACTGTCCAACAGACCAGTATTCACCAGAGGCTAACAGTTTTAAAGGAACATTTTGTCCTGTTTAAACCAACTTATTTCAGCTATTTTCTGATGTTTTAATGCCTAAATATAACATGTGACTGTCACCCACAATTCATAGAACCTTAGTTACAGATGTATCTTTCATTTTAACTTCATTTTAACATCTTTTCCGGCCAGTATCGGCTCATATTTCAGTGTGACCTGCAGTGTTTTTCTTAAATATAAATCAGCGACCTAAGTCCTCTGAGCGTACAAGTTCACTGAAGGAGGTTCAGAGCTGTTTGAACTGTTAGCATAACATTAGCTTATCTTAGCAAGGCTTCAGCAGTGGTAGGGAGGGTGTAAATTTGCCCCAAATACTTTAACACTGATCAACACTGTAAAGTATGAGCTTACAAGTAGCAGAGGTAGTGCTTCTACTTTGCCAGTCTCCTGGACACTCAGCTCTTTGCTGCTGCATTCACAGTTTATGGTAAAAACTTTTTCAACTCATCAATGCGGCTCGCTGTTAGTCTTTGACTGACAGAAAGTCACACAGTCAGAAAATATGAGCTTAAATATCATCATGATTAAATTCGTTTTTTCTACAGTCTTTTGGATAATGTTTCATTAAATATTAAAAAGTATTAATTTACAATATATGAACAGCTGTCAACTTTTACAACAAACGGGAATTATAATGGTGCCATGGCGTTAGTGAGTGTCACCGTGAGCCACAGCTTGAGCCTCATTTTAATTTACCCTATATTTGTTTCTATGCATTCAAACTGTGTCCATTAAAAGCTGCTGATTCAGCTGTGATCGGCTCCTGTCTGCAGTGTATCCATGGATGTACAGACAACTATCACTGGATCACTGTGATACTGTAGGAAACTTAAAAACAGGAAGATTCTGAATTAAGCTCTGCAGCCTCTTTTTCCGCTGGTTTATAAGTGGATTTCTGGAGATTTATTCTGGAGGGACTTCAGAGATAATAATGTCCTCAGGAAGTGGAAGTCACACTGAATCATATCAACATGTGTTTCATGTCTGTGGTTAGATCTGACTCAGTTAAGACTCTGACACTACGGGTTCTAAAGTAGCCTCCCTTAATTTCTACTGCAGATATTGATCGGCAGCCAAACTACAATAACTAACCACCTGCAGTTTTTAGATCACCTGTATACACCGCTCTCGTTCACCTCACACAGTGTGTTTGCCTAATCTACTCCTCTCCCACAGTTTAAATCATTAGTGCAGTTTACACTAATATACAAAAAGTAGCTCAAATTATAATGACCCATCCAAATCAATTTTTACCGTCAAATTAAAGAAAAAGTAGAAAACCACCCAATCTGGTGGCCCTGCTTCCTGCGTAACCGTGGGAACCATAGAAATGAGAGCAAGGGAAATGATCCAGGAGCTGATGTATCTGAGTTCGCTGAACGATTCAGCAGCAGCGAGCAGACAGATCAGCTCCACAGTCTGATTATCTGCTCTGAAACAATAAATGTGTTTCTGATATTATTTAGAAACTGAGTCAATTAATCGAGTCAGATTGTTAACCTGTCGCTCTTTTAAGCTACAGCCTGCTGTGTTAGCTGCATGATTAGATTACAGTGGGTGATAGCAGCAGCCTGTGGTGGATCAGCTGCAGGATGGCAGCAGCCACTCACTGTCTGAAAGCCCCTTTAGTTATGGAAGATTTCAGCAATTTTGCTACTCATCTATTAATGGTGTAGTGTTTTAGATCATTTCTGTTTTCACCATTTGTGAAACATTGTAGTGTTTTCAGATTCTGAACTCTAACTAGACGACTGGAGTGAACAGTTTCTGTCCTAGATCTGTCTCTGTACTGGAAGGTGAATGCTTCTCCTTGGACCCTGGAGAGGACAGAGAAAATGTGTTCCTTTACCCTCCCTCCAGCACCCCCCTCATGTTGAACAAGATGAAGAGCTTCAGGATTGACTTTACAGTACAGGCTGTTGTACAGACTGATCTTCATAGTATTTACAGTCTCAGCAGGTTTTGATTCCGATCGTCCACATGACTTCTTTGGAATTTCTTAAACAATAAAGCCAGGCTTCATTTCACTTCATCTTAACACAAATTAGATCAAAATATCACCTCAGTGTTCTCAGCACTGTGGCGGTTGAAGCAGAGAGACGTGGCTCAAATGTCCCTCAGAACTGTAAAATAAAGATGATTCATTTACACAGAAATACCAACTATTATATTGACTAGTGTGTAGATAATTACAGTACATACAGCGCAGTAGGTAGTATCACACTTCTTCAATCAGAACAGGAGCTTATAAATGAATGAGAATAAATACATTAGCTTTGTTAATGAAAACATGAGAGTTAGTTTTCAGCGCCAACCTTCAGACCATGTAAGACTCTTCAGCTCCAGCAGAAGGTTCATGTTTTCATCTTTCACCAGCAAGAAAAATGGACACGACCTCGGTGCAAATAGTGCATCTGTAAACATCGAACAAGTCAGATTATTTTTGTAGTTTTATCAGTTTTTGACTGAAGTGGATAAATGAGGAGTTCAGAGGAAGCATCAGGAATGTAAACTGATTTTTAACCCAGAAAGCTTCCTGTGGTTCAGCAAAGGAAATGGAGAGGAGAGCTGCACCGACAACCATTCAACTTTAACCTGTCTTAATAAGTCTGTTTAAATACAAATGTCTCTTATTGTTCTGAAAAACTTTTAGCAACAAGTGTTGACAACGGGTACGATAAAATGTTTGCAGCTGATGCAGTAAATATATTGCGCTGTGTATATAATGTTGCATCCAAAAAAATCAGTTAATCCGCTGATTATCTTCTTTAGTCATAGATTTACTATTTGTTTGCTGAGTTCAAAGATGGGCATGGTCTTACCCATGACTATTGCATACTCATGTAATAATGTAGTAATGACTACCGAGTGCTCAAATAATAATGTAGTAATGACTACTGAGTACTCATGTAATAATGTAGTAATAACTACCGGGTACTCAAATAATAATGTAGTAATGACTACAATAACGTAGTAATGACTAGTGAGTACTCATGTAATGATGTAGTAATGACTACTGAGTATTTATGTAATAATGTAGTAATGAATACTGAGTACTCATGGGTTGGAATGTCAATGTATTGACAAGCATTGTACCTGGTGTGATCCCATCACAAGATGGTCTCTAGTTTACTATGTGATTTCTACACCTCAGAGGACATTAGAAGTGCTGAGTCAGAGGCAACTGGGCAAATTAACTCAGCTCAGGGTGAACTTCAAAGTCAAAGTGTGATTTACGAAGTGATTTAAAAGAGGACACTGACTCAGCTGACTGGATTTTCTTGGGCAGATTCTTTCATAGTCTCAGGACCTGAGCAGAAAAGACTTGGTGGTCTTTAGTCTGTACTCTGGTTTACCCTAGAGGACATTGCTTGAGTTTGGTGATGTAGCAAGGAGCCTGACAATGCCAGAAAAGTCCACTATAAAATCCTCAAATTTTTAAATTAACAGGTAGCCAGTCTAAATTGGCTAAAACAGGTGTAACGTGACCCAACCTCTTAGATCTAGTTAAATACAGTACGTTTTGATAGTGAAACATCTACCCGATCTTCAGGATGTCCTGTTACTTTTGACGTAGCACCTCTAGATTTCTTTTCTGTCTGTTACAGTGACATTCATTCTTGGTTTAAACCATTAAAAGAAACTAATCTTAATCTCAGAGCCCCAGATTATAGTTTCAAATCTGGTTTAACTAAACTAACTAAACTGAACCCTTCTCTCAGTTTAATAAACTCCTTGTAGGTGCAGCCCTCCAATAAAGACCAGGACGTGGTTTTAAATGTATCAAAGAGTTCGTCAGTGACGTGCTGATTGGATGCAGGAAGATTCACAGTAACAAGTCCCTGCAGCTACCCATCATGACTTGCTCCAACCCCTCCTGTCATCAATCTCCATTGGACTCGATGACTTTCTCAGCTAGGATCTCCTGGAAGGTGGAAAGCTGCTTCATCTGCTCCGTCTGCATCGAATGTCTCCTCATCAGCTTCTTCTTCATCTTGAAATCCGGGCCCCGTTTGGGCGAGGCCGGGGCCACCGGGACCAGGATCTTGTGTCCGGAGTGGACTGGGGAGGTTGGCTTGCCATTTGCCCGGATGTCGGGGATGGGTTTCTGGGGATTGATGTTGAGTGGAGGCAGGAAGCCAGGCCTGGTGTGGGAGATGTGGTCCAGCAGGAGAGTCCCAGAGCCCCGGCGCTCCAAGAGACCTGGGGGACGCCGGCGCATGGTGATAGGGGACACCGAGTTGGGGATGTTCTCCAGTGACTCCCTGGAGGAGCTGGTGACCAGGGACAGGGGGGAGGCGTTGTACCTCCTACGTTCCACAGACACCCGACCAGAGTCCGGAGATCCAGGGATGGACTCTGGGCAGAGGTGGGTGTCCGACTCATAGTGCTCCATCCGGGTCAGTTTGGGGTGAGTCAGGGCCCGAGCTGCAACTGTCCCAGGTCCACCAGCATTCTCCTGGGATTCTGGAGCTGTGTTTCTGCGGTACAGGATCTGGTGCTGTTGAACTTTGTCAGCCCAGGAGCCAGAGAGGGCTGCGCAGTCCTCAGAGCAGGACCGGTCGATGAGTTTGGGGGAACAGGGGTCGTGGGTCTCGATGCTGTGTCGCCGTGACAGCAGAGGTCTGACAGGTTCTGTGATGGACAGGCCATTAATCCCAGTGATTGTCCTGTTGACATCACAGTTGCCCTCCTCCTCCAGACCTTTGTCCACCCGGTCCTGAGGAACCCCACTCAGTACTGAAGGCGCCACCAGGCCCCAGGGCTCCGAGTTCAACCTCTTCAGCAGTTTGCGATGCGGCGGTCTCTTCTCACCTGGGGGTCGAGTTGAAGGTAAAGGTAAAGCCGAGGTGAGGGCGAAGCTGAAGATCCCCTCATCGCTTTTGTCTCCTGCCGGCGAGGAGGTGCCGATCTCTACATCAGAGGGAGACATGCAGGCCGGAGACAGCTTGTCCACGATGCCCGGGGAGGGGGGAGAGTTGAGGTACTGTTTGGTCTTCTTGGTGCCTGACGGAGACGTATCAGTGGTGATGATGATCACCTCCTTGCCTTTTGCCTTGCAGGCATCCAGCAGGACCTGCAGCGTGTCGCGGTCCCCCTTGTTAATAGCGTGGACAAGGGCAGAGGAGCCAGAGTAGTCTTTGAGGCTGGGATCAGCTCCGTTCTCCAGCAGCACTGACACCACTTCCTTCCCTGCCTGCTCGGCGCAGGCGTGCATGAGCGCTGTCCTCCCACTCTTATCAGGGATGTTTGGGTCAGCACCTTTCTCCAGAAGGTACCGGATCATCCTCTGCCGGGTCTGTGGGTCGTCGTAGCTCGCCAAGCAGGCAGCGGAGATGGGGGTCTCTCCGCGCTCGTTGCCCTCATTGATGTAGGCGCCGCCCTCCAGCAGCAGGCGGGTCAGCCTCAGCTTCCCCTGGAAGACGGCTTTGAGGAGGGCATTCCCCTCGGTCTGCAGGGGTCCTCCATCTCCCATGATCCCTCAGCTCACCTCACACCTCCTGACCACTAAAACCTAGCTTAAAGCTGACCAGACATCCTCCACAAGAAGTCACATGTCCTGCAGGAGAAACACAATGAGGTCAGTTCACATGATAACAGCCAATCGTGATGTAACAGGTAGAAATTCTGATATGTAATTGGCTGAGATGCTGATAAAGAAACAATGGGAGAATCTTAGGGTCCTGCTATGACCTGCAGTGGGTTACATTTTAAGAGTGTGTGGTCTATGCTTCACCTGAAAACCGGGTTCACAGGTAAGAAAAGACCAACTGTGAGAAACAACTGGTGGACTGACTGAAGCGGTCTGATCCTTATAGAGCCAGCAAGCTGAATAAATAACAGGTTACAGCACCTTTGATGGTTCTTTACTGCTGCATTTCTGTTCTTTCATCTGGTCTTGGATATGGAACAATGATCCCTCCCTCCCTCCACAGACATTAAAACATTTAGACCTTCGGACATGAAGATATATCAAGTTGAGTCAGTGTGATTCACTGATGAAAATGCAGAGTTTACAAGCTGTGTGAAATAAAGTCAGTAAATCCAGAAAAAAATGGACTGTGACCACATTTTCAGTGTAACATAAAGACTGAAGTCAGAATTTAATCTCTGCATCCCTTTTGTCTCTAATCCAACTTGATAATCAAGTGTTAATTAACAAATACTGAATATGTCTAAAAAATAAAGCCTGAACCTGCAGGTGTAAAGTGACATCACAGTGACATCTCTGATGACTCACAGGACAAACAGGTGCAGTATGTCCCTGACACAATGAACACACCCAGTGTTTACATTCAGACTGAATGAAGTTATGGTGACGATGATGATGATAAAGGTTAATGAGACGTCAGAGCGGCTTAACAGAAACATCAGTAAACAACAGTTACGGTCCTGATTGAAATTATTGGCACCCCTGAACTTAAAGTACAGTATTTAGAATATCTTCAGAAATAAATGCAAATAAACCAGTTTTGTATAATAAGAAAAAAATGAAAAATACTAAGTAAAAGGTTAGCAAAAAAATAGTCAGTATATATTTGAAAATGAGCGCAGTTTCACAGACTCACACTCAAGGAAGGGTGCTGGGGGAGCTGGGCCGCCCCTCTCTGATTAGAGGACGTTAACATTCTTTTTTGTAATATAAATTTCAGAGTCCAGACCAGCCACAGAACTGAGCGAGTGTTCACCTCAGCTCTCTGTACAGGTCCATGTTCTCTTCTCCTGGTCTCATCTCACTTCATGTTCGGTATTCATGCCATTGGAGGAAGAGGTACTCAGATCCTTCACTTGAGTAAAAGTAGCAGTACATAAAGTAAAAATACTCCATTACACATAAATGTCCTGTATTCAAAATCCTACATATGTAAAAGTACTAAAGTTCTGAAAGGTAAATGGACTTAAAGCATCAAAATAAAAGTGTTTGCTCTGCAGAAAATGTCCCTGTGAGTGATCTACTGTTCTATATTATTGGATGATTATAAATGATGCATTTATGTGTATCATTTTACTGGCTGGTAGACTTAATTTGAATTATACTTTTTTTGAGAACAAGATTTATTTAATATGAGTTAGGTACATGACCTGTTTTTTTTTTTTTTGCCAAATTATTCTTTATTGTTTCCACAAAAGCAAAATAAACATAATGAAAAATATATACATATGATAAAATAATAATAATAATAATAATAATAATAATAATAATAATAATAATAATGTTGATGGTGATGGTGATGATGATGATGATGATAATAATAATAATGATAATAATAATAATAATAATAATGTTGATGGTGATGATGATGATGATGATGATGATAATAATAATGATAATAATAATAATAATAATAATAATAATAATAACAGAAACAAGTCACAAAAAATAAGAGGAAATAAATAAATAAAATGAACTGAGATATTTTCAGAAACTATTGTTATTATTATAGTTTAATCCTCACTATCATTACATTATATGAAAATTCAGATTCATATAGTTGGTAGTTTGATTTTATGACTATGTATTACCAGCTGATGGAGCTTTTATGTGCCAGTGTTTCTACAGAAGAGCTGAAACAACCAGCTACAGACTAATTCAGTGGAGTATTAGTATATGTAGTGTACAACCACACACACACAGGTGTTATTATCATCTACTGTCATTATCCTGCTGAATGAAGGCAGACAGATTCAGAGAGTGTTTATATTTCAGTGCGAGAGCGAACAGATGGACACGCACACACGCACACACAGTAACACACACACACACACACACACACACACACACACACACACACACACACAGTAACACACACAGTAAGAGCTGGACTCTGGACCTATCGGCTGTTTTAATGGATGTCAGTAACAGAATCAACCTGTTAGACACTGATCACACAGAACAAACTAAAGTTACAGTCAAACTATCAAAACAACTAACTGCTAATCAAAATAACTACTTGAAGCTATAGAGCTGTTCCTGGTCTCCCTCTTTCTCCTCTCTCCCCCATTTCTGTCCTCTCAACCAGACCGGTCGAGGCAAACATCTGCTGACCCTGAGTCCGGTTCTATCGGAGGTTTCATCCTGTTAAAGCAAGTTTCTCTGGTTCATGGTGGAACTGTTGGGTTTCACTCTATACTATGTAAGGTCCTGACCTGACTGTAAAATGCCTTGAGAGGATGTGTCTCATGATTTGGCGCTATATAAATGAAATTGAATTGAACTGAACTGAATTGAAATGAATTAGAGCCTCCACAGCCTGATGACATCACTGTCACTTTAAACACCTGTAACAGAATCTAATGAAGACACTAAAAATTCCTAAGACACACTGTGTGTGGCACCAAGTTTGTGCTGACGTTTCATGTTATTTCAGAGATTCTTATGTCAAGGAACTCCCTATATCGGAGGTTTCTCAAAGTCTGACACAGACACCCATTCATCTACCCTTCCATTTAGCCAAACTATCCCCATTAAAAGTTTCTGAATCAGCCTTTATCAGCTCCTGTTTGCAATGTAGCCATGGATGTACAGACGACTATCACTTGACCACTGTGATAATGAAGAAAACTTAAAAACATGAAGATTCTGAATGAAGTTCTGCAGCCTCTTTTTCCTCTGGTTTCTAAGAGGATTTCTGGAGCTTTATTACACAGAGGGACATCAGAGTGCATGATATCCTCAGGAAGTGGACGTCATACTGAACCATGTCAACATGTGTGTCATGTTTGTGTTCAGATCTGACTCAGTTACGGTTACGGACTCAGTACGGGTTCTAAAGGAGCCTCCCTTAATTTCTACTGCAGATGAGGAGGGGGATCATTTCTGATTTCAGCTGTAATATTTTGGTCCAGATTCTCTGTAGGTCTTTTTCAGGAGGTTGGAGGTCAAAGTGTCTGTTAGAAGAAACCTCCTGATGAGTAGTAGTAGTAAAATGTCTCCTGTGAATATTGTATTATTTGACCCAACATTATTTGATTAGTACTGACTCATTAATAATTAATGTATAAACAGCGTTTTACTCTAGTAGCAGAGTGATGTTTTACTGCTCTGTACTTATATTGTACACAGCATATTGTATAACACCATCCTATTTTATGTTGTCTTTAAGTAAAATCTTGATCTGAAAAGTAACTAGTAACTAAAGCTATCAGATAAATGCAGTAAAAAGTTCATGAAGTAAAAGGGAGGAGGCGGCACGTGAATGCTCTTATCCAACAGCCACATCAGATCATAACTGATCTATAAAACATCAGTAAGCGATTTAGTTACTATAAATAAAACCATTAGTTACAGTGTAAAAATCCTTCATAATTCAAACCTGGTTTTGAATTATGTTGAACCATCAGTTACAGCAGCTGGTTGGTGGTGGAAAGTAGTTGAGTAAAATTCTGAGGCACCTTTACCTCAGTATTTCCATTTGATGCCACTTGTACTTGTACTACACCACTACATTAATCTGACAGCTGCAGTTACTTCACAGAAGGATATTTAACATCCAAAACATGTGATCAGTTTATAAAATATGATGCTTCATTACATATTAAATTACGAGACTGTACACAAAGATTACAGTCTGGTGGTAAATTAACTCCTCATTGACAAGAGTCAAATACTACTTGCATTTTAATGCAGTGGTAATAATATTCTGATAATGCATACACTCTGAACAGGACCATTCCACATGATGAGTACTTCTACTTTTTGCTGTTAATAATTAAGATTTTGAATGTAGCACTTTTACTTGTAACACAGTATTTTTACAATGTAGTATTAGTAGTTTACTTCAGTAGACGATACCCTGTGATTTTGTTGGTCACCTGCAGGTCACGTGTCAGTGCTGTCACCTGTCACACAGGTGGAGACTCTGCTCAGTAACATGATGATGATGATGGTGTTGGACTGTGGAGGAATGCAGCTCACAGCACACACCCGGACGTTTGCCGGCTTTTTACCGGCTTTCTACGTCAGCCTGCCGCTCTGACGCAGTGATTTCTATATTTACACACCGGTTGCGAAGTTAACGGCGGCAGCAGCGTGTGAGTGTGTGTGTGTGTGATCGTGTGTGTTTGTTGAGGATCAGATAAACTGTGTGTTTTTGCTACATCATCATCGTCAATCCGTCACATCTGGTGACTTTACCACCGTTTATCTGATCCTCCACACACACACACTCGCACACACACACGCACACACACACACCGGGAGGATCCGTTAAAACCCGTTCCGTTAGCAGCTGATGATGAAGATGAAGGGATGATGGAGGAGTGAGTGAGTCTCTGCAGACAGCAGAGCGCTGATGGAGGTGAAGATGATGATGAAGGAGGAAACAGGAAGACATGCGGAGATTTTTTTTCTTTTCTTACCGCCGAGCTGAAGAAGCAGCATCATCTTCATCATCTGACCTACGGTCACTGTCCGTTACTGACTGTTTACAGACCGTTACTGGCGGTTACCGGCTATTTACTGACCGACTGACGGAGCCGCTGCACCGACACTCCTCCTCCTCCTCCTCCTCCTGTTTCTCCACCTCCTCCTCTCCTTCCTCTTCCTCCTCAGAGTCTGAGTGGTCAGAGCCGCTCCGAGCAGATTCACGGACCGACCCCGCCCCCTCCCACCCCGTTATTATTTATTTTATTTGTTATCATTATTATTCCCATACGAAGTTATTTTAAAAAAGCAGCAACTGGAAGAGACAAAGGTAAAAAAGGGAACACGTGAATCATTTTACTGTACAACCACATCCACCAAACTAATCCTTTCTCTCCCTGCAATAATCAGTTTATATGTGGATCTGGTCCTGCAGCTTTTCCAGAAGAAAAGTGTTCAGACAGTACATTGGAGACATCTTGCTAATTCAAGACATACAAAGACACCACCTTCTTCTAGGTTTCAAGTTTGAACCACAGATTTGTGATGGTAAAAACTGTGAGAACTGATGGAGGAATTACGTTCAACACCAAAACCCCCAGAGATAAAAACTTAGGTCATTAAATATGATGCCTTATTAAAGTTTAAAATACCATAAATGTATATCAAATTACAACATATATGATAACCCCTGGTTTCCGTGGTCCAGACGAGGTGACACAGCTGCAGTGGTTGCAGATGCAAAAACCCAGGTGTGGGAGGAGTTTGGGGAGACTATGTAGAAGCACTTTCAGTTGGCCTCAATGAAGTTCTGGCAAACCATCAGACGACTCAGGAAGGGAAGGCGGGTGCATTCAGTCAGGAAGGAGAACTGCTGACTCTGACTGGGGATATCGTGGGGCAGTAGAAGGAACACTTTGAGGAACTCCTGAACCCACCCAACATGTCCTCTGAGGAAGAGGCAGACTTTGGAGACTCGGGGGAAGCCTCTTTCATATCTCTGGCAGAGGTCTCTGAGGTAGTTAAGAAGCTCCTCAGTGGCAAGACGCTACGTGTGGATGAATTTCGCCCAGAGATGCTGAAGGCTCTGGACATTGTTGGGCTGTCTTGGCTGACGCGCCTCTTCACTGTCGCATGGAGGTTGGGGACAGTGCCTGTGGACTGGTGGTGGTTCCCATTTTTAAAAAGGGGATCAGAGGGCATGCTCCAATTATTGCGGTATCACATTGCTCAGCTTCCCGGTAATGTGGGCGCTTCCTGGACTATTGTGGTGAAGAGGGAGCTGAGACAGAAGGCAAAGTTTTCAATTTACCTTTCAATCTATGTTCCGACCGTCACCTATGGTCATGACTTTTGGGTAATGTCCGAAAGAATGAGATCACGAACACAAGTAGCCAAAATGTGTTTCCTCTGTAACGCGGCTGGATTGATCCTTACAGATAGGGTAAGGAGCTCAGACATCCGGAGGGAGCTTGGAGTAGAGCCACTGCTCCTTCATGTCGAAAGGAGACAGTTGAGGTGGTTTGGGCATCTGACTAGGATACTTCCTGGGCGCCATCCGTTGGAGGTTTTCCAGGTACGTCCAACTGGTAGATCTTAGGGTAGACTGGATGGAGTACAGATCTCATCTGGCCTGGGAACACCCTGGGGGTCCTCCAGGAGGAACTGGAAAGTGACGTCTGGGCTACCTTGCTAACCTGCTGCTATCTCGACCCAACTCCGGAAAAGTGGTAGAAAATGGATGGCTGGATGGATAATTTAATAATATAACCCTTCCTGCATATCTACTACTACCACTATGTTGAGCACATTTGTTTCTTCTGTACTTGTACTTCAGTAAAAATTTGAATGCGGGACTTTCACAGCGTGTTGTTGCTACACTCACAGAGGTAAATGAATTGGATACTTTTTCTACCTCTGCGGATACAGGTTTGTTAACAGCTCCACCCCTGAATTTGATGAGATTTGCTTGTGACGGAGAGAGCGTCCTCTGCTGGTGATCTCTCATTTGACACTTTATTTCAATCACATGTTTTATTCACTCAAACATTTTTCAGACAAGTGGCTCCTGCTCCAAACTGAGCATCATGTAAACACAGCCGACATTTACTTGTCCTCAGTCTGTTCTATTTAATGTTTATATACAAGTTGTGCTGTGTTACAGAGGCAACTGTAACCAAAGACTAATAATCACTAATCAAACTGTTGTGTTGATTTTAACATGTCTGTGGTTCACTTTATGTCCTCTGAGCGATCACTGATCACTAATGTATAAAATATATAGTATATCTATAGTGAAACTGACACACATCACGTTACTGTGAGAGTGAACTGAAACAAATTTTTACATTTAAGTGTCAATGTCAGAAAAAACGGCAGGCTAAACATCAACGCACAACATCACCTGCTACATGCGGAATCTAGAGACCATGGGACCATCTCAGGAGCCTGTAGACTTTATAAGAAACCACATCAGGAAACCAGGACTTTGACAGCAGGACGTTTTTAAGAAGTAAATTATAGAGTGAATAATACAGGATGTAGTTTGGTCCTGAGTGTCTAACAGGTTCATATAAAATTATTATATGAGATGATTTTTAAATGTAACGTCAGACCCTTCGGACCCAGCGTGTTACTTCACAGGCGAAGACATGAATTTCACATGTTAACCTTCACATATGGACGTGTCAGTATGTGAATGTTATCGGTAGTACATGTTACATGTGGCTTTATAATATCAATTTGTTACATGTCAAATGTACAAAATTATTATTATTATTATGAGTTCAACTGTCAATGACAAAAAATAAAACACTGCAGAACACACACACACACACCCACTAAAAATTGTACTTCTATCTTTGTGAGGACACCCATTGACATAATGCATTCCCTAGCCCCTCATCCTAACCTCAACCATCACAATGAAATCCCTAACCCCAACCCTCATCCTAACCCTAGCATAAACCTGATTCTAAGGTAAACCCTAGAACCAGGTCTTAACCATCAAACAGCCCTTTTATGGTGTGAGGACTGGACAAAGCGTCCTCACTTTCCCAAACTGTCCTCACTCCAACGGTTTAAAACTCAAACTGGTCCTCACAGAGATAGAAATACAAGTACAAACACAGACTGTTACTACTATGGAAACACAGTTTCTATGGCAACTGATGTGCTGGATTCCTACAGAAGCGTTCCCACAGCGACACACAGAAGCACACACACATTCTCTAACGGAATGATGGAGGTTGTTTTGCTGACGTAGCAGAAATTGTTAAACTTCAGCCTGCAGCAGCACACAGTACTGTAGTAGTACTAGTTCTAGTACTACTATTACTACTTCCGTTAGTACTACAGTACTACCATGGTACTAGTATAGTACTGCTATTTATACTACAATAGTACAGTAGTGCTGTAGTAATACTAATATCAGTACAGTAACAATAAGTCAAGGTCATTTTCTTCATGTAGCACATTTCATTACAATCTAATATGAAGCTATCTTAGCTTAGCATTAAGAATGTAAACAGATAGAAACAGTTAGCATATCTTAGCGTAAAGACTTGAAACAGAGGGAAAGCTTACTGGTTAGCTTGTTGATTTAAATGTTATCCCCCCCCCAGAAGTGACCCCTGTGCGTTATTTCAGAGTTTTATTTAAGGCTTGATTTGTCTGGACCGATGGAGTCTGACGACTGGTTATGCAGCTGCAGCTTCCCAGTGAGTAGCTTTAAGATTTCTATAAAAAAAATTTAAAAAATTAAAATGTGTTGAGGGAATTATTTCCATTGAATATTTCTATTGTTCTTGTAACAGCCACATGATTTTATTTATTCACTAAAGCCCCACTCAGATAGACTGAACATCACAGGTCCTGAAAACAGCTGCGCAGGCATAAAATAAAAATGTATCTTTGTTGTTGTGATGGTTTTATTGTGATGACTGTTTCTGATCAGTCTGTTAGAGGAAGCATGAGCTGTTCACACTTCATTGTAGATTTGACCAGAGACAGACACTAAAACCTGAGCTTCAGAAAACTGAGAGGTTTCTGCACAAAGGCGAACATCAGTGTCACTGTATGTCAGATAGTAGCCAGTTGTTTTAAAGGTCCCAAATTGTAGAAAGTGAGATTTCCATGTCTTTTTTGATCATAAAGCAGGTCTGGGTGCTATATAACTACTGTGAAAGTATCAACACGCTGAATACATGCAGAAATGCACACAGTCCATATTGAGAAACTGTGCCTTAAAACGAGCTGTCAGGATGGCCCACTCGGACCCACTGCCCAAACTTCTTTTCTCGTTGTTTTAACTTTATTAACATCACAATCCCAAGCGGTTATTCCGTCACTGAGCTCGCAAGATACAAGACAGATAAATGTTGAGGAAACACTACACAATTGCTGGATGTCAGGAAGCCAATATATCATTGCAGAGCCTTCCTGAGAAAAGTAATATTAGAGACCAGTTGCTAAAGTTTATTTTTTCTAAAATACCAGAGCATTTTATTTGACCGTCTGTTCGGCTCAATTCAGCACCAACTGCTTCCTCAGTCAGTTACAATACAATTCTGGTTTCTCAAAGAAGCCACTGATCAAGGATACTGCCGTCCCCACATTGGGGACATTGGGCTCGGCTACAAATCCGCAGCCTGTAAGTAATCCAGTAATATATTTTATGTTTCATTAAGGAGGCACCTTAATCTGAAGTTATAACATTTGCAAACGTTGCATTTATGCGATGCTAACGTAAATGTGTTGCTACTAGTTTTGATAACATAGCTGTTAACTTAAAGTAACTTGCCTAACAGCTTCACCCTGAACGACATGTTAACCAAAGAAAGGACAAACGTACGCGCTGTCACACTTTTGGTTCTCACAATGCTTTTCCCACTCTTCTTTGTTGCAGGACTTTGGCCACTTCACTTGTGGTTGGTGGATCAAGTCATGCTTACCCTAGCCTCCTTTTAAACTGGGAACACTCTGTGTTGCCTTTTATGCATCAGTTATTGATTATTATCAATAATGAGTCTAATATCATTATAAAAATACACTGTTGTTTTTGGAAGGTTTGAATGAAGCTGAATTAAAAGAGCAAATACCTTTATCAATTTTATGTTTATTGGTCGTAATTGATAACAATTATCTGTGACTGAGTGAAGCAGTGAACAGGCGCTGAGCTGAAGATAAAAAGATATCACATGACCTTCTTATTTCTTTGAATTTCATTTTTCATGTGATGTTCTGACATGGCGGTCTTCATATCCAGGTGTTCCAGTAAATGATGCACTGTGCAGTAACAACAGGTGTACAGCAGGTGTACAGCGACTGGTGTAAAACACGTGTATAGCAGGTGTAGAACAGGTGTAGCTCACATGTACAACAGGAAACAGGGAAGGATTCAGATTAAACACTGACTCAGTCTGGGACCAGGGACTGAAAAACTTAAGACTGAATTTTTTTGTTAATTTCAAGTTAATTCAACTTAATATCTAGTTTTAATTTTCAGACTATTAAATTTATAAACATGAGTTGTTATAAATGAGGTCTTTTGACTTGAAACGATGAGTTGAATGAATGAACACCTGATAGTTCACTCAGCTTATTAAAAGAAGTTTCTCTATAAACTCATTAGCAGACGTGGTGTAGAGTCCAAACTGTGAAGGTTAGTGTTGAATTTAGTCACGACCCATAATCTTGTCCAAATAAATACAAATGTGTGGTTATTGAAATATGCAGATCAAAAGGCAGTATTAAGATGGTTAACTTTTATAATCCATGCCAGTCACTAACTATGGAAATGTTCCATGAATTAGCATGTGAGAATAGTAACAGAAATATGGTGCGGAGACTTAAATGCTCACAACAATTTATGGTGAAGCGGTTATACAGACAAAAATGGACAAGGGATTGAAGACCTGCTAGACGACAGTGTTATGGGTAGACTGGTTTTCCCTGTGTTCTGCTCTGTTTTCCCTTCCTCGTGTGTCTGTCTGTCCTCCAGTTGTTTGGTCTCCCTCTGTGTGTGTGTGTTTGTCTTTGTGTTGTCTCCCTTTCAGGAGCTGGGCACGGCCACTGGGATCCCTCTCCCGCCAACTCACCTTCACGGCTGCTTCCAGTCCATTAATCAACTCCCTCATCTACAGCTGTATATAAACCCAGCTCCCCAATCTTCGCCAGATCGTTCAGTCACCTCTTTGGTACAAAGCTCCAGCCCACTCCCGTTTCCAGTCACGCTCACCTCCTTCCTTGTTGCTAGTCATCTTCAGAACCATCGCACCTGCTCCTGCCCAGTTCCTCCATAAGGTTCATCGTCGATACTTGTCCTCCATGTGGTCTACAGCCAAGACTCCCTCACCTGATCAGCTCACCCTGCTCTGCTCGCCAGTCTCTGCGAATCCCCACTCCTATTCCCCGCTCATCTGCTCCCCAAACAATAACCTCCCAAATCCTGGATCTTTGATGAAAACTTTCACAACCCGCTACTGCTGTTTCTGAGAGTGTGTTATGCATTTTTGGTCCAAGACTATTTAAACCTAACAGTATGATTGTTGGTTTGTTTGAATAACTGAAGTCGTACAAGGATGAATATATTAAGAAATGGGATCAGAAGCTTAGATCTTACATAAGTGAGTGCTCATTTATCAAGATCTAGTGAATGGAAAGTCTCGAACATCTCCATGATTGGTAGTGATTACTTCCCCATTTTAAGCGCTTTAAATATAAAGGCAACTTCAGAAAAAGGTCATTCTCAGAGTAGATGGTGCTTTCCTAAAGCTAAATGGGACGAATTTAAGGAAGGTCCTAAGGTTAGGAAACTTATTAAATCTACAAAGAGAAATGCATGGAGGCAATTTTGCTCAAGAATAGGAAGGGAAATCCAATTAAAAGAAGTATGTACAATGTTAAATAAAATGAGTGGGAAAAGTACATCTGTACAAACTCTAGTTCAAATTGGTGGTAAACAGCGATAACTAATGAGGAAAAGGCTCATTTGCTTGAGAAAATGTTGGCAAGTCTTCAGAGCGGAACCCATCTTGTGGACAGGCATAGACAGAGGAAAAGAGAGATGGGAAGAGAAAACTCAGAAGTGAACTGGATCAGAGATAGAATGGACTCTTGTCTGGATTTAGAATTTGTAACTTTGAGCTGAGAAGGGCCCTGGCTGGAAGTGGTTATGCTACTCATGGACAAGATAAAATATGTTATACGATGCATAAACACTTACATGACAATATTTTGAATGTTATTTTAGATTTGATTTCAACAAGATCTATAATGAAGAAAAACTCCCTAGTGGGTGGACAAATGCTTAGGTAATTCCTTTTGTTAAACCAGGCAAGGATCCAGCTAAAGCAGGTAAATAAAGACCTGTAGCTTTAACATCACATTTATGTAAATTAAAGGAAAAGATGATTGTGAAAAGGCTATATTACCTCATAGAGCATAAAGGATCTCTAAGCCCATATCAAAGTTGATTCTGTAGAGGTAGATCCACTGTAGATGCTTTAGTCAAGATGCACAATGATGTAGAAAAATACCTTCATATGAACGAAGTAGCGGCAGTTGTAAACTTAGATAATGGAGGAAAGATGTATAACTGGATATTAGATTTTTTTTATCACATCGTACTTTCAGGGTTAAAGAGCGTTCAGATATGTCTAGTGAGTTAAAAAAAAGAAAATGAAATTCCTCAAGGAGTGTAATTACCCTATCCTTTCAATATAATGATTAAGGATATATTTAGGGATGTAAATAGAGATATACTACTGTAAATTCCTCACAATATGCAGATGATGGTGCAATCTGGAAAAGAGAAAGAAATGTTAACCATGGGATTTAAAATCTTCAGCGTGTTTTACAGATTGCTGAAAGTTGGTCATTTAACTGGGGTTCCATGGTTGCAGTTGCATATATATAACATAAGACACACTGTGAGCTGTGCAGCAAAAACTGTCACCAGGGAAATGGTTTGACACAGTAAAAGATTAAACCACAGAAACAATGAGGATCTGTGCTCTCTGGTGAACCAAGAGTCCAGCAGACACAGCAAAGAGATGAACTAAGAGTCAGAAGATTGGGGAGCTGGGTTTATATACAGCTGTAGATGAGGGAGTTGATTAATGGACTGGAAGCAGCCGTGAAGGTGAGTTGGCGGGAGAGGGATCCCAGTGGCCGTGCCCAGCTCCTGAAAGGGAGACAACACAAAGACAAACACACACACACAGAGGGAGACCAAACAACTGGAGGACAGACAGACACACGAGGAAGGGAAAACAGAGCAGAACACAGGGAAAACCAGTCTACCCATAACACTGTCGTCTAGCAGGTCTTCAATCCCTTGTCCATTTTTGTCTGTATAACCGCTTCACCATAAATTGTTGTGAGCATTTAAGTCTCCGCACCATATTTCTGTTACTATTCTCACATGCTAATTCATGGAACATTTCCATAGTTAGTGACTGGCATGGATTATAAAAGTTAACCATCTTAATACTGCCTTTTGATCTGCATATTTCAATAACCACACACAAGTAAAAATTCTGAGTCAGATCAACTCAAAGCCAGAAATTAAGAAATTAAGTCAGATTGTTTGTTTCTTTTTTACAGTGAGATTTGATGATGTTTGTAATCCTGTCTTCTCTCACATGAAGGTGCTCCTAACAGAACCAGTTGATAACCAGTGTGGTGATACTGGTTATTCCGGATCTCTGATCTTAGATCAGTGAAGCAGGTGTCAGACTGAAGTGAACTCTCTTTATGACACAGGTCTGAGTGAAATGTTGAAGAAACAGCAGTGATGTGACCTGCAGCCTGACGTCAGGACGCTTCCTCTGTATCCTTTAAACTTTCATAATATTTTTATTATTTATTTTATTGAACCAAGATTTCTCTTCATGATTCAATCAAGAATTCAATCATGTACACCATTCTTTTTACAGCAGAGTCTTGTCAAGGTGAGTAGAGTCTCAGTAGTGATTGTTGTAGTTCTGCCCAGCTGCCACCAGATGTCACCACAGACACATAGTCATCATCATCATCATCATCATCGTCATCATCATCATCATTATCATTATTATAATTATTATTATTATTATCATCAGTAGTAGTAGTAGATCTTTAAGATCTATAGTATAATAAAAGTAAAAATATACAGAAATGAAAACAAAGAGGAAACAAATGTTGTTGTCAATAATGAGACAAGTAACGTCATCAGGTTCAACATGTTTGTTATGAAAAAGTACTCAGATAGAAAAGTACACATATCAAAATACTATGTCTAGAGTTCAGAATCCTACTTAAGTAAAAGTACACAAGTATCCTCAGCCTCATGTAGTTCCAGTATCACAGTAAAGTACTTCATGCAGTTCCAGTATCACAGTAAAAGTACTTCCTGTAGTTCCAGTATCACATTAAAGTACTTCCTGTAGTTCCAGTATCACATTAAAGTACTTCCTGTCGTTCCAGTATCACAGTAAAAGTACTTCCTGTCGTTCCAGTATCACAGCAAAAGTACTTCATTGTGCAGGGACCGGTCTCCTGTGTCTCTGATTCTCTCTGACGTGACCAGATCATTGATCCTGAGTCACGGAGGCTTCGGCAGCGTTTTACTGGAGGAGCTGCTCCAGGTGGAGCTGCTTTCAGCTACGTCAGAGACAGGGAGAGAGTTTAGTCCACTGGTTCCCAACCACTGGGGGTGAGGGGGGGCCCTTTCAACACAGAGATTTTTTTTGGTCTTTTTTGTGGTTTGTCTGAAGTAAGAATAGTTGTAATCCACAGGTTTAAACCTGTTTTTATTTCTCTGCACTTTTGTGCTGGTGACTGCTGTATCACAGACGTAGCGTGTGTGGTCTGTGTGTTCTCATTAATCATATTATATTTATTATTGTTTTATGATCGCTCTTTTTATCTATATTTTAACTTAAATATTGAGTCAGAGGACTTTGGAAACTAGATGATGCAGCTGAAGAATATTCTCCTCAAATGAAAATCTGAAATAGATCAAATATATATCAAAAAATCAACATCATAAAAGCAAACATACAAAGAAATCCGATTCTGATATTTATTGATCTTATATCTTATATTCCCTGACACTTGTGATCTAATGTGATTCTGAACTTTAAAACTTGACCGCACAAACTGCAGAGGTCAAAGGTCACAGACACATAGAGTCAATGACCTCCACTGTATTTACAGACTCTGAATCAGCCAATCAGTGGAGAGCACACTCTCACTGCCTGACTCTCTGCTCATTGTCTTGGTCTTCTCCTTCTTCTTGTGTCTCTGCGGCTGGACGATGCACACCAAAGGAAATTCCTGGTAAGGGCCCCCTTGTTTTATTTTTCTTCCTTCTGGTCTCTGGGACTGACCTCGGGTCAGATTCTGTTTCTGTCTGATGACTCAGTTTGATCACGAAGAGACACAGTAAGAAATAACAGAAACAATCAGGCCAAAACCTCAACATTTGCAGCATCAGTGAATCAATCAGCTCAAACTGACTCAACACACTGCTCCTATCAGACAGGTTTTATAGCTGCTTGTTAAATAATTTCTCAACATTTTTGAGATTAGAGCTGAAAGTCATTTTCAAGCATAAACAAGCAAACAGCTGTTTTCTATTTCTCTGATTTTTACAGTAAATTGAAACTCTCACCTCAGCAGGTTAATCAATAATGAATGTGTTGCTTTGTTCGGTTCCTCACTTCAACCTTTCATAATTTCATTTTTCAAGTGAAATCCATAAAGACATGTCTGACTCCTGATCATCACTTTACTGTGTCATCTGTTGATCATTAAGTCCAGACCTCAGGGAACAGATGGAAAACCACAGCCTTTATTTACTGGTTTGGTTTGGTTTCATCCTGTATTCCTGTCCAAATATCCACAGACTGAACGGAAAATAAAAATAAAAACTAAAGCAAAAGAAGAAGCAGAGAAACCACAGATTCATCCGACATGAAAGCTGCACACACAGAGACACAAATGAAAAAAATACACAATGGATGATCAGAATATGGATCAGTGCCGTTTTAATCTGCTGAGCAGTAAAGTTTAGATCTTTGAACCTGAGCTGCAGTTGAACTTTACATTTTACAGTTTCTCCAGGAAAACTCTGCTCTTGAGTCAGTTCGTGTACATCTCTGAATGTGTCTCTGTTTCCTGTGAAGATAAAAACCTGCAGCAGCAGCAGCTTTCTGTCTGTTAATCATCTCTTCATTTACACAGTACAGACCTGAACATCAGCACCTGTCTGTCTGGACATTTAGATTTTAGTGAAATATTCTTTTAACACAAACGTACATGTTTGACAGCGAGATCTCGGCTTTATTCTTTCTGGTTTCAGATTTTACATCCTCAGCCCCAGAAAATTGATGACAGTTCATTTCTAGAAACACTTTTCAGACTTTCACAGACAAAAGATGACAAACCCTGACATAACATTGAACACACGCACTACATCTACAGTGACACAAATATCTCCCTCTAAATCAGATCATGTACCCTTTATGTCCACAGCTCTTTATTGAGTCAGTGATAAATGTCTGTATTTTTGTCCAAAGATCCCTTTGTCCAGCAGGATTTTGTTGGACAACATAAAGAAAACGTTAGTCTGATCACAATTAGATTACTGTTTGGTTATTTGGTCCAATACAACAGAAAATCCTTTAAACCGTTTCAGGTGGAACAAAGCACAAATGGTTCAGTGTACTCGTCAGCCTGTAGCTTGAGATTTTCGGAATAAGGCCCTGTTAGTGATTCCCCAGTTCAGGCTGAAGACCAGTGGTAGCAGGGTCTTTGGTGTTGGGGCTCCAATCCCCTGGAACAGTTTACCAGAGGACCAGAAAACTCACTGTCTGCTTTTAAATTGTGTCTCACAACCCATTTTTACCATATGGACTGTTTAATTATTTTATCTGTAACTTATTTTATCCGTTACTTTTATGTTACTTTTACTCACTGTTTTGCCATTAATTTAACTGTTTTATGCATTATTTTATTTGTTGACTATGATTTTGTTTTTCATTGTTTTACTGCTCTCTTCTTTTTTCTTATATTTGTCCATCATTGTCCAGCACTTTGTGACAGTTGTTTTGAAAAGTGCTATATAAGTAAAGTTATAATTATTATTATTACTCCGTTTTATATCATATAATTATCTAATCCCCTATAATATCATCAGTGATCAGAGGATGTGTGTTGCTTTATTGATGGCTTTACATCTCTACTAAGTGATGTCATTATGTAGAGCAGGTTTTCCCAACACATTTTTAATGAGCCCAGCTGAAGGAGTCCCAGTGTATATACCATGACCGAGTATCACATAAAGTGCAGAGACCATGATCAGTTTGAATTTTACATCTCATTTCTGGAAACAGGCTGAAATAACATCACTGCACTGACACGTTTAAATTTTTCATGACTCAAAAAAACAAAAATGAATTATTAAGCTGTTGATGTTTCACAGTGTTGGGTGTGTATTTTAAATGTGTACCTGCACTCCACCCCATCTCATCAGCTGCTGCTCCTTCGAGGACTATAAACTGACCACTGAGTGGCTCCTGAACCAGACCAGTCACCGTCCGAAGGTGGCAGTGATTTGTGGTTCAGGACTTGGTCTGCTTGCTGATGGAGCCGCCAACAAAGAGACCTTCAGGTACCAGGACATCCCCAACTTCCCTGTTAGCACAGGTGAGTCTGACACACCCACAACGCTCCACCCAAATAGCCCCGCCCACTGCATTTTGAGGGGACGGGGGCACTAATGCAGGCGGTCAGTGGTCTGTTATTCTGCAAGAACATGTAGAATTATCGCTTTTAAAAGGTTCATGTTATTTGTGTGAAATCTCTAAATCTGCAGGAATAATGAACAATCTGATTTATTATTATTGATTATTTTCATTTATTTTTCTCTGCTGCAAGACGCTCTGCTGCTGGTGGATGAGGTTCGTCAGAGAAATCGGATAACGAGGAGAATTTAGTTCCAAACTGACGAGAGCAGACAGAGAAGAAGTTCAGTAATTGTAAATCGTGGGGGTTAGATTTGTTCTGCTTGTTTGTTTGCAGCTGTTAAATGACAAAAAGAGAATAAAGGAAAAGTGCTTTAACATCCTATGAAATGTTCAAATGTAAATAATCTACTACACTGTTCTTAATGATACTGCTTCAGCTCATATATTATTATCTCTCTCTCTCTGATATACTGCTCTGTGTCTCAGTCCCAGGTCATGAGGGCTGTTTGGTGTTTGGGACAATCGAGGACACCCCCTGTGTCTTCATGCAGGGTCACTTCCACCTGTACGAAGGTTATTCCCTCTGCCAGGTGAGTCCTCATCCCTTACAGCACTGTCCTCTTCATTTAGAAAAGAACGCCATTAACGACCAAATCACCATATTTAAATGTGAGAGTTCAGGTGAGAACTGAGCTGTTTTGCTGGCTGTGGATCATCACAGCTCAGAGAATTAATGCAATAATAATAATACTAAACACTAAACCATGCGGCTTTACCAGCCGCTAACTGGGCACAACATTTACACTGTCCTGAAGCCTGAAGCTTGACTTGTCCCCCACAGAGTCACTCCCCTTGAGCTGTGTGGTGGGATAGGTCCAGTGGCCTCTGGTAATTCACTAACTGTCCACTGAGCCCTGGGTTGGTTTAAGTTCATTTAAGTTAACAGCATGCCATCAGCACGACAAATGTCACCTGTAACCATAAAACCGAGGCCATACCATACGCTGTTCAAATTTAGATCCATTTTAGCCCTGAATTCTTTGTCCCTGACAGGTTTTAGAACCAGGCTGGTTTACTGACAAGGTTTTTTTAAGGTAACAGTCATTTTTAGGTCGGGAAGCCTGATTAATAACGTGAACAATCAACAATTTGACTTTAAGACAATTAGATGGATCCCTGGCAGGTCAGTCTGAAGTTTGAGCAGATCTGAAATCAGATTACTGTTACAAACTGAAGGGGGCATGTTTTAATATCACTCCACTAGTGTTTTATTTGTGGTGTTCAAGCTGTCAACAGAAAAGCCTCAGATGTGTGACTTCTCTCTGTAGCTCCATATTTTTATTTTTCCTCTTAATTTCTGTTCATAATTAATTCAATTAAATTTTATTTATATGGCACCACAGAGGTTTTGTCAGAGCACTTTTCATGTAGACTAAGTCTAGACCAGGACTCTCTATAGGTGTATTTACAGAGACCCAATATTCCTCCATGATCGAGCACTTGGTGACAGAGGCAAGGAAAAACTCCCTTTAACAGGTAACAGAGAACAACATTGACCAACAGTAGTGCAATGCAGGTTCCACATAAAGATGTATAATAATAATAAGACTACTAATAAAAATAAAAAACACAATAATAGGACTAATAATAATCATGATTAGACTAAATATAATAATAAAGATATTCATAATGATTGAAGCAGTGGGTGTTGAGAAGGATCATGGGGGCAGTAGGTGGTTTGCAGTTACAGATTCAGCGCCATGTATATTATCTCTCTCTCCCTCTTACAGTATATACTGCCTAGTTGGTAACAAGCATTGATGGGATATGAATTTGTACAGATGGAGAGGGAGAGGAGGAGAGAGAAGCTCGTTGCATCATGGGAAATGCCCCGGCAGTCTAGGCCAATAAAAGCATAACTAGGGGGTGGTTCAGACAAGCCTGTGCTGGCCCTAACTGTAAGCTTTATCAAAAAGGAAGGTTTTAAGCCTACTTTTAAACATGGAGAGGTTTAAGATCAGACAAAATAATGCTGCCTTTATGTCTTTCTGTCAACATTGCCGAGGATGCGACTGTCTTGTTTGAGTAAACTTTATTGGAATTGTCATTGGACAAACCAAGGTTCAGTGTTTACATCCAGTGTGAGCTCCACATCATGATCGATCAGTTGACCTGTAAACTGTGAGTTTAAAGTCTCAGACTCTGGCTGAGCAGAGAGGCTGATTACAACTTGTAGTGAGTTAATACAGCACACAAGATCGCATGGTGTCTGCCCACCCGGACATGCAGTGTCTGTTTGGAGGTTTTGGGTCCAAAGGGTCCTGTGTCGTTTCTTTGGGCTGAGCCTGGCTGGCCACGGAGGATTAAACCCAATCACCAGGTTCTCTCAGGGGAGCTCACTCCCAGGTCTGGCTCTAGGAGAGGAC
The DNA here is from genome assembly GCF_016859285.1 of Xiphias gladius. NCBI lineage: Eukaryota > Metazoa > Chordata > Actinopteri > Istiophoriformes > Xiphiidae > Xiphias > Xiphias gladius. The sequence goes on from NC_053421.1 coordinate 30,403,829, forward strand.
CCAAGTCTCCATAATTCAGGAGAGGTAGCTCCCAAAGTTACCATTACAGCCCTCACCTGAGACCAGTTTGTCTTGGGTAAAGGTAACAGAAGCTGCTGCCCCTGACCACACAGCTGCCATGGTCATGGAGGCTTAGCATACAAACCCCTCCACTGTGTTTAGGTTGTGATTCGCATAGGGGAACTGTCTTCCAGCCTCAGGACCATCAGTATTTCTGCTCTTTGCAGATGATGTGGTTCTGTTGGTTTCATCAGACTGGGACCTCCGTGAGCACTGGGACAGTTTACAGCTGAGTATGGAGCAGCAGGGAGGGAGTCACTGCCCCAAGTTAGGGAGTTCAAATATTTTAGGGTCTGTTCACTAGGGTGATTGGTCCAGCGTCAGCAGTGATGTGGACTCTGTATTAGATCTGATACAGACTGTATCAGACTGTAGTGGTTGATCGAGAACTGATTCTGAAGGTGAAGCTCTGGATTGAGCAGTGGATCAGTGTTGTAGTCCTAAAATCTGGTCTCTGGGTAGTGACTGAAAGAATGCGACGGTGGATCCAAGCAGCTGAAATGAGTTTCCCTGGCAGGAGGCCTGGACTCAACCTTATAGGAGGATCATAGAGGAGAACTACTGCTCCTTCTCCTGTATAAAGGAGTCAGCTGATCAGGATCCAGTAGGATCCTGCTTCCCTGTGTAGGATGAGACCCAGAACTGGACGGATTATGTATCCTGTGAGACCTATCTATTTACTCGTCTGTCTGTCTGTACCTGTCTACATGTCTGTCTCTGCACCTTTCTGTTTTTGTACCTGTCCCAGGTGACGTTCCCTGTGAGGATCTTTAAGCTGATGGGGGTGGAGTCTGTGCTGGTGACAAACGCCTCAGGAGGAATCTGTCCGGACTTTAAGGTCGGTGACATCATGATCATCAAGGACCACATCAACCTGCCAGGATTCGCCGGTCAGCACCCACTGTGTGGGCCTAACGATGAGCGGTGAGATGGGAGGACAGATAGTCAGACAAGAGAGACAGACAGACAGACAAGATAGAGACAGACAGACATGAAGACAGACAGACAGGAGGACTGATATCTTCTGTATGAGCACTAAGATTAAATCAACTTTATTAGTGTTACAGGTTTCCCTGTCTGTCTGTCTGTCTGTCTGACCATCTGTCTGTCTGTGTTTTGGGATCTTGTCTGTCTGTCTGTCTTCATGTCTTTCCATCTGTCTTTCTCTCTGTCTGACTGTCTGTCTGTCTGTCTGTAGTTTTGGGATCAGGTTTCCCTGTATGTCGGATGCCTACAGTAAGGATCTGAGGCGGTTAACATTGGACGTTGTCTCTGAGCTCGGCTGCAAGGATTTCATCAGAGAGGGAGTTTACTGCATGGTGAGCGGACCAAACTTCGAAACCATTGCTGAGGCCAGAATGCTGCTGATCCTGGGCTGTGACTCTGTGGGTAAGACAGGCAAAGAGACAGACACTCTGTCTTCAGTAATTGTTCATTTAAAGGGAAACCCTCCCACTGAGCTTGTTAATAATTGACAAGTCTTATTGAGCCTCATCGTTGAGTCAGAAGGGAGAGCAGTGTTTGGCTCTCAGTGGGAGGATCATTGGACTGTTGATCAGATCACAGATCAGATCCAAAAAGAGAGTTTTAAAATCATTATCCATTCTTTGATGAACTGTTAGAGAAGCACAGCAGGAGTTTCCTGGGAGTTGCAGTGTGGAGACCTGATGGGTCTCATTCTGTCTCGTGATTCAGTATTCAGTCGGCTGTTTTTTAAGACTTACCAGGGTCTGAGATATTTCAGTGGATCCATTGGGAAGTTCGAGCAGTTATTAAGAATGGTTTAGGATAATTAAGGATTGCCTCGGGGTCCTGGAAAAGGTTCTGCAGTTGAGGAGGATCTAGAAGTCCTTGCAGTGTTCAAGGGTTTCTTGAGCCAAATGGTAAATGGACTGCACTTATACAGGCTTTTCTAGTCTTATCAACTACTCAAAGTGCTTTACACTACTGCCACATTCACCCATTTGCACACAAATTCAAACATCGTATTCAAACAGACTCACACATACTGACTGCACAGCCATCAGGATAATTTAGGGTTCAGTATCTTGCCCGAGGACACTTCGACATGCGGACTGGAGGAGCCGTGGATTGAACCACGCTAACCAACCTTCCGGTTAGCAGATGACCCATTCTACCTCCTTAGCCACAACCGCCCATTTTGGAGGTCTACGGTTTCTGAAGTGGGTTCTATGACCTTTTGAGAAGGTTTAATGGTCTTTTCGAAGTTTCTAGTTTTCCTCGGGAAGCTTCATGGGTTCCATGATCTAGGGGTTCAAAGGGTACACGAGGGATCCTTGAGAAGGGTCTAGAATCTTTGAGTTTCTAAGTGTTTGGAGTTCACCAAGGAGTATCTGAAAGTCCCTGCAATGGTTTAGGTTTCCTTAAGAAGGATTGAACATTTTTTGAGAAGATTCTAGGGTTCCTCGAACAGGGTTTATGTGTCCCTTAAAAGTGTCTAGGGTCCTTTAGAAGTTTCTGGAAAAGGTTTTTCCTTGATGAGGATGTATAAGGCCTCACAATATTCAAGGGTTCTTGAGCTGGATGGGTCCTTGAGGAGGAACAAGAGTTTCTAGAGTGGGTTCTATAGCTCTATGAGAAAGGTTTAAGGCCCTTGAGGTGTTCATAATCTAGGGGATCTAGGATCTAGGGGTTCTTGATTAGGTTCTAAGAGCCCATAAAAAGATTTCAACTGGTCCTTTAGCAGTTACTGGGGTTCCTTGAAGAGGTTCGGGGACTGGAGAGATTTCTCTGGTCTTGGTCTTCAACAGGGTTCTTTGGTTGACTTAGGAAGATCTAGGGGTCATTGAAAAGTTTGTAGGGTTCCTTGCAAAGGGTCTAGGGTCTTTCCGGAGTATCTAGAGGTTTTTGATAAGGTTTTATGGCACCTTGAGGAGGTTCCAGTGGTTCTTAAGGAGGTTTTAGGATTGTTGAAGAGGATCTAAAGTACGTGGAGAAGTTTCTACTGGCCTTTTAGGGGGTTCTAGGGTTCTGTTAGAAGGGTCCATGGGTCCTTGATGAGTTCAGGGTCTTTTTAGAAGTTTTTAGGGGTTCTGGGGTTCTTTGAAGAGGTTCTAGGGGGTTCTTGATTAGGTTCTAGAGGTCATTAGGAGGTTTCCATAGTCCTGGAGGGTCTGGGCCTTTTACATGGCCTTAGACATCCTTCAAGGGGTTCAAGGGGTTCTGGACAGGGTTCTGGGGGTCATTTAAGAGGATCTATTTTTCTTTGAGAAGGGTGTAGCATCTTTGAGGAGAGTCTAAAGTCCTTGAAATTTACTGAAGTAAGGTGGTTCAGCTGAGTTCTCGGTTGAGAACCACCTTGTTCTGCTCATCTTCAGAATCATGTCTTATTTTTCGGTAACATCAGCAGAACGAACATCACAGGATGAAGACATGACATATTTGTTTCTGCAGGAACCAGAACATCAGGAGGTTCTCATTATATATGTCAGCTGATTAAATAACAATGAGACAGAATGGAACCCTGCAGCTCAACAAACTGCTAAATACAATCACGATGGTTAATGAAGTCACATCTTCTCCTGGTGTGTTTACCCCGACTTTTAAATACCAGCAGTGTTCAGTTCTCGCCTCCTGCTGACACTGGAACCAGTTAACATAACTGCTTTGATCAGGTGGTAAATATAATGAATGAGTTTATTTGTCGAGGTGCAATAGATGGTGTTAAATTTAGAGGGTAATTGAATATTCTGTTTTAGTATTACTGCTACTATTGATATTCAGTTCATTTCAATCTAGGAGGCATTATGGCAGAACCTCTACAGTTCCCACAGTGCAGTTTGCCATAATCCAAAATGATGTAAACAAAAACTACACTGAGAACAACTTTGGAATATTTAAGTTAAAGTGAAAGTTATAGAACTTATTTGGTGAATGAATGCATTCCCGTTCATTTTCTTCTTTGACCCTATCTTTCCTTTCTTCTATTCAGGTATGAGTACAGTTCCTGAAGTGACGGTAGCGAAACATTGTGGACTCAGAGTTCTTGGTTTGTCCCTCATCACCAACAAGGTCAGTTTTCAAAATAACAACACCATCCAATGTGATGGCTGTGACAAAAAAAACACAACAATAAAAAACTCACAACTAAAGAAAAAACATAAAATTTAATTTCCTGGTAGAGATTTTACCATCAAATGTTAACCTGGCCATGAACTGCAAGTTATTTTTTGCCTCTATTTCCAAAGTGGAAAGCGATAGGAAAGTTAGGGGAGAGGGATAGGGGATGACACACCACAACGGGGCTGGTCTGGATTCGAATCAAGGCTGTGGCAATAAGGACTCAGCCTTAATGGTACACTTTACTAAGTGAGCTACTGGGGCACCCTGACCCTGTGGGCTGTGAGATGGCTGTGACATGGCTGTGTGACAGCAGTGACGTAGCTTTGTGATGGTAGTGTAACTGTAGTGACGTTACTGTGTGATGGTAGAGACTTGACTGAGTGACTGCTATGATGTGGCTTTGCATTGGCTGTGACATGGCTGTGTGACGGCAGTGACGTGGTTGTGTGACAGCGTTGACATATCTGTGTCGTGCTCAGGTGTCTCTGGACTACAGTCGGGAGGAGAAGGTGAACCATGAGGAGGTTCTTCAGATCAGTAAAATGAGGGCGGAAGTTCTGCAGAAACTTGTCACCACCCTGATCTGTCGCTGCCAGCAGCAAAGCATCAACACCAACTGAAAGCCAAACAAAACCAGAGTCAACCCCACCAGCTCTCTCGTCACGGCCAACGTCCACATCTCTGTCCAGTGTCTGTAGATGTCAGTATGCAGTTGGTTCTGGTGTTTTCAGAGTAAACTGCGGTGAAATGAGAGTCTGAAACTCAGTTGTATGATTCTGCTGCTGATGTGTTCCATCTGTAAACTTTGAGTTCCCAATAAAACTTTAAAAGAATCTAATTAAATATCGGTTTAATATCGAAAATGTCAGTGTGAGTTGTTTTATCATAAGTATATGTTGTTCTCTCCTCTCTGTGCCTGAAGGTTGATGTCATTTCACCTGTTTATTGTTTCATGATGATTGACAGGTCATCAGGGCCTCTGATTAGCTGCCTGCTCTACTTCATCACCAGGTGATGAGGGCTAAGAGCCAACTTCCTGTTTATGTGATTGTGGTGTGATGGACACCAGATGGAGAGACAAAGAAAAAACTTGTTGTGATAGACAAAAATCAGGAAGGAGAGGGGGAGATAGGGAGGGTAAGGAGGTGGTGGACATCGAAAGGAGGAGATAGAGAAGGTAAGGAGGTGGTGCGGAAGGAGAAGAGGAGAAGAGGAGAAGAGGAGGTGGAGAATCTCCTCCTCTAGCCGACTGTAAGAGGCCAAATCATATATATTGTTTAAAAGCTAAAATCTCCTCTTCCTGATTCATGACACCTGTGAACGGAACCTCGGATGAAACTCTGTGTGGAGGCTGCTGGGAGTTCATTGAGTTGACCTGAGCTTTCAATTCAACTCTGACTTCATACAAACATTCACTGGTTAAATAAGGCTGAGACTGAGACTGATGTCAAACCAAGGGCTCAAATAGTAAATCTCACAGTAGACAGGACGAACACAATAAACTGGGACCGGTCAACACTAAAACCTCTGAGCTTCAGGTCTTTGGTTTGACTCCCTATAAACATCATTTATAAATAAAATGTTTATTAAAAAAATCAGTGTTTTCATCAAAGTTTATACTCAGGATTATTTACAGATATTTGTTCAGCTTTTTCATTGACACACAGTAAATGCTTACAACTACATCTTTGTTACTTTATAGGTAACACACAGACACACACACACAGGTAGAGAGACAGACGGGTAGACAGGTGAACAGACAGATAGCATTCCCTTCTGTGTGTCTTCATGCTGAGTTTCTCTGCAACAGCAGTTGGTGTGATGAACACTGGTGAGAGACGAGCTTCTTATTCCCAGACTGACTGAGAAGAGAGAGTCAGACAGCAGGCACCAAGGAGACAGCCACAGCTCCCTGTAAAAGCCCCTGGTCAGATTCCAGTCAGCTCCCAGTAACAGCCCCCAGTCAGCTCTTAGTCAGCTTCCAGTAACAGCCCAGTCTGCTCCCAGTTGGCTCCCATTATGGCCAGTTCCCTTCTGCAGTTGGTAGAGATCTCTGCGTCTCAGTTTCTGGATATTTTTCATCATTACGACAATGACGGTAAACCTGCTGCCGCTCTTTCATCTGATGACCTCACCTGTTAACACCTGTAGTCTGATCTCAGGTAGATCTTCTGATGTTGGTGCTCTCTGTTCTTTCAGGAAACGGTTTCATCGAAGGCAAAGAGCTGCAGAGTTTCATCAGAGAGCTGAGAGAGGCTCGACAGCAGGCGGGACTGGTAAGTTAATACACACCTGGTCACCTGTTTACTCGGTCACCTGTATACCTATTGACCTGTTTACCTTTTTACCTCTACAGAAAATTAATCAGTACCTATTGTGATAATCGATAATCATATTTTGCACTCTGATGTCTTGTTTTAATTTCATCAGATTTTCAGTTTCTCTGTTTTCTGTCTCAATAAACTAAATCTCTGAGTTTTGGACAAAAACAGATATCTGAAGCTGTTCAAACTCTGTTTTCTACCATTAGTTTGAAAAAGATTAATCGGAACATTAATCAAATTTATTACAAATCCTAAATAGATTAATCGAGAAAATCAGCGGCAGATTAAGTGATGAAACTGACGTATATCCTTAGTTGCATTAGGTTATTCATTTCATTTATCATCTTAAAAAAATCTAAGTGTTCAGTGACATGAATTTATTTCATGATAAAAGTATTTTTTCATCTGTAAACAGAAAAAATACATATTTTTTTTATTGAACTAGAAGCTTATCAGGTTCGGAGACTAATGTGCACTTTCCATGGCTTTATTAGAGATGTTTCCATCTTTAGACTTTATGATCTTCACCTGTTTATTAAATTCTCAGATGTACAAGTGTAACTTTCACCTGCTGATGAAATATTCAGACATTACAAGTACTGTGGTGTTTTAATTACATGTCCACCCAAAGAATCGTGTTTAACTGATTGAACCTTCTACGGTTTATTGGTCTATATTGAATATGAAACTTTATTGATTTAATTTGAAACATGATTAATGGATGATGAAACTGATACCGTTCTGTGCACACATGTTCTGAAACCTGCAGCGTTTTGTTTTTTCAGGATCTGACTGATGAGATGAGACAGTTTGTGTGTGAATATGAGAAGAACTCAGATCGGAGGATCAGCCTGGTTGAAGTGAGTCCTCTCCTGTTTTAACAGTGATGTAAAATGTTTTTTCAGTACTTATACATCAGTAATACTCAGACAATAATATGTAATACTATAATACTCACAGGAGACATTTTACTGAGCAAGTACTTTTACTTTTGTTTCTTTCAGTACATTTTGCTGATATTACTTCTCTACTTTTACTGAAGTTAGATTTTGAATGTTACTTGTAGTGGCTTATTTTCATACTGGGGTATTAGTACTTTTTTGCAGTAAAGAACCTGAATACTTCCTCCACCACTGACCAACACACGGTTGCAGTGGGACGCAGTTTACCTGAAATGTTTCCTCCAGCTGGTCCAGGTTCTACCCACAGAAGAGAACTTCTTGTTGTTCTTCAGACAGCAGCTCAGTTCCTGCTCACACTTCATCCAGGTACAACACCTTCCGACCTGTCCAGGTGCTTCATTATACTGATTGTAGTAAAATTAACTGAATATTTTCTGCCTGTTTTCTCACTATTTTCTGCCTGCTTTCCACCTGTTTTCCACCTAATCCCCACTGTTTTCTGACTGTTTTGCATCTGTTTTCAGTCAGTTTACTGCCTGTTTTCTCATTGCTCTGTCTGTTCTCTGCCTGTTTTCTGTTTTCCATCTATTTTCTGTCTGTTTTCTATCTTGTGCCTGTTTTTCCATCTGTTTTCCTACTGTTTTGCATCTGTTTTCAGTCTGTTTTTGTCTATTTTCTGTACATTTTCTGCCTGTTTTCCGTTTTTGTCTATTTTCTGCCTGTTTTTTGGTCTTTTTTTGTCTGCTCTCATCCCGTTTTCTGCCAGTTTTCAACCTGTTTGCTGTTTTGCTGCCTGTTTTCTGCCCATTGCCTGACTGTCCCTGCCGTCCCGCTTGTCTCTTCAGGTGTGGAGACGTTATGACGTTGATAAGAGCGGATACATCGAGGCCAATGAGCTGAAGGTAATTTACTGTTCACAGATCAGTTTAATCTGTGCCAAGCTGTGGTAAAACAGAATACATACAGATTTAAATGCTATGCTAGCACAATGCTATGCTAAAACAATGCTCTGCTAACATGATATTATGCTTACATAATGCTATGCTAACTGTCCTGTAGAACTTCCTGAAGGATTTGCTGCTGACGGCTCAGCAAACATGTGACGACACGAAACTGGATGAGTACACAGCTACTACTGTAAGTACAGTACTACTGCAGTAGTACTGTGGTGATACCGTGATAATACTGTTATCATACCGTAGTAACGCTTTCATCACACTGTAGTAATACTGTAGTAAAACCTCCATCTTTAGTTTAAAGCAGTTTTATTCTGACTCAAGCTTTTCTCTTTTCCAGTTAAAGATTTTTGATTCAAACGCTGATGGAAAACTCTGCTTAGCAGAAATGTCCAGGTGGGTCTGACCTGGTCTGAACAAGTCTGAACTGCTCTGTACTATTCTGTACTGCTTTCAGCTCGACTACACTGGTGGTGTGTTGTTTCAGGTTGCTGCCTGATAAGCACAACGTCCTGCTCATGTTTGAGGTGAGTCTGACTGATCTGAAGTCAGTTTATAAGAATCATTGATGTTTGTGTTGCTGTGTTCACTGGCACTGGAATAGTTTTCAGGTTTTATGATAATAAAGGGGTAAAGCTACTACATCTCTACCTCACTGTGTGGATGTCTAGTGCCACAGCTGGACAGAGTTTCTCGGGTCTCCATCATTTGAAGACCTGCATCCCATCTACAATGACCGAAATGGCTTAACAACCTGCTTTTCCTGCACATGCACAAAGACCTGACTGATGGACTGGACATGACCAAAGTGTTAAATAGCTTTTGCTTTGGGAGTGAAAGGTACTTTGGAAAATAAGCCTAGTGGACTAAATCGCGCTCTTCTGCAGTGCTGTGTATTTGTATGTTAGTAGAAATACTGGGTGTAAAGATTTAATAGGCCATGAATTTTGATTCTGTTTCAAACCCTATTAAAAAAACATATTTACTGGTTGGTTGTTTATAGTGTAACAGTTCTCAGAGTGAAAAAACATAAGGGTCTGTATCAAAAGGAGCCAGGACGCTCCTTCTGAGTTGGCAGCCACTTGTCTTTAATTTCTAATGTTAAAACGCACATGAAGTGTTTCTCAGACGAGCATTGCACACCGTAGAAGGCCTTGCGCGCTCACTGCTTGTTTATGGACCACTTCGATTAAAACAAAGCAGCTTCCATTTTGATCTGGAAGTACCGTGATGAATGAATGCGTTGCTTACCTTATTTTAGTTGTACAAAAATGGTAGGCTAAAAAAAGTGAAAAAGTTCAATGGTCTATTACGTCATCCAAGGCTGGATGCCCCCCAGTTCAAAACTCATTCCAGCGCCACCGGATGTATGTGAATGTACACCGAGTCAAAGTCTGAGTTTGACGCAAGATAGATCTTCAAAACCCCAGTGACCCCAGTTTGAAGGTTTAATCTGAAAATGCAAACTTAAGGGATCACTTTTTTTATATTGACTCAAATATCTGCCTAATATCAATCAAATATCAGTCCAATTACAAATATCAGTCATATATCTGAGCTGTTTGATGTTATTACCGTGAAGGTTTTTGGATGAGCGCTTCTCGAGTAAGCTTCAAACATTGCTTTTCTACACGTTACGTGATGTGACGAATAAATGTCAAGAGTAATGATGTCAAGTAAACTTTGATGTCATCAGTGACATCACACAATGTTGCTTTGTGAGTTTGTAAATAACCCATTACTCCCGTTAGGCTACCGGCAGGCACATTTTGAACAGACACTGCACTCATTCATTTAAAATGAAAGAATTTAAAAATATTATGATCAAAACTATCATCTAACTAGCCGTCCTTCTGTTGTTCTGTCTCCCAGGGAGTAAAGATGTCCAAACTTGAGTTCAACAGGATCTTTGATTTATATGATCAGGTCAGCGTCTGTTTCGTCTTTAACATCAGCTTACATCAGGCCTTTAAAGATGTTCCTCTCTGTCTGATTGATGCACTGTGGGAAATGTAGGATCCCGTGGTTGTGGACTAAAAGTCACAATATCTGTCTGTCAACAATAACCACGACTGCAAGAAGAGACACGCTGCAGATCTGAGGACTGAGATGACTCTTGACCTTTGTTTCTGTGTGTGTCAGGATGGCAGCGGTTTCATGGATGACTCACAGCTGGACTCTCTGCTCACTCATCTGTGTGAGAAAAACAACAAGGTCTGACCACACACACAAACACACAGTGACACATCCTGAGGATTGTGTTCAGTGTACAGGTGTTCTCAGGTGTGTGTGTGTGTGTGTTTCCCCTGCAGGTGGCGCTCTCTGCAGACCTCCCTCTCTATCACTCGTCCATCATGGATTTATCAGATGGAGGGAAACTGTACCGCAGTGAACTCTGTCTGCTGCTCTGCCATGAAGACTGACACTCTGCAGGGACACACTCGCTTTTTTCCTGGCTCCTCCCACTGCAAACAAACCTGTCATAATGTCTCACAGGCCACACCCCCTCCTCCTCCCACCCGACATAAGAGTTTTTTTTTTTTTTGTTTTTTTTCCCTTTTAAAACCAGTTTTAACTCGACTGGGGTTTAGTTCCAAACAGGATCCAGCTGTGCCTCCGCTGTCTGTTGATGTCCTCTGTCTCCACAAGGTCTCACACTGCAGGTCTTTTCTCTGATGTCTGGACTTTGCAGGAGCTTCTGTAACGCTTTAACCCCCGCGCATTCCAGCTGCGTTTTACTATATTGTCGTTCATCTGTTTATACAGCACCTTCCACATATGGGTGTCAACAGGAGGCGTTACAGTTACTTAGTGTTATAACTTTCCATGTGTAGTTAGTAAAGTATTTGATCAGTAACATGTTAACTTCAGAGGCATGTCTTTCTCAAAAGAAACCTGCGTTAATGTCTCTACTGAAGTGAAGGTTATTCTTTAGTGAAGAACGTGTAAATGTTATAAAATCTGCTTTGGGAATGTGCTTTTGTGAAACCATCAGAGTAAAGTTTAGTTGTTAATGTCGTCATAAGTAAAATGTTCAACATGTACAGTGACCACAGGGAAACTAACTACAGCCTTATACACTGTCAGTGTGAGGAGAAAACCTTGTATCTGTCATATCTGTTTTCATTTTGAATTAAACCCAAACGTCTGAGGATTCAACTTCACTGTTTTATTATCAAACTGTCACAAATGTATTTGTGTTTACCAAAGCATATGCAGTCACGACATCCCCATCAGCTACAAACCCACAGTTTTTTCTGTTGGTGAGGCTGATCGATCAGCCGTTTTGTAAATAACAAAACTCTCAACTCAGATGTCAGTCGTCTCATCATGAAGACATCATAATGACATCAGCAAATGGATGGGTCCCACCATCTCCATGGTTACATCACAGTGATCAGATCGGTTGATGCGTTTTTAGGATCCTTTAGTGCTTCTGATCATCGCCTCCATAATCTTCCACTGATCTGGAGTCACCTGAGATTCAAACACAAGCATTTAGTTTTATTTTATTAATAAACATTTCATCATCATCATTATTATCGACTATAGCACTCTGAGCCATAACATACTGTATGTTAAAAATCATCATCATTGCATAAGAAAAGCTGAGTGAACCAACAGAGAATCAACTCTAACAACATTTATTTATCTGAGCCAGTGTGAACGGATTGTTAATCCATGTTTCTAAGGGACACTTTTCAGTGTGAGACTCACTCTGCGCAGCTCGTTGAACTCGCCTGCCATCGACACATACTCTCCTCCATCAAACCGAATCACCTGAATGAACGAACACACACACACACACACACACACACACACACACACACACACACACACACACACACAGTTCTAGGACCAGCATAAACTCTGGTCTCACAGTTCATACACTACATAAACTTTATACTCAGTCTAACCTTTGGTCTAGGAGCAGTCTGAACTCTGGTCTTTAATTTAAGACCAACCAAAATTCTGGTCAAAATCAGTCTGATCTCTTGCCTAAAAACCAGTCTGATCTTGCTAAAATCACTATAATTTCTTGCTGGAAATCAGTCTAATCACATGCCTACAATCATTCTAATCTGTTGCCTACAATCAGACTAATCTTTTGCTAAAATCAGTCTAAACCCTGACATAATATCAGTCTAATCTCATGCCTGAATACAGTCGAATCTCCTGTGTACAATCAATAAAATCTCCTGCCTACAATCAGGCTGAACCTTGACCTAAAATCAGTCTAATCTCTTTCTTAAAATCATCTCAATCTCTCGTCTAAAATTAGTTTAATCTCCGACCTAAAATCAGTCTGATCTCTTGCTAAAATCAGTCTAATCACTTGCCTAAAGTCAGTTTATTCTCTTGTCTAAAATTAGTTTAATCTCCGGCCAAAGATTGGTCCAAGCTCTCATCTAGGACCAGTATAAACTCACAGCTCCAGACATCCAGGTAGCGTAGTCGCTGCTCATGTACGCTGCCAGGTTTGCAATTTCTGCTGGTTTTCCAAGTCGACCCGTCGGGATCCGACCAATCATCGCCTTCTCAAACGCTCCTGTGGGGTCCAGACGACTGAACGCCCCCTCAACAGAGAAAACAAAAACAAGGAGCATCAGTAAACAACAACAGACAGCTGTAAACAATCAAACCTCCTCAGCTGTGGTCAGGTGGGTAGTACCTTGGTTTTGATTGGTCCAGGCTGGATGATGTTGAACCTGTGGCCATAGCGCCCCCACTCTGCAGCCAGAGACCTGACATACACAGCAGTAACAGTGTTACAATCGCAGCCACCCATCAGGGATGATCTACATTGTACTGATGTCACAATAACAGCAGTCAGTCTGATCTGAGTTCAGTATTTCCTCTTTGTTCATGTTATGAACTCTGTACAAGTGAAAGGTTAAAGGTCAGACTGACTTGTAGAGAGCCTCAACTCCGGCCTTCGCTGATGCACTTGGGACCACAAAACCAGAACCAGACTCAGCGTAGATAGTGGTGATGGCCAGGAAGGAAGCACCTGAACAACAACAATAAACAACTAGACCTGCTGGCAGGTATTAACGGGGTCCAAGACCCCCGTGCAATTTGCACCCAACTAAAGCACCACCTAGTGGCCGATTGGTGCAAAAATTTTGCAGAGAGTCTCTGTGAGACATGAGAAACTACTGGACCAAATTAAAGTGTTAATAGGAGTAACTGTTGCCAAGATACGCAACACTTACTGTTTTGACTGCAACCTATAGGAAGTAGTTCCTTTATAAACTTGCGCATTTTTATGTTATCAAAATTCTTTAAATAACTTTTTATCATGAGAGTCCATAGATTCAATCGGCAAAGTTTTGTGTAGATTGAACTCACAGGCTGAGACGAGTTTGAAAAAGTAGGTTTGGCATATTTTGCATGTTAGGCGTGGCCTAATTAAAGAGATTTAGCCAAAATCCGGCGAACGTGTGCATGTAACGTTTTTGAATGTGCAATGTACGATGTGGGAGTTACTGGCCAGAACACCCTAGCCTTGACTATAGCACCACCTTTGGGTGGCCATGTGTCATTTCCAGTTTCTGACGTGTGCACCATTCTATACCTCCCCTGAAAATGTATACAATATACAATCATTAATAAGACCAATAAACCAACAACACAAACAACACCAAGCAACAATCAGCCTCTAAATCACCTTTAAATTTTAACTGACCAGTGGCCTTTCTGAAGAGTCTAAACTATGGCCTTGACTCAGTCTGACTCTGGACCAGTCTCTGACCTTTCTAACTCTGTGTCAGTCTGACCTTTCTGATTCTGGATCAGTCTCTTGCCCAACTCCAGAGTAACAAAGGCTGTCCCGTTCAGGACAGTGTCTGTGATGCTCTTCCAGCCGTTTGGTGACAGATTCTCTGACGGGCAGACAAAGTTTCCTGCTGCGTTGTTGATGATCACCTGTACCAAACAGGACACACAGGTGAAGTCAGAGCACTTTGCTCTGTCACAGAAACTTTCAGTGTTTAGGTTTATATGCAGATGGTTTTAAGACTTGGTTTTAAGGTTCAGGTTGGAACCAGGTTTAGGTTAGGGCTAGGATGAGGGTTTTGTGTGTGTGTGTGTGTGTGTTGTTACATTAGGAAGTCCTGTTAAACTCTCCATCTGGTCGACACAATGAGAGACGGCCTGAGGATCTCTGACATCACAGTGAACCACGTGGACCTGAGGACAGAGGGAAGGGGGAGGGGCTTCAGATCACGTAAGACCAGTTCAAACCAGTTCAGGTTCAGGTTCCGGCTCTGACTGAGGTGTCACCTTGTTTCCAGTCTGGCTGCTGATCTCCTCGGCTGTCTGCTGCAGGACGTCCAACTTCCTGAACAACAAATATAAACGAAACAAAAACAATTTAAATGTGTTTGTTTGTCAAAGAAAATCAAAGATGCAGAGTTGTAGCAAAACTGGAAACTTTATGTTCTTACAGTTTCCAAGTCTCTGGATCAGTCTCTGACCTTTCTGACTCTCTTCAAATGGTGTATTGAAGCTGCTGTTTCCTGAAGTCCTCTGATAAAACACTGCAGGTTCAAACTCTGTGTGGCTTAACGATGCTTTCTCTCAGAGTCATCAAAGTACAGCATCTGCAGACACATCCACTGAACCACAGACCGAACCTGAACCGAAGCCTGATCCGCAGACCGAACCTGAACCACGGACGGAGCCGCAGACCGAACCAGAACCACAGGCTGAACCTGAGCCACATACTGAACCACAGACTGAACCTGAACCACAGAGTGAACCACAGCCGTAGTCTGATCATTAACCAAAGCTACATCCACAGCTTCAGGGAGCACAGCAACTGAATCCTGTTTCCTGTCCCCTCTCTCCTTTCTCTAGTTTCTGTGGAGGGTATAAACCAGCAGTGTGGTAGAACTGGACCAGTACACTAGCTGGTCCTGAGGATCAGTACCAGAAGAAAAAATCCCACAGTGGCCCTTCAGGGTCTCCTTAATAAACACAGTGAAATGTTTTTGTTGTATCTGAACACCTGCGTGATTGGGGGGTGGGTGAACTCTGACCTGCTGGCGATGACACACTGAGCTCCCAGCTGTGACAGGGTGGTGGTCATGGCTCGGCCCAGTCCTGTCCCCCCTCCTGTGATGAAGGCCACTCTGTTGTTGAAAGTTCCCGCTGGCAGCATGACGCCTTCAACTGGAGTGAAGAACCCTGACTGAGGAGTAGAACTTGACTGAAGAACCGCCGAGCGGTGGAACCATGACTGGAACAGACAGAAAGATTCATCAGGACCGTCACACACACATCAGTTTAATTTCCACACGATAATAAAGTGAATTTGTTTGGACACGCTGAACATCTGAAGACGTGACTTTGAACTGTGGTAAATCAGAATGGACAGTTTTTACTGATTTCTGATATTTTACAGACAAAACAATGAACCGATTCAATGTGAAAACAATCAGCAGACTAATCAATCGTTTGTTGTTGCCCAAGTGGTGGAAGTTTATTAAAGTACCCCCAACCTTTTACAGCTCACTGTAAAACTTGAAATTTGTTTTATTTTGAACGAATAAAGTACTCAGTTTTTGGATCAGAGACGTTTTGAGAGTCACAGCGACAGTTAAAGTTTGATTAAAAACAATAATAAATAATAACCTGATCCTGGTGTTATAGCACCACCTGGTGATCAGGGGAATAAATTACACCTGACACTGCTCATCTGCTTTATCTACAAAACACTTCAGATCAGATTTAGAGCTTCAACCAACAGTTATTATCAGTGATGATTCATCTGACCATCATTTTCACAGTTAATCAGTTTATTGTTCAGTGACTAAAATTACGATTTTTTATTGTTCAGATTTTCACTTTTCCGTCACAGAAGACAAAGACAAGCTGCAAATTCTCACATTTGAGAAGCTGGAAAGAGAATTACTTACTTACATAAAGACTTTGAATGATCAATTATCGAAATAGCCATTGAATCATTTTCTGTTAGTCGATGAATAGGTTCAGCTCTGATTATATTTATATTTGAAATTAACAGTGCTCGACACGACACAAAACATCCAAAGACGATTTGTGAGTCTGAAATGACAGAAAAGTTTTGAAAAATCTCTCCAACCATAGACACCTGAAGACAAACAGGATTCACCTGTCGTTTAAAGGTGTCAGTGGAAATAATACAACCGTAAGATTTCTGTGCTGAAACAACTCTCTTCTACAACTACTCTTATTTGTCTCTCTTACAGCAGGAAAAAAGAAAAGTACCAATACTACAATGTAAAAAAAAAAAAAAAAAAGATCTGATAAATGATCAGAAACTTCGATCCTGATAATCACTAAATCTCGTGCACTCTGAGCTGCGGTCTGTGCGCGTGCGCGTGCAAGAGATGTCGCGGAAGGCGCTGAAAGTGGTTGAGAGGTCAAACTACAAACTGCTTTATTACATGAGATTTAAAGCGCGTTGGAAAAGTAACTCAACGTTTTAACTTCACTGTCGTACACACCGACTGATTACTGATTATTGACAGACTGTGTTGCTCTGTGAAGTCACAATGCACAGATTTATGAGTTTAATTTGTGGTTTCGTGTCTCACCCTGTGAAGTGAAGTCCTCACGGCTCTAAAAAGTACGACTCCTTTCCGAAACACCGCCATGTTGTTCAGGCCGTGATGACCCTTGATCCGGATCATACCAATATGGAGGTCTGTGTTGTGGTGGGGCTGAAGTGGTGGATTAATCTTCATTAGAACAAATGTTTAACAAAAGAAAATCGGTTTATAATGACATCCCATAGAAAACACCCGTATTTTTTGTCATCCAAGTACTCATGGTAAATGTAGTTCACATCTGTAGTTTTTAAATGCTGTCTGTACACACACACACACACACGCACATACACAGGTATACCTACGTATGTAATTGCGTGTGTATGAAACAGATGAAAACAAAGATGAAGACAACCTCAAACAAATAGAAGATAAAAATAAGATAAAACAGAATAAATGGGTTAAACAGGAGA
The DNA here is from genome assembly GCF_016859285.1 of Xiphias gladius. Taxonomy (NCBI): domain Eukaryota; kingdom Metazoa; phylum Chordata; class Actinopteri; order Istiophoriformes; family Xiphiidae; genus Xiphias; species Xiphias gladius. The sequence continues at coordinate 30,421,161 of NC_053421.1, forward strand.
ATAAAAACAGTGTGGTGACAGATTTAAACAGATGTAAAATTAAAATTATTACACATTTTATATATATATATATATATATATATATATATATATTATTTTTTGAGGCGACAATTGTTTTATGTTTTTATGTTTTAGAAAATAAAATGATAAACTGATCAATCATAAATAATGTTTATTGTCTCCGACCCTGCCAACCCTGCCCGTGAGACGCACTGGTTCAGTCCAGATTGTGACGATGATCACATGTTACCGTAATGTGTCTAATATACCGTGACTTCAGAAAAAAACACTCCGCTTTATTTTCTGATTTCTCCCCACAAACTAACTTCCTACGTATCGTGATCGATAGGTGATCAGTTTTTGTTCGATTATTAACCTGATTGTGCCTCCAGTGAGTGTTTCAATCAGAATGACATGAGTTTTACTTTGAAGGGCTACCTGTTTATGACAGTTACGGTACTGGTCCAGTGTGGTCCGACAGTCGGAACACGGAGCCGCTTATAAAGTAGCAGCTTCTCAAGCAGCAGCAGGTTTTTGAAAGGTGATTATTGATGACAGATGGGGGACCGAGTAGAACCCGAACTGGTTTTGGTCTTCAGTGGGAAACGGAAGTCCGGAAAAGATTATGTGGCGGACATGATCCAGGACCGGTAAATATTTATCCAGATACACACTTCGTCTTATTTAAGGTTCAATATTGATGAATAAAGTTTAATATGGATTAATGAGTGTCTAATAACTGAGTTTTGATGTTTTGTCTCTGATCGGTTTTTCAAATTAAAAAATGTTTGATTAATTATATCTGTAAATCTGAAGTTTCAATCTGAGGAGAAGAACTGATCTGAGGGCAGCTCCAGTGAAATAGCGGTAGTTTTACTGCAGAAGTGACTGAACTTTAACAAGCAGCTGGAGACCTAAAGAGAGAGGTGATCGGCTAATAGATCACAGATCTGAATGATCGATCATTAGACTGTGTTTACATGTGCACTAATGTCCACTAATTATATAAGTAAAGAGCCATTTCTCTGATTCATTTCTATAATATAAACCTCACAGAGTTAAAATAAAACACAATGAAGGATTACATTGATCAAGGAGTGAAGACACAGCATGAATTAGTTCTTCAGCACATTAAAACACGGAATAAGCCTCATCTCAGAGATATGACAGGTCTGGAAAACTTCAGGGTCGATTCAAAGTTACACCTGATTTTTACTGCGGTTTGATGTTTGTGGTTCGGGAGTTCTTTGGTGCTGTTGGGGCTGATAACAAATCCTCTTTCAGTCTGAGGACATACTGAGAACTCCCACCTCTGGCAGCTTCAGGCTTATGTTGGTTAAATTACTGAGATATTCGTGTTTTACCGACATGTACAGCTGAGTGTCATCTGCATATAAATGATCAGATGTACTGAAAAGACGAGTGAAGAGACAGAAAATAAAAAGGTCCACCAACACATGTAAAAATGACAGACCTGGATCAGCTACCTGCAGTTCTCTGAAAGAAACCAAGACTCTTTCCTGAAAACACTTGGTCAGGTGTCTGATCTGTCTGTCATGTTTACAGGTGTGCCATCAGTTGACTTTAAGTAGAAGTCACTAAAAGAAGAAATTTGATTTGAACATGATGTGATGATGATCAACAGGCTGAAAAAGGGAAAATCTGACGTCAGTAATGTAGAGCACAAACTATGTTTTATTGTTTTATAAAATGACTAAATATAATGAATCCAGCAGAGTTCAGAGAGCCGCAAACCAGATCTAATTTTATTAACATTTAATGCTGACTAGTAGTCTTTGTTAATGTTGGTTTCATCTATCTCTGATCAGTTTTTCAAATTAAAACGGCTCTGATTTATTATTTCTGTGAATCTGACAGTTTCTGTCTCTGAGGAGGAAATATTAACACTGAGGGAGCTCCAGTGAAATAAAACCACAATAACTCTGTCGTTTTTACTGATAATAAGAACTAAAAGTCGATCTGTGATCAGACAGTTTAAACTAACAAACAGCATCAGACCTGAAAACAGAGAGATAAATAATTCATCATTAATCAGTAATCACAAGGCAGCTGCCCCTGGAGCCAGACAGTTCATCTTAAACTCAGGAATAAACAATATGAATAATGAATATCTGAATGTCAAATATCACTGAAGTGCAGAACAGATTCTGGTTCAGTGTTATCTTCCATATCAGTAAAATGTAAAAATTATACTATTTCAGGGTAAATATTGTGTTTAATGTTGTTAAACTACAGCACTGAAGAGGAAATAACATCCTGCTTCATCAGTCAGTTGCCTTGTCTGTTAAACCTTTGACAGGGTCATAATCAGAGGTTGTATCAGTCTTCGACCTGTTTGACACCAGGTAACATCAGACTCCTCCAGCTGTGGAACTAAAACAATATCATTTCTAACAACCCCAGAAAGTGATCTCTGCCTTTTTGTCCTGAATCTGCTGCAGCTCAGGAGTCAAACAGCTGCCATCAGGGTTTTAACAGATCTCACAGCACATCAGTGCTGGACCTGCACATGTGGCTCACTGTTGGTTTTAGGACTGATGTTAACATGTTGCTGATAAACTTGAAGGGTGTACCTGGTGTTGATCGCTTAGTGAGCCATAGTGCAGCCTGATGTCCTCTGCAGAGTCTCCTGGTTTGTTAGTCCATGTCCACCCACCCCAGGCTTTAAACCACTTCTTAAAGCTCAGCTTATCAGAAAGCCCCGTAACTTCATGTTTTTATCTGGTTCTGCTTTGTTTCAAATTCTTCTCGCAGTCTAATGATTTCATAACTAACAGGTTTTTACTCATGTGTTTATTTCAGTACACCACAACAAATTAATTCATTTCTAAAACATTGAAAACTACGAGGGGCCCAGAGGCACATTTGGTCCTGAGACCCCTTGACAGGCTCATCTGGCTTGGGTTAAGTTCTGATGAAGTGCTTCAGAGATGAGACACATGCGACTGATCAACATTGGATATACATATTTCTTTATGTAGTATCAAGCACAATGTGATCACAACATCAACTAAAACCAGAGTCCCTGTGTGCAGCAGGACCACAGCACTGGCTTTAGTCGATCTTGTACTTCAGTCGTGCACATTCCTAAAATCTGTGCAGCTGTTGGCACCTGCAGGACCAGATGTATGTTGTTTTTGAGTTATTACGATAAAACCTTCACCTGTTTCTTGTTCTGCAGTTTAGGGTCTGATGTTTGCTGCATCCTGCGTCTGTCCGGACCTCTCAAACAACAGTACGCTCAGGTGAGACCTGCACCTACTGACATAAACACAACACGTCACCATCATGTAACATCACTGATTACAACACCTATTTACTGCTGAGTCATACTGGTCCTGCTGGTCCTGCAGGAACACGGTTTGGATCTGGACCAGCTGCTGGGTCCTGGTCTTTATAAGGAGCAGTATCGGGCCGACATGATTCGCTGGGGAGAAATGCGACGAGGGCAGGACCCCGGATTCTTCTGTCGCCAAGCAACTAGAGGAGCACAGCAACCTGTCTGGGTACATCACCATCTCCTGATGAAGTCACCGAGTCTTCTTCTTCCCTTCATCCCCATCGCCACCTTCTTTCTTCTTGTTTCTTCTCCACATTTTCTTTACTCTTTCTTCCTCTGAACCCTTTGTTTGTCCCGCTGCCACTTTCATATTCGATTCACAATGTTTTTGTGGGAACACAAACCACAAAGTACTCCAAGGAACCACCAAGTGATGGACTAGCAGCTACAGCCGGGGGACAAATTATAGAAAAAAAACAACATAAATTGTCTTAGTTAGGTGTTGGGCCACCATGAGGCTCCAGAACAGCTCCAGTGCTCCTTGGCATTGATTCTCCAAGTCTCTGGAACTCTACTGGATGGATGAACACCATTCTTCTAAAAGATATTCCCTCATTTGGTGTTTTGATGATAGTGGTGGAGAGCACTGTCTAACACGTTGGTCCAAATCTCCCATAGGTTTTCAACTGGGTTGAGATCTGGTGACTGAGAAGGCTATAGCACATGATCCACATTATTTTCATACTCATCAAACCATTCAATGACCCCTTGTGCCCTATGGATGGAGGCACTGTCATGCTGTGTCTCTGCTCATTTTGAAAGTTTTTCCTTTAATTTCTCACCCATCTGTAACTGGGTGGTTCCTAGTATCCTCATAGGAACCACCTAGTGACACGCTAGCAACTAACTAGTACCCACATAGCAACCACCTAGCGATACGCTAGCAATGTCTTCACATCCTACTCTGATGGTCAGGTGGTGAGTGATGCCCTGCTCTGATTGGTCGGGTGGTGACTGATGCTCTGCTCTGATTGGTCAGGTGGTGAGTGATGCGCGGAGGCTGTCAGACCTTCAGTGGTTCTGGTTGGAGTTTCCTCGACAGACTCGAAGTGTCAGAGTGCAAAGTTCAGAAGAAACCAGGAAACACAGGGGGTGGAGCTTCACTGCAGGTAATACTTATGGTGCAGTCAGACCGGTCCCGATGTGACCCGCGTCCTTCACAGAGAGTTCAGTCTGAGTGAACTTTAACCCATGAAGTTTAATATTGTTGAATATTTGCACAGTGATGACAACACAAGTCAGTTTCACCTGTTGAATTTTGGTCTAACTGTACCGTTACCTGTTTGTCTCTCAAATGTGGATGATATGGAGTCAGAGTGTCAGTTTACCTGTCTCCAACTGTCTGTCTCTCAGGTGTGGATGATGTGGAGTCAGAGTGCGGGTTGGACAGTGGGGTTGAATTTGATTGGATAATCACAAACGAGGCCAACGCCCCCTCGTTAGATGAACAACTGAAGCCGATCTTGAAGCTGGCAGAGGACGCAGCTTCATCATCATTGATTAGTCACAGCTGATCATCACTGATCTATAATATATATCTATAATTGATGAATGTTGATCTTCAGTGTCAGCAGCAGGTCTGTGAAGCTGATCACGGTTTCCTCTTCGACGATAAATAAAGTTTTTTTTTTTTTTTTGTCAACTTCAGATGTTAAAAATATATTAGAACAGTACATTTGATCAATAAATCAACACTCATTGATCAGAAGTGAAGACGAGTCTGAAGCTCCATCACTCATAGGCTGGCTCACCTGGACTGTTACACTGTTAAAACTCACCTGAGCAGGTGTTTGTGTCCTGCTGACCTTTGACCTCATTCATTTTTAAAATAACCCTTATTTAAAATAAAAAAAACCAAACATTAATACAACAGTCAGCTAACCTAGAATCTGTGTACCTGCTCTTCACTAAGGTTACAGACAACCTTCTCCTGTCAGCTGGTTTATTGATGTCCTGTAAACCAGAACGCTTGTTTCCGTGATCAGGGTAGGGGACTAAAGAAACCTGGTTTCTGGAGGATTTCTGAGAACTGGTTACGGTGATTACAGTTGCTAGGCTCAATGAAGCCAGATAAAGAAAAGATACCCTGGGTATGTTGAACTTGCTTCATAGTACAGGCCTCTGGTAACTGCAGTGCAGGTAAACAGTTTCTCAGATCTGACCCTTCCATTCAGATCTAACACCTGCAGGTGTTCAAATCAACGAAGCAGTAATGTCAGAGCGGGTTCAATCATCGAGTTTAGTTTCCTCATCAGTCTGAACCTTCAGATTTCCTTTGTTTGAAGTTAAACTTCATGAGAAGCTGATGGAGCTGCTGCCTTTGTGCCTTTGAGCAGCAGACCGTCTGCTGGTTCATCAGGACTGAAGTGTGTCTCAGTTCCAGTCTACATATTAATTATAGAGTACTACAGACTGTTAGTGTTTTACAGAGGAAATAACTGCTCTTTAATGTTGTGTACTAACAGAAAATGTCAATTATACTGTGACTTTACTGTCAAATAAAAGACAACAGAAAATTAGAGTGTGGAGGTTTGTTTTCTGCATTAGAGACAAATCAGATAATTTTTTTTTTTTAATCATGGAAATAAAATGTTTGATAAAATGATTTGATAGTTTTTTTTGAAATCTTCTTGTAGCTGGTTTTTCAACATATGCAGTTTGTTTTATTTTTAAGCTGTGAGCCACTCAATTTAAAATGACATATTTACTCAAGTACGTCAGTATAATTTTGAAGTACTTTTTAAATTTTTTGTTACTTTATACTTGTACCCTCCATATAACACTAACTTTTCTGCACTACATTTATGACAGCTGCAAGACAGAACATTAGACTGAGCACAAACATAATAAACTGCAAACCCAATTTTTTAACTACATACCATCTTGCGATGGGATCACAGCAGCCGCGATGCCCCTCAACATGTTGACATTCCTTCATTTTGATCTCGACACACCTGTAAAGTTTCATCACTTTCTTACACAGTTGTTACGCTATGATGGTGACAAAATCTGTCCACAGACAGGCAGACACCTGCCAAAGTACTAAAAACCGCCTCAATGGTAGTTCCTGGTACAGTGTCTCCAAGACCACATTTTGCCATGACACACACATGCAGACACAGACTCAAAGTGAAGTCATTACGAGTCATGCTGTTGTGGCCGGTATTTACTTTGAACATTCAAATGATCTGTGCATGAATAAAAACCAGTGAATCTCAGTTTGGATCTACATACCAGTGACGGTGCTTTTATTTTATAAAATCCTGTCATGTTTTATTACAATGAGCTCTAACATCAGCACAGTGATAACATCATCACCGGCTTCCAGGTAAAAACATTTCTAAACTTTATTTTTTCATGTCATCAGGTCAAAGGTCACCTGTAGAAAAAAAAAAAATTGTTGTGTCTCTGACCTCTGATTGGCCTCTGGTTTACCATATATGGCAGTGGAATGCCTCGCTGTGATTGGCTACTTAAAATGACACTCTCCAGGAACAAAAATAATAAATCATTGGCTCTAATCAATCAGTAAATCATGAATTATTGTGGCAAAGAAAACTAATTAGAGTAACAACAAACCGTTCAGACTAACACTTAATTAGTTGTAAATTAGTTAATTAGTTCTTAAGTAGGGAATAATTGTAAGTCACTGTTAAACTCCCTTATACACAAAAAAAAAAAAAAAACATCCAACAACTCTTCGTCTGGCCTCCCTCACATAATACTGAGGAGGAGGAGGTACGGGGAGGAGGCAGGAAGGGGCTGGCACCGTCAGTGGGTGAGGAGATGGGTGAGGAGAAGGGCCAGACAGGAGGAAGAAATTAAAGCAACACTTCAAATGTGACTTAAAGGTTCAGAGAAGGAATGTGTGAAAGCAGGAATCATTAAGAGAGGAGGAGATGGGGGAGGCTACGCCACACCAGCCCAACACCTCCCTCACATCCTAAAGGCAGGAAGGAGCAGTTGAAGAAGGGTAAGAGGTGCAGGAGAAGGAGGAATATTTGGGCCACTGAGTTTCCTTATGTCCACCAAGCAGCCAGCAGTAGGAGATGAAGCGGGGGGAAGCGACCAGTGGGAGGAATAATTTGGCCACAGATTTTTTTTTTTTTTTTTTTGGGGTGTTCAGCAGGCATTGAGTTCTTCCATGGTCTGATTCAGAGTCGCCTGAAGCTCCATGTTAGCATTTCTGGCCGAAGTCAGAGCATCTGAAAACAGAAACAGACAAACAAATTGGTCAGATGTGAATCAGATATGAATATCCTATCATCGAACCGCCTGCCCGCCCTCCAGCTCTCCGATCGCTAATACCCACCCTCAAATTGTCCTCGAGTCGAACTGCGCACTCTATTCAGAAAGCTGAATTACTCATGTTAAACATACGATTCTGTGCATTATTACTTCCAAACAATTAATTAACAATTAATTTCATGATAAGTATTTTTCTGCTGAGAAACCAAACCTTTGCACAGTCTCACCTTCCAGGTCGTCGATAGTTTTCTCCAGTTTGCCCACTGAACGCTCGGCAAACTCTGCTCTGGTCTCAGCCTGGAACACAGGAACAGGTGAGGTTACAGGTGAGAGACAGGAAGTCAGGAAGTGTTTCAGGAACTTTCTGAACGTTAGAAATATTTCAGAGATGTTTAAATATCTGATGAATATCTGTGTAACATTATTTCTGTCTCACCTCTTTGAGTTTGCTGCTCAAGTTCTTGATTTCCTCTTCATACCTGTCCTCCTTCTGAGAATACTGAGAGAGAAACAACAGCCAATCAGTGAACCAGGTGCACAGACAACAGCCAATCAGTTGTGAGGACACCTCTGAATATGTCACTCTTCCATCACATATTTCATCTGTCTGCGTTGAGGACAGAGACGACTGACGGGGTCAGAGACGATGTGAATGAAACACGCCAGTAGGTCCACAGTCCTTCCTACCAGAATCAGCTTATACAGCAACAAGAAGTCCTCCAGCAAGATGCTGCGTTGGCCAGTCAAATACATTCAAGGCCACATTCCAGGTAATGACTGTGTAACATGAACACTGCCTTTTTGTCTACCTGACGATTAAAAATAGAACTGTTGCTGCAATGACAACTTCAATCCTGCCTGTAAATGTTAGAAGCATAATCAGTGTGACAAACCCCTAAACCCATGAGTCTGTTACACACCTGTACCTTAAAACCTGTACGCCAAACCCCCACCTCTCCTCCTCCCCCTCCTACCTTCTCAGCCTGGGCCTCCAGGGACTTTGAACTAGTGAAGACAGTTTTCAGCTCCTCCTCCAACACTCGACACTTACTGCAGGTCAAAGGTCACATCAGACAGAGGGAACATGTCAGGTGTCGTTTTTATTTCTGTGTGTGGAGTTTGGTGCGAGGTGTGTGTAGTTTGTTTGTCGTGTATAGCGTGTAGTTGTTTGTCACGTGTAGTTATGTGTTCCCGGCAGATTAGGGGCATGCAGAGAGCAGCGGCAGGAGGAGGAGCTGAAGCAGCAGCTAAAGGTCAAAGATCAGAGGTCACTGGAGGTCAGGGGGAGGAGTTCCTCTGGTTTGATCTACAGCAAGTTGGAGGTCAGGTGACCCTCAGTACCTTGTCCTCAGACGCCTGCAGGCTCTTCAGTGATTGGTCGAAACTCCTCAACTGCTCCTCCAACCTCCGAACCTTACTGTTAGATGGGTAGGTGGATCGATAGGTAGACGGGTTGAGAGACAGACAGGTAGACAGGCAGCAGGATGTAGGAAGCAGGACATGCAGCGACGCCAACATGTTTCCATGGAAACACACAGGAAGAGAAAGATGGATGCAGTAAGATTAGAGCGCTGTTAGTGAAGCAGAGTGACATTACACTGAGGTCATCATTTCACGTGTGCTGTAGTAACAAGGTTACACAGGTAACCAGAGGTGACACGCAGCAGGTCAGTGATCAGGTTCCTCCCTGACCCCTGGACCGATCTTAGAAACGTGACTTGTGGCTTTAACTGCAGTAGGGATGATCTGGACTAGAAATATTTATTGGTAACTTAGAGGTTCTTTACCTTTACCATTAATCAATCATGTCTAATTAAAGAAATTAATGTGACCTGCACCTGGAGAGCAGCAGCAAGTGGATGGATGGATTAACTAATGAAAAATTCATTAGAATCCCAACCCTAAAATCACAACAGAATCATTTTATAACCAACATTTTGCCTACAACAGATGCTAGACAAGATTTAACACTTTGGCTCATTAAATTTAAGACATTTTAAGACCTTGTAAGAACTTTTTTGTCAGGAAACTGAATTCAATGATTGTTAAGACTGTGATAAAATGTTGTTTATTAATGATGAACTGAAGATGTTTCTGATCCAGTGAATCTGGGTTGAAACCAGATTGTTTTTATTTATTGACAAACTGAGAGACGGGTAATAAGGAGCTGCTGAAACCTGATCATCACTGCGACATCATCTGACTTCTAACCAAATCTGGTCAGAGCCTCCTTATCTGTCAGCTGTATCAGAGCAGCAGCAGCTTCATGCTGTGTACAGCTGTTAGACATGCACAGTGTGTGTGTGTGTGTGTGTGTGTGTGTGTGTGTGTGTGCGTGCGCGTGCGCTATACACTCAGTGGTGACTTCATTAGATACACTTGTATAGTCTAATCCAGCAGAACAGTTCAGTTTTATTTTATCACTGAGTTTTACAGTCAGTCACTTCACTTTTTATTAGAATTGTGTAAAACTTTGTAAAAAGCGCTGCCTTACTCCACAACCACAACTAATCTGAGGATAACTGGAACAAGGTCAACTGTACCACCTTGTCTGAGGGCCTACTCTTCACCACACTCATCCTCAGGGCTCTTGACATCTTCTAAAAGGCCATCACCAGTGAGGTAGCAAGCAGCGATAAGACAGCAAGAAGTACAGTATATGCAAGGATATGCAGTGTGTGATTCTACATGGGAAACAATACAGAGTGCAATCAGTGGTGGTGTTGTAGTGGATTGCATTATATTCTGATGTGTTCCTAATATTATGAAAAATAAATAAATAATAATAATAATAAAAAATCAATATTATGAACTTAAAAAAAGTACATGTTAATGCAGAGCTGGTGTACTTAACTGTATCACACTGTATCACAGGTGTGGACATTGAGTGGATAAATGTGTGTTGTGTAATTCGAGTATTATATGTATATTATAAACCTCTCAGCACTCTGTGTTGTATTATAAATGTACGCGTGTGTGTCTGTTATAAACCTCTCAGCTTGCTCAGCTCTGTCTTCAGCTCGTTCCAGTTCTCCTTCCACCATCACCAGTTTACGAGCCACCTGTCAATCAAACACACATTAAATACCGTAAGAACAGATGGATGTTATAGATGTAGGAGAGCTCAGAGATGTGTAACAATCACCCAGAGTCAGACACGTTGCAGGATTTCAGGAGCTGATTTTAGTGTAACCATCAGATTATCTGACATGAAGCTGAACATATTAAGTCTGTGCTGTCTTAATGATGAAGGTAATAACACAGGAGAGGTTTGTTAAATCAACAGATATTTTCGTTGGATATATGTGGTGTATATTCTGACCTCCTCGTATTTCCGATCAGCCTCTTCAGCAATCTGTTTGGCCTCTCTCAGCTGAACCTCCAGATGCTCCATCTTCTCCTCGTCCTTCAGAGCTCTGTTCTCTATCACCTTCATACCTCTGATTTTTTTGTGTGGTGGTGGTGGTTTTGGGGGGGGGGGGGGGGGGAGACAGGCAGCACTGTTAGTACTGATCTCTAATCAGTGTTGGAGCTGAGTGTCTTGTATCATTTTAATGTTTTCAAAATGAAACTGAACGAGGACATCAACTTTAAATAGTACACTTCATCATCATGCCTCTGTCTCACAGCTCCACTGAGAGGTGGTAAGACACGGGGAAGACAAACCAGTGACCATGTGCAACAGGTAATACTCATATCAGTACCTGGCCTCAGTACTCATGTGTCAGGAACGTGTCAGGAACGTGTCAGGAACGTGTCAGGAATGTGTCAGGAATGTGTCAGGAATGTGTCAGGAGAATATTCCTGACCTCTCACTCTCGTCGGCAGCTTTCTCCACCTCATCCAGTTTATGGAGGGCAGTGGCCAGCCTCTCCTGAGCTCTGTCAAGATTCTCCTCACTGAGCTGCAGACGACGACCCAGAGATGTCACCTCTGCCTCTGCCTGCAAGACACACAGCAGGGAACACAGAGCCCACAGGTCAGGTTCACCTCGATCAGGTAAATAGTCATTTGCTAAAAACCAGAAGATCAAAAGCGATGGCTGGTTGATTTATTGAACCAGTTCAATTACAATTCATTTTTGTTTTTGCACGATTTGTAAAGTGTCTACATGGTGAAAATCATGGTGAAATTATTTCAACGAGCAAAAAATTGTTATTTTTGAACAAAAAGTAATATAGATGTTAACTGCATCATAACAGTCCTGTAAACTGACGTGAATAATTACACCACCTGTGAATCTGCTGCAGTTTTTCCACATTGAGAAAAACATTTTTTTTTTTTAATTTTCTGCATTTTGTGGGAGAAAACATGATTAAAATCAATTTATACACAACAAACCAAATACACTGAAAATAAAATTAGATTCAAAGTCTGTAGTAAACTATAATGATTTAATGAAGCAGTGTATTTTGTGGACAGGCCTTTATTATAAACATTAAATGAATCTGATTCTTCATGTACAGATGAATGCATGTTGCTGTCTCTGTGAAGTTACAAACTGTGACGAAACTGTGGCTGCAAAAAACGATTATTTTCATTATCCATTAATCTGCTGATGGACAGTAAACTCCCCTGCTTCAATCCTCAGAACAACAGTTAAACAGCTATGTCAGGAAACATCTGCTTCTCTGATAAAAAGTAATTGGAAAAGAGCTTCTGAGCTCAGTAACATTCAGGGGAAACATTGATGAGGAACCAGCGACTCCTCACACTGAGTTACCAAGACTCAGTGAAGTATGTGTGTGTGGGTGTGTGTGCGTTATCACAGGCTGCAAGTTTCCTTATCACATATGATGTCAACACACTGATACACACGTCTTTAGTACTGCAGTACACTGACGTACAGCCCACAAACTGCACAGTACTATAGTAGTACTACAGTTTACTGCAGTACATCGTCAAGTCACGTCAGTTTTATTTATATAAAAAACAAATCATAAAAGATGTTATCTCAGGGCACTTTTCCTATATAGCAGGTCTAGACTGTACTCTTTATAGTTATATATTACAGAGACCCAACAGTCCCCGATGAGCAAGCACTTCGTGGCAAGGAAAAACTCCCTTTTAACAGGTAGAAACGTTGAACAGAACCAGGCTCATGGTGGCCAGCATTCTGCCTCGACTGGTTAGGCTGAGAGAGAAAGGGGGGGGCGCATAGCATATTGCAAGTTCCACATAGACATAAAAACAACAGTGGTACAGCCCACACTATGCACAGTACTGTAGCACCACAGTTTACTGCCGTACAGTATCAAACTGAAAGTCTGCGATGGCCCAGGTATGTTATTAACTGACCCAGATCAGCTGTGTGTCCACTGTGTCACAGGGTTCGTTTCCCAGCTCCTCCTGATGCTACACTGAAATACTGCTACAGCCTGACTAATACTGGATGTTAAAGGGCCAAGACTGGTGTCGATATTTGGGAGTTTAGATACTCTGATAAGAATTGATCAGCTGGTGGTCATTTTTAACATTAACAATCTGGATACAGATCCTTGAGGTTTTATATGGACTCAGATACAACTGGGTCTAACATGTTACAGTGTGGAAATCAGCCTGTCAGAGCTGTTGACAAACAAACTGTGATGGAGACATGACATGTGCTAATACACTGATACTGATATATCTGATATATCAATATATCAGCCTGAACCGCTGGTCTAGATCTAATTCATACAGTAATCAATAATAAGATCTATAATAATATCTATATATAATAATATAGATTTTTATTCCAGACTTTTTAAAAACCCTTTCTTTTTTTTAGGGAACTGAATTCACAGCTTTAAGACTTAAGACCTGCAGATGCTCTTCATCTGCAATATTCAGAAATATATTATTCACTCCTCCCAGTAACAGTATGACTACAGTCCGGTCCTCCATACTCTACATTCATACATCAGCCTACATGAGTCTCTACATCAGTGTTTCACCTGTTCATCATCCGTGACTTTAAAAAAAAAAAAAAATCAGAATTTAATCATCTACTTTTTTTCTGGGGGGGCGTTATAAAAAATAAAATTAACTGGACCTTTATTAGTACTGCATTCCTACACTGTACGTCAGACTCTCTGCTCTCACCTACAACATACCAAACATTCTTCGTTCAACAGATGCAGGTATTCATGGCATCCTACACAACCTGATGGAAAAACACACAGAACCACAGAGGAACCATAAAGAACCTGACAGAACCACAGAGCATACCCTCCTCCACCTGTATAGGTATGTGTACCTCCTCTCTGCTCCTCTTCTCCTTCTCCACCTCCTTCTGCAGTCTCTCTGCTCTCTCCTCAGCCTCCTCCGCCTGCTCCTGCAGAACTTTGATCTTCTTCTTCACGGCCTCAATGCTGTTCACTCCTCCACTCATTTTCTTCTTCTTCTGCAGAATAAACCATAGCAGGTTATTAACTTTATTTTATGTTCAATATGTTCAAACAATTAATATACTCTACTATCCACTAAAAACTACTGGGTGTAATAATATACTTTAATGTGTGGATTAATCCACCACTGAAAATGGTCTCAGACAAATGCACTGTTTCCTCCTGTTTGTTTGATAAAATCTACAGTGAGCAGGTGTTTTAGGAAATTACTGAGTCTTTTTTAAAATGAAACTATATTTTTGAGGTGTTAATGATTTCTGTCTTCAGGAGGAACCAACGGACAGACAGAGGAGGGAAGTCAGAAAGTGTTGAGACAGACTTACACACTGTTGGTTTGCGTAAAAATATGGAAGAATACTACTAATACTACAGAATACTAGAATATTATAGAGGCTCTGCAGAATCACCACAGTTTCACGATGCTTAAATAAAAAAAAAAAAAAACAGAAACAGAAATTGAAGGTTTAACAACAGAAACTCTGAGCATTGGCTGGTTCTTGTCCTCTCTGTATTGTGGTGTTCCTTTAGGGTTCTATCCTGGATCCTGTTCTGTTTACCTTCTATATGTTTCTATCACTACTTTTCAGATATTAAACATCTTGTTTAAGCCTCAAAATGTAACAAAACTCAGGTTTAAATACCTGAACTCTGTACAGTTGAATGAAGATCAATTTTTATGCTGACAAAAAAACAAAAACAGAAGTTCTTATTTCCACCCCTCCAGCCTAATCCCTAAAGTAATGGTAAATCTCAGGTCTGTTTCCTCTGCTGTTAAACCCCCCCTTAGTAATCTGGTCATCTCTGGACCAGGCCTGGAGTCTGGACCAGTATGCAAACTGCTGGGTTGGTTCCTGTTTTTGCCAGCTGAGGAACATTAACAAACTCAGACCCAGTGTGTCCCAACTGATATTGAGACATGACTCCCTTTGGACCTGCCTCAGTAAGACTTCCCTGGATCCTTAACAGGTGGTCCAAAAAGGTGCTGCAGGTCTGATCAGGCCTGCTTGTTGTTCTCTGATCCAGTATCAAGACTAAAGGAGACTGAGACTTCGAGGTAGTAGCTCCCAAACTCTAAAACTCCCCCTTTGGCCTTCAGGTCTGTGGACACCTTTAAAAAGCAGCTTGGACCCAACTCTCCAGACCTGCCTTGTTTAAATTTGTGAAACTCTGTCATGTTCTTGAAAGCTGATGTATAATAAAGCTGCTGATTCACTTTCCTCCTGAGTCTCAGACAGAGTGGCTAATACATAATTCTGTTGTCAAAATAAACCGTCTGTCCAATCAAAGTGTGAAGTGAAATGTCTGTTTAGAGTTTCCTATGTTTTAGCTCAGAACTGGTTTACTTCAGTTGTTTATTAGACCTTAAACAATTAGTCGATCAAAAGAAAAACAATCTGAAACTATTTAAATAATTGAATGTTTAAATTAAATCAGGAAGGCAGATCCTCAGATTTTCTATAGTCTCAATAAAATGAATCTTTGAGTTCTGGACAAAACGAGACATTTGAAGACGTCACACCAGAAACAGTCACTGTTTTTGATGTTTTTCAGACAAAAAAACAAAACTCATCAACAGATCAACCAATGAAAACATTTGTGAGTTATAACAATATCAATAATAAAAATGATAATAACAGGTGATATCAGCACAGAGGAAAGATGGAAAAAATGTAAAACAGAGTTGTTGAGTGAGGTCCTGGTGAACCTGTTGAAGCCTCACGGTTAAAATGAGCTGCTGGGTTTCTTTACCTCTTTGAAACTCTAAGTCCAGTTCAGATGTACTTTAATTTAAAATGAATTTACCACTGTCGTTCGGATATTGAAACTAAAAAAAAAAAGAAAAATTAATTGGCACTATTTTGGTTATTAATGGATTGTTTTAGTCATTTCAAATAAAAGTGAAATGTCTGAGCAGCTTTTCTTTGTCTTACACTTTAATAAAGTGGAACTAAGCCTCAGTCTTTCAGAGACCGTGTTCAACATTTTCACTGTTTAAGGATGATTGACAGACCAAACATTTTATTGATTAACCGAGAGAATAATCACAGATTCATCAGTCATGGAAACATCTGTGTTTGATCTGTAAACAGATTCTGTTTATTGAGAGAGAGTACAGGTTAATTAATCATTGATTAAGCAGTTGACTAACGGCCTGGAGGAATTTTCATAATAATCATCAATTATCACCATTATTATTATTATTTTATTACCTCAGTATGCTGAGATGTTTTTTTAGTTAATTAAACAAGGAATACTGTCGTTGAACTTCAGCTTTAGCGGCATTGTAAAATCATTTTAATAAAGTTTATTTTATATATTTACACCAGCACCACTCCTCTAATTGATCAGTAATGGATCTATCAAGTATTGATCAGTTATTAGTTCTGACCTGTTGTTGATCAGTAGTTAGCATTTTAGCTCATGGTGCTAACAGCGGACCACCGCCCTTTAGCCTGTTAGCATGTTAGCAAAGCTCAGAGGTACAGGAGACTACGTGAGGTGTACCTGTGTGATCCCTCTCACCTGTCCGAGTCCTCTGAAGAAAACACACCTGTGGTTCGAGCCCGAGTTCCACCTGAACCAGTCACTTCCCGGTTAGCAGCGGGCTAGCTGTTAGCTGTTAGCGGCTAACGGAGCGGAGCTGCTGTCTCACTTTATAAACTCAATAAAGTTTTATAAACTGTCTGAACCGGCTCACAGACTCTGGTCTCTGTCTCTGGTTCTGAGTGTTCTGAGTGTTCTGAGTGTTCTGAGTGTTCTGAGTGTTCTGAGTGTTCTGAGTGTTCTGAGTGTTCTGAGTGAGTGTTCTGGTCCCCGCCGCTTCCTGATCCAGCCAACTCCCAACTCAGGGCAACACCTTCTTCCGGGTTAAATTCCCTCCAAAGGAAGTGACGCAAAAACGGACCTTTCAAAAAATAATAGTAGTTTTAAGCGTTAAACTTTCAAAGTAAAATCCAGAATTTGTAATGTAACGGTTATATTTACTACTTAATAAAGAAAAGTCATTAATACATTTATCCCAAGCGTTGGAAGAGTTTTACTTCAGTAAAAGTAGAATTCCAACATACAAGTACTCTATTACAAGTAAAACTACTTCAATTTTTTTTTTAGACCATTACAAGTATATTAGTATCAGAACCAATATTTACCTAATGTATAAAAAGTACCATCATATCATTAGATAATTATTACTGATGTATTAATATTTTTGCAACTGCTTCTTATACTGCAGGGTACCTTAAATCTGTAACAAGCACATCATAGTTAAATGCAATATCCCTTTATTTTTATGTAAAATCTGAATCTGTAAACGAACTATAACTATCAGATAAATGCAGTGCAGTAAAACTGAAATGCAGTGGAGCAGAAAACTGAAATACTCAGGTAACGTACAAGTACTTTAATACAGTACTTGAGTAAATGTATTAGTTACTGTTCACCTCTGCTCACTTCTTCTGTGGAACTGTGGTAATGAGCATTGATAGTTGCAGCTCAAACACTAATGTATGTGAATTTATAATAATTTAGTTTTATGTAAATGTTCGTGGTGGTCTGTAGAAAAATGTTGAGGTTCTTATGGAATAATTACTTGATACAAGCACAAGTATAATATACCACCTCAAAGAGAATAGTTAATAAATATATAATTAATCATTCCATGTGAAAAATATAAAGTGACATGAAAATGAGGGACAATGTATAAAAATGGCTATAATTCTTTAATGTTAATGTGATATTTTTGTTAATCCGCTTGAATTAAAGCTAAAAGTCTACACTTCAATCACATCTTGATGGCTTTGTTTCAAATTCATTGTGGTGGTAAACAGAAGCGGAATTACAAAAATTGTCACAGTTCAAATAGTCGTGTACCTATCTCACACACACACACACACACACGTATATATATATATATATATATATATATATATATATATATATATATATATATATACACATATATACATACACATATATACATATATATATTTATATATAAATATATTTGTTGTTATTCCTGGTTTTGAATTGAGTCAATAAACCTACATAGAAATATAAAATTATGTTATTATATACAAAATCTAACTAACAGACTTATCATTAGGATATATCTTCTATAACTGATTAATCCAATGTTTCTGAAGAAGCTAAATTAATTTTGTTTCAGCAGAATTTACATATTGTTTTTCTAAAAGAATAAACCTTTAACATTATAAAACCCCATGTTCAGTCCAAAACTGCTGCAGATTAAAGATGAAAACTTTTAGGATTTTAAAGTCAAACAGCACCAACATGTTGTCCAGCTGATTAGATTTATAAAGAGCACACATACACAAAGTCAGAGCATAAAAACAATAAACTTACAGCAGAAATCATTTACACTTTTCTGATCAAATCTTTATACAGCAAACACTAACTTCACTTCAACGTTTCTACTGTTTAAGGAGTTAAAATATCAAGCTGCTGTTGTTATTGAATCCAATACAGTCTATGTTCAATGAGCTCAGTCTGAAATTTAAACTGCTGTCCAACATTTCAACATCACATACCTGAATATTACAGCATCATATCAGAATATTACAGCATTGTTATCCAACATCTGTCTCAATACCACTGACACTGGATCAGCCTGTAAACCTCCTCAGGTTACTATTGTAGAATATAAAATGACATAAAGACAAACTTTGTTCTCTGGTGGTTCATAGATTTAAGAAAAAAAGAAAACAGTCACTTTTCCTTGTGGTACATCTGGAAAAATCATCAAACTTCATGCTGATAAAGTTCAGTTTTTCTCTTTTGTTAAACCCACAAATGAGTAATTTGTAAGAAATCTGGATGATTAATGTTGGAAAGGTTAAATCAAAAACAGCAGCTTCACCCACAGGTAGATCACAGCTACAGATGATCTAGCTGCAGCTGTTTGTGGCTTGATGTTGATTAAATGATTAAATATTTTAGAGCTCATAATATTCAGTCTGTTTCGTCTGCATGTTGTTTCAGTGCTGCAGGTGAACTAAGCTGATTCCAATTCATAATGTTCTTTACTATAAATCCTGGTACAACACTGAGGCACTGAAACCATCATCATCATCATAATCACTGCTGCAGTAGCTTTAGGTTTAAGATCACTTCAGCTGAATCATCAAATCCTCCCACATCAACTAAATTCACAGAGAGAGAGGACGGTGTCCATGAAGACAGCGTCCATGGCAACAGAATCTGATGGTTCCTCCACATCGCCTGCATCCTGCTGTGTCTCAGTCTCCTTCAGCCATAAAGTTTCTGACTTTATTATAAAACATTTGGACATTTTGCAGCAGATGTTGAAGCTTGTAGTGATTTCTCCTTTTTTTTCCGTTTTTTTCTGGGGTGGAACAGATTCAGTGAGCTGAGATTCAGTCCACACTCACCTGGTTCTGACTCTGAGCTCTTCTCTTTATATTCTAACGTTTCTACATTGAATCAGCAGTCGTGAAAAACTAAAAAAAGATGTGATCAATAAAAACAGCATCAAACAAGCTGATTGGTTCGTCAGACCAGCCAATCAGCAAGACAGAATACGTCCAGGTTCTATATAAGTATAACAGAAACAGCCACGCTAACATGTAACCATGCTAACAGACAGGAGTTCTTCAGCAGTGATCTCAGGCTTCAGTCAGACAATAAACAGCTTCTCTTTTTAAAAACACTGCTCATCTACTATCTACTAACACTATATAAACCCCCCACCCCACCCCCCAACAAAGCCCTAAAACCTTGACCCCCCCCCGCCCCATCTGTAGTAAATTCCCCTCCTCCAGTTCAGACTGGTGGAGGATAATAATGAGTCTAAAGGTGAAGTTTAGATGCACATGAATATTCACCTGAGAGTTTACCTGGGGCGTCACCAACACATATAGACACAGTAAACTGTGTGAAGTAAAAATCCACTTCATGTTCAGTGTGAACGAACTTTAAATTCTCTGTCCTCACAGCTCTTTGCACTGATCCTATTTAGTTTTGATGCTGTGAAACATGAAGTCGTACATTTAAAAACATCTATCAGATTTATGGAAACTTGTAAGGTTATACTTTGTTCCCAAATTTCAAAACAAGATTTTTGGTTTCACATTTTACAGAAACACAAACGCAGATTTGTTTATTACTCACTACTCTGATAAGAAAGTCCAACACAATCTAATGTTTCTACTGTTGAACTAGTTTTAGTCTTAAATTACCATATAAATACAGTTTATACTGAGGCCGTCTGTCCTTATCATCGGTAGAACACTGTGTTTACTACACAGATTAAAACAGATTATAACCCCCCCCCGAGTTTCAACAGACAAGTGATGCTATATCAGATTAACCCCCCTCCCCCTGCCATACAGAGTCTAAATGAACCAGGACTGTCCCTCATACAGCAACTAAAGTGAACACAGCATGTTACGACTGCAGCTGTAGATATCCAAAGGAATTCCAGGTAATGTAGTGTGTGTCTCATGTTTGAGTTTCAATCAGCCTGCTTCAAACAAAGCAACTGTAAAAGTCCTGACACTCTGTGATTGGTCAGATGTGTAGAGGTGAGAAAGTGACGAAAAGTAAAATATTACAAATGTAAGAAAGAGAAACAGATTTTTTTCCTTAAGAGGAAACTGAATTTAACTTCGGCTTTGACACAAAGTTTGATGTGTGATTTTTAACCACAAATTCTGATCAATAATAAAATAATAAATCTAAATAAAATCTATATACTTGATCTTTTTGAATTTGTCCACATTTAACTCAAACTTAACCTGGGTTAAACGGGACTGAACAATGAATTTTAATGTCAGAATGCAGGAAAACCAACTTATCTTCATATTTACACCACATCACAGTGACTCCGAGACTCAGACTCAGAGACTCCGACTTAGAGACAGAATCAGAGACTGAGAGACTCAGACTTAGAGACTCAAAGACACAGACTCAGAGAATCAGACTCAGAGTCAGAGACACAGAGAGTCAGGGACGCTGTAGAGGTCAGCAGCAGGATTTAACCCTCAGACACAGAGTGGACATTCAGGACTAACAGAAACACGCTGTGTGAACTGCTTGTCTGAAGCAGACTGAGACTGATTTACTGTAGGAGCTGGAAACCCCCATCCCAACAGACCCTGTGAAACTCAGTAACCCCACCCCATTTCATGAGCCCCACCCATCATAGCGCATGTGGGCGGGGCTCCAGCTGATCTGATGATGTCAACAGGTCACATGTTGATACTAACTGTTTCTAACCTAAGCAACATTCAGAAAAGTACAACAGCTGAGATCAAAAGCATTTGTAAAACAGGGAATGACATCATCTCCAGCTGACAGTGACTGATCAGCCAGTGACATCACAGTGACATCAGCAGAGTCCCTGAGGTCATCAGGTGGAGGTGTGATGACGTTAACTGGGATCAGCTCCACATTCGCTCTCCTCGGGAATGTCCTGCAGGTCTGAGAGGTCAGAGTTCACAGGTTACCATGGTAATCATCACCGATCATTCACTGCACCCATCAGTAACAAACAATAGCTAATATATATGTTAGCATACACAACATGCTTTAGTGTTGTTAGTACTATGAACAGAACACTTAATGCTTAATAATAATAATCTATAATAGTTATTGATTAGTTGATCTGATACTGACCTCTGGGGCTGTCAGAGCGAGGAGAGATCTTCATCACTTCCTCCTCTTCCTCCTCGTTTCCTTCCTGGACGCCATCTAATTGGTCGACTGGATCCTGACTAGCCAATGGGGCAAGGGGGTGGGGCTCCAGTTCCCTGCTGCCACGCCTCTTGCTCATCTTCTGGTAGATACACCTGATATTAACTAAATTTACCTTAGTTTATATGAGTTCAGTTTTAGTTTCAGTAAAACACCTGACCTACCTGTTCCTCCTTGATAACATCGCTGATCTCTCCGTTGGCCCTCCTCCTGCCACCTGGCTCTGCCCCCTTCCTGTCAGACTCCTCGCCTCTCAGATGCAGCCGGGTTATTTCCTCCTGCAGGAGCTCCACCTGCCGCCGCAGCAGCACCACCTCCCCGCCAGCATCCAGCCCCGTGTCCCGCGACATCGACCGACTGAGGTGGGGGCCAGGGGTGGGACCAGGGGCAGGACCTGTACTAACTGAGAGCTCAAGGATCGAGTCCTGACGAATCACAGCAGCCTGGGGACGAAGTGAGTCACAAGGCTTTTACCTTAGTCTTCATTATATGAATAACGAAAATTTAAATGATCAATTATTGTGGTAAGTAAACAACAAACATAGTAAATAATTCAATGTTGTTATCAGACCTGCAGGGCGTGAAGCTGGATGCTCAGATTGACCAGTCGTTGGCGGACTTCCTGTGGAGAGGGCAAGTATCCGCTGTTAAAAACTGCTGTGATTAGTCAAAAACTGGGTCCATCTCAGTTCATTTAATTGCATCATTGTTTCCCCCACATCTTTTCTCACATCCACCACAGCCAGATCACAACCTGTTCAGCTGTCAGTTATGTACTCTGTAGAATCTGTTGATACCTTTGAATTAGTATTTGTGATAATTTGTGTAGATAATGAGATTAACTGTTTTTTATTGGTTATTTATTGCGATTAATTTCTGGTGGTCTAAATGAATGTTTAATAGTCTCCTGTTGCCCCTTAAAATAAAGACTTCTACGTGACAACAAGTGATTTCAGGTTCATATGATGATCCAGGAGTGATTATTAAGAGTTTGTTACCTTGTTTAAAGTTCGTTCCTGCAGCTGGTTACCGTTTCTGTCCTGAGAGACAAAAACAGAAAGTATTTTAAACTCAGAGACAGTCTCCTACTCCTGTCGATACTGTTCAAACATGCAGAGTTTTTACAAACGGGCTCTTATTTTGATATTTTACCCCTAACATGGACTCAGGATGAAATTCAGACATGAGAATAACAAATACTGTTCAGTCACATTAAACACAATTCAAGAGCTGACTGAACAGTTGAACTGTTTCTGTGAAACTTGCCTCTGTTACCACAGAAACAACATAAACAAAACAGTGTCACTACAGCTCACACAAATGACCACATTACTTTTATATCAGATGAATTTATACCAGAATATATAGAATATAATATAAAGTTGGAGTCTATAAGCATTGTTTATTTTTGACAAGTATTTCCTTGAAAAAAACTGATAAAATCTGAATGACCAGAAAAATCTCCAGTTTCATTTTCGAACATGTACAGTTTTATTGATTTGTTACAAATTCATATTTGCTGAATTTTCTATTTGCCTGCAATTTACAACTATTTAAAAATACTAATTTTGACCTGCTTTGCACAAAAATGGTAAAAGGCGTTTTTCTCCCAATTCAGCTCTCTGAATAATAAGTAATATCTGTACCTTCTGGATTATTGAGAGACCTGGGATTAGTAAAATAAAGCGTTAAAATATTTCAGTCCACAGATGATTTCAACATGAAATCTCCGCAGTGTTTCCTCTGCTGTTTTTCTATTCCATATCAGATCTTTACCCTGTTTCTATTTCAGATCTGTCTGATCTCTTGTGTTGTTGATTCTCTGTGGTTGTAAAGTTGCTTCTACTTTTACATGTTTCTGTTTCCTTTTAGATTCAAAGATCACAATCATAGTCAGGACACAGAGACTTTCAGCAGCTCATCAGACCAGACTTCATACATTATCTGTCAATTTTTACACTGCCTGTATTGGTGGTTGTTACACATCCCACTGAGATGCAATTTGTAGCTTTAATCTGAGCCAACATGAAAAACCTGTGATCAGACGTTAAAGGTGATGAGGGTTTTTTTTACCTTTGAGGAGCTGCCATTCAACTCAAAAGAACCGTTCAGAGAACCAGTTTCGCCATCTGAAAGAGAGAGAGAGAGAGAGAGGTAAAGACAAAGATAAGACAGGTAAATGCAGGTAATATGTGGCTGTCAGTGTCTGTTCCTCAGTCAAATGCTAGATGGCAGTATCATAATTTCTGTTGTTCTTTCACAGACATAATAAAACCACAATCAAACCTGTGACACCTATGTGTTACTCACAACGTTGTGTTGCTGCTGATTTTGGTGAAAAAAAAAAAACTTAGAGCTGACTGGACTCAGAGAGTCTGAACAAACTGATTAAAAAGAGGAGAAGAAGATGCGTATGTGAATGTTGTGGTATTTTTTTCAGCATGACTTTCAGCCTACAAATGAATATTTGTATATAGCGATTAACTGTAGACAGTGGTTATAACTGCCGTGAATATGAAATACAGGACATCTGCTGTTCTCAGACAGAGCACAAAGTGAATTTTAGTGGTGGTGTGGATCAGACTCAGAAAAACTTTATTGTCCATTGCAAGGCGACAGAAAATTGTTTTTGTGGCTGCACACAAGGAACAGGACATTAGACAGAGTTCTCTAACCCTGAATTCACAGTGTCATCACAAATTCATGCAAAGACATGTCCACCCAGCTGAAAATTTTTAAACCTGAGGTAAAAATCTGTCTTTATCTCACTGTTTGGGTCGAATAAACACAAACTGCCCAGTGATCAACGTCATGAAAAAAATTCCCTTCACTTTCGGTCTGAACACAGTGAAACTGCAATTAATTAATCAATTAGTTCATCTACAGAAAATTAATCAGCAAATATTTTGTTTATCAGTTAATCAATAATGTCATTTTTTAAACAATAATACAATAAAGGACCTGTTTCCAGTGTCTCAAATGTCTCAGATTTTCTGTTCCCCTCTTTTCTATCACAGTAAATTGAATATAATTTAACTGTTCACTGATATTTTATAAAGAAAACGATTCATTGATCAATTGACATGATTATTGGAAGATTAATTGATAAGGAAAATTGTTGTTAGTTCCAGCCTAGATCACAGTCTTCAGGTGATAGGACACAGGAGACAGGTGACAGGTGGTGACAGGAGACAGTTAACAGGTGATAGGAGACAGGTCACCGGAGACAGGAGAAAGGACACAGGTTACAGGTCACAGGAGACAGGGGAAAGGTGTCAGGACAGAAGACAGGTGACAAGTGACTCACTGCTCAGCTCCTGGTTGCCATTGGTTACAGTGGATCTCTGGATGTTGGAGTCTAACAGCAGTTCCGTCAGTTTGTCCACTGAAACATTACAGATGGATTAGTTCAGTTACAATCAATTACATCATCATTTTAATTAAAGTCCTCCAGTCAAAGAACTCCACCTTCAGTGATGGCACTGTTGAGGAGCGGCTCGGCCTGAGGAGCGTGAGGAGTGTCAGCCCTGAACAGGTTCCTGCGGGATGAGCCGGAGGAGGTCCTGGTTGAGGTGGTGCTCATCTCCACACGTCCTTCTTCTTCTGTTCCTCCTCTTCCTGTTGCCTCCACCAGATCAGAAAACAGGGTCACGCGCTCTTGCAGGAGCTCCAGCACCTCCCTGTCCTTCTGCTGGATATCAGCTGGGAGGAGAGAGGAGGAGAGGGGGAGAGAGGAGGAGAGGCGGAGAAAAACTTTGAATTAGATCTGAAACACCTGCCAGTTTTTATGGGACATAGTGCAGTAGGAGGAGGTGCAGTAGAAGACGCAGTAGAAAGTGCAGTAGGAGGTCACAGGTTTTTGGTTGAAGGGAAGCTGATATCAGCAGACTAAAATTTGTATGCAATGGTGAAGGTCTAGAGATTGTTCAGTGTTTTAAACACCTCGGTGTCGTCATGAATAATAATAGCTCATGTAAGATTACAGTTGAGCTGCATAAGCAAGCCTCCCGTGCAATTTTCGATATTTTCTGTAAATGTAGAAAATATGATTTACGTTAATTTAGTAACACCAGTTACAGTTGAAAAATTAGATATATAGGAAAAACTACACCTCACTGGCTCACAAAAAAGTTTAACAACATTACCTGGTTGAAATGAACTTGAACAGAGGCTAAAAGGTCAATTGCTGTAAAGGTGGCAAAGTGAGCTCAGAAGTATGTAACCATGTGATATTTATGTAGAGGTAGTAAGAAGAGGTTCAGTAGGAAGAGGTACAGTAGTAGGTGCAGTAGAGCTGCAGTAGGAGGAAGTGCAGTAGGAGGAGATTCAGCAGGAGGCGCAGTACGAGATGGTTCCGTAGGAAGAGGTACAGCAGTAGGTACAGTAGTAGGTGCAGTAGGAGGCTCAGTAGGACATGCAGTAGGAAGAAGTGAAGTAGAAGGTGTGGTAAGGGGGAGGTTCAGTAGGAGCCACAGTAAGAGTAGGTTCAGTAGGAAGAGGTGCAGTAGTACGTGCAGTAATAGGTGCAGTAGGAGGTGAAGTAGTAAGAGGCTCAGTAGCACGTGCAGTAGATCTGCAGTAGGAGGTGCAGTAAGAGAAGGTGCAGTAGGAAGAGATGCAGTACCTCTGAGTCTTCGCAGTGAAGCTTTGTCTTCAGTCTCAATGAGAGGAAACTCATCTCTGGAAGGACAGCTGCACACAAAACACATGATACTGTGAAGTAATCAGTACTACAAACTGGATTACATACTGTAATGCATACTGTACGACAGAGTACTGTGCAGTATTACAGTACTCACCAGAGGGCAGTACTACAGCACTGACCTGAGAGCAGCCTGCTGGATCCGATTCATCCAGGTCCGGCGGTCGTCTTTAGACGAAGTGTGCAGCTCGTACATCTCTGGAGGGCTGGAGTCACTGATCAGGTACATCCCTCGCTCCTGATTGGCTATATCTCTGACAATCAGGTTGGTCAGAGAGACCACCGGAGACTTGTCCTGAAACAGACAGACAAGTGAGACAGACAGATAGGGGGGCAGACAGTTGAGACAGACAGATAGGGGGGCAGACAGGCAGGAAGAACTTCAACAAGATGAATGGAGAGGAACTGGTTTTGCGGGGGAGGCTTGGGGGGGTTCCGAGTATCTGCCTTGTTAGAGTCTCTGGGTTGAGTCCTGAGATGACAACACCCAGAGAATCCATAGTTCTGTTGTGTCATGTCAGGGGGTGACCGGGAGGAACAACCTGATCTGAAACTGAGCTGGGTTTTGTTATTTGACTCCATCTTTGAATCGTCCAAAACAAACACCATGTTGGATCATAAGGTGGTTCATGAGTGTACCTGTTACCAGACAACCTGAGGTCAAAGGTCAAGAAGAGACCTGCTGACATAGACCGAGGATATAGTTGGACCATGGAAGGAAACCTTTAAAGAGTCCTGAGCCCAACTGACTCATCCTCCGTAGAGGAAGCAGAGCTTCTTACTGGGTAAGACTTGTCCATTTCTTGTCAGAAATGTCTGAGGGGTTAAAAAGCTCTGCAGTGACACCAGGTGTGGATGAGATTCACTCTGAGATGCTGAAATCTCTGGACATGGTTTGGTTATCTTGGTTGACTGTTCGGTTCAGGAAAAGTTTCTGTCAGGCTGCTGAGAAGACACTCTGGATGAGTGCTGAACCTCAGATTCGGGAGAACTGATGTGGACTCTGTCCTGGATCAGTGGACCAGGTTTTGACTCTTGCCGGGACCCTGGAGGGGTCATGGGAGTTTGTCCATCCAGTCTACGTGTGTATTGTGGACCTGGAGAAGGTTTATGATCATATTCCCTGGGGTATCTTGTGGGGGTACCAGAGCCATTTGAATTTGCCACTCGGTTCTTGTCCAATCAGAGTGAGAGCTCAGGGTCAGAGGGGTGTTCAGTAGGGTGACCTCAGGATTATATCTCTGATTTTGCAGATGATGTGTTTCTGCTGGTCTCACCAGACTGTAATGTAGTTCAGAGGGATCTGATCCTGAAGGTGAAGATCTGGATTCACCAGTGGATCCCTGTACCAGTCCTCAGCTGTGGTCCTGGTCTCTGGGTAGTGACTGAAAGAATGCGATGGCGGATCTAAGCAGCTGAAAGGACTTTCCTTGGCAGGGGGTCCGGACTTACCGTTAGAGACAGGGTGAGGAGCTCAGAGGAGAACCACTGCTCCTTAATGTTAGAAAGAGCCATCTTAGATGATTCAATGTCTGATCAGGATCCTTGTGGATCCTGGATGATGGAGAGATTATGTGTCCCCTCAGACCTGGGGTACATCAGACCTGGGACACCTCAGGCTAAGGCTGCTGCCAGCAAGACCCAGACCCAATAATTGGTCAAAGATGGATGAAAAGTTGACGGATAGAGAGAAGAGGAGGGGGGAAATTAGGAGATGCAGGTGTGACCAGGTGTGACTCACCAGTGATGCGAAGGTGAACTTCTGATCTTTCTCCTGAAGGAAAACCAGGATGTCTGACATCAGCAGGACCTGCACATCTGGCCACAAACAGAGGCTGGTGAACAGGTGTAAGCTCCACCCACATAGTTAAGTGTGACATCACACCAGGTGAACAGGTGATACAGGTGAACAGGTAAACAGGTGATACAGCATCAGCCTCCTCTACCTTTCATCCTGGACCCCTGGACCTTCCAGAGGAGCATCCCCTCGTGGAGAAGTCTCCTCCTCAGCAGCTCTCCTCCTCTGAACACTCCTCCTCCCCGGACCTCCGCCTGGGCCCGGGGGTCCAGACGGGCCTGGATCTCCTGCAGCCTCCTAGTACGGTCCAGCTCCAGCACCTCCTTGTCCACCGAACTGATCAGCTCCTTCAGGAGCTGCAGTGCCTGGCTCAGAGCCTGCGCCTCCTCCTCGCTTCCTGCAGGTCACAGGGACATGGTCACGTCAGACATCAGAGTTTACAGGTCCTTAGATGTTAGAGGCCATCAAAGGTCAGAGGTTTTTAGAGGTCAGAGGTTATTCAAAGTCAGAGATTATTAGAGGTCCCAGGTCAGAGGTTATTCACGGTCATTAGAGCTCAGAGGTTATCAGAGGTCAGGGGTTACCTTTGGTGTTATCGAGGATTCGTTGGATGAGGACGGGGTACTTTGTGATTCTTTGTGTCACGAGCAGGATGCACTCCTGGACACCATGACGACGCAGCAGAGGACCACGACAAACACGCTAAGTATTATGGGACGAACAGAGACACAGATAGTGAATATCAACACAGAAATAACAAACCTAAACCATTTCAAACCTATATCAGTTTCAACAAGATCTGGTTCAGTCTAAGCAGAAAGAAACAGTCTAAGCCAGATGCAAAGATGAATTCCAATTAAAACCTGCAAAACCACCAGACCAAACTCAGCAGGACCAGGGTGGGCTAAGCCTGGTCTAAAAACCACAGATTGATTTCTAAAGCGGACTAAAGCAGTCTAGTCAGATCCTGATCCTTTAAATATAAGTACAGGTCCAGGTCCAGGCTCAAGTCCAGGCCCTGGTCCTGGTTTTGCTTCTCACCCTGATGAACTGCTGCAGTCTTCGGTCTCGAGTTAAAACTTCTTTGTAGAGTTTCACAGCTTTCGGGAGTCGACTGCAGAACTCAGAGTAAAGTTTCTTCATGTCGTCTGCACACTGACCTGAAAACTGCACACACACTTCAATATACATTATATATACACAGAGGCATGAAATAGTTCTGGCACCCCTGGTCAAAATTTCTATTACCCTTGAATAGTTAAGTGAGTAGAAGATGAACTGATTTCCAAAAGGCATAAAGTTAAAGATGAAACCCACTTGTTCTTTAGTAAAACATATTCATAACTTATATACAAGTATATATATTCACCAATTTTTCAAATCTTATTTTAGTAATGAATTAAATGTGTGACATTCTTCATGTTGAAATGAACAACTTATTGCCATTAAAAAGGTTTGTTGGAACAGACATATTCTGACATGAATTCCTCTGTTTTAGGGTGACTGTATAACATCTGTTCAAGAACTACAGCTGAAAACCAGCCTCTTGGCTAATCAATAAATATACAAACTGATTTAATACACATTGCAAACAGTCAAATAAAGCCACCTGATTCAGCAAAAATGAGTTTTATTCTTGATCGTTGACCACTGTCTCAGTTTTGTTGTAAAGTGTACAGCAGGTGGAGCGGTCCATAACATTTAAAGCTGAACTCATCCTGTGAAATTCATCCAGATGCTTCAAAACAAGCGGGAGGACGAGATATTCAGTTCTCTCCAGCACATTTATTATAATTCATTTTCTTCTGAATTTAGCTGATAAACAGAGTTTAACTGTTTTCATGCTCTCTCACTGTGGGGCAAAATCTCTCTGAAATGCTTCGGACTTGAACAGTGTTTTCACTCGTATAGAAATAATTTTCAGCGGTTTATAAATACAGTGGAAGTCTCATTTAAAAACATTCTACATTAACAATGATACCAGGAGCAGGTTACCAAAAAAGACTCATCATATCCGGAACTTAAGAGGTAACTGAAGACTAAATCCATTTTTTGATTAAATAAATTATTAGTACAGGCACTACATTACATCTGTAGATTCTGGCCCCAGTCTGTAGTGTTGATTGTCTAACTTTGTCTTTCAAGTCAGACTTGCCAGACGAAATCAGACCGAGTCACTTTCATCAGAGAGCCTCTCCTAACTTTACCTAAGTTTTTTTGATACTTGAATTGAATTTATTTCTTTTATCTTCTATTACTAGAATTGGTTCTACCTGTTTTCCTGTGATTTTGTTGCTTCTTCCCTTAAAAAAATCACCATTTCATTAGAAATTATATTTGATTTTTGCATTTGTAGATTTCAATTTGTTGTCCTGGATTTTGAGAAAAAAAGATGATTATTATCATAATTTTAAAAGAGATCATCTAGTAGCAGCTGTAGCAGTTAACAGTGCTGAACTAAGTTGTTTAAGGTAAATCTACATCCTCCCTACCACACATCTCATGTCCTGTTTCTCGCCATCACCTCAACCTCATGATATTAACTAACAGTTTAAACTACTACAGCTCTGGGACCAGTTTCACAAAACTTACAACGTGCAACCTGTGATTTGCAACATGAGATCATTTATTCTCGGCCATTTTGAAACGTTTAACAAATCAAAACCAACATCATGCCCTCACAAATTCATCTGCAACAGGTCTAAACATTGTGATGTTTCATGTTGTTTTAATGAATTTT
The DNA here is from genome assembly GCF_016859285.1 of Xiphias gladius. NCBI lineage: Eukaryota > Metazoa > Chordata > Actinopteri > Istiophoriformes > Xiphiidae > Xiphias > Xiphias gladius. Next base: position 30,452,130 of record NC_053421.1, read on the forward strand.
GTTTTCAATATTTTACAGAAAAAATAAATCAATTATAAATTATTCCAAAAATCTTGAAAATTCAAGATTTTATTTATTGGCCATATAACTCCTTGACTTGAATGACACCATGATCCCGTATGTGGACACCTGGTCCTGAACAGTAACAACCTCTGTGACCCTCAGTCAGTGAGTCAGTCCTCACAGAGATCACCTGAGCTGCCGTACCTGTCTGAGTAGCAGGTCTCCAATGCTGCGGACGGTGAAGTTGTTCGAGCTGCCCTCCATCAGTCCCTCCTTCCTCCTGTTCAGCAGCTCTGACAGGAAGCTGGAGTGGAGCTCTAGCAGCTGGTCCAGACAGGGGAAGATGGTGTGAACCACACCCGCCTCCAGCATCACCTCCTCCAGCATCCCCCGCCGGTACACCCCCTCCATGATCCGCAAAGTCCGAACGTGGTGGAACTCCGTCTGGATCAGCTCTGAGAGACAGACAAGAAACTGGTTTAGCCTGATGTAGTTGTCACGGCAACAGACACACAGCGACTGTGGCAACAGAAACAGTCAGAGAAGTCAGAGACTTGGAGGAGACTAAGTCCCGACCACATGGAGGCAATAAAACACCAATTTCAGTGTTTCAGTGTTTAGGATGTTGTTTACATGTATGTGTGTATATCTGTGTGAGTGTAGATGGCGTCTAGCTGGTTCTTTAAGTCACATAGAACATGTATATATAAACTTTATTTTTATTAATATTTTTAAGTTAAATGTACAGGTTTACATTATTTCTTTATTCATCACAGTCCAGTTGTTCTTTGTTGGAGGGTTTGTCTGCAGACATTTCTGTGTGATGACTTTCTTGCTTCGAGCCAAAACTATTTTAAATAGATTTTCATCCTGAACCTTCTGTTAATACCTGATTTCACCTGTTATAATGTGATGAACAAGCAATCAACTTCTGTTCTGTGATTAAGCAATAAGCATCCAATCATGCTCTGCGGCATCTATAAAAATGCTGAGCAGACCCAGTTGATTCTGATTTTGTATCAAGATGGCAAAAAGAAAAGATCTAAGTGACTTTGGAATGGGGTTCAGTGTTGGGACATGGATGGCAGGAGCTGCAGTCACAAAGACTGGCTGTTTCAACAGGACGAGTGAAAAAAGTGACATCTGCATTTAGATCTATGGGAAAGACATAAGTAAATAGGGTCATAAACTGTGGTCGACAGCGCACATTTGATGACTGTGATGCTCGAGCATTAGTGTGATAAGTAAGGAAAAATAGAAGAGCAACTCTTCCTCAGGTGACTGAGAATGTTGATGCAGGACATGATCAGACAGGAAGAAGAAAAGTCAGATGACAGTTACATAGAGAGGGATATTATAGTAGGATTGCAGTGCATAAAGCCCTCATTACAAAGATGAATACACATTTGAGAGCTCAGTGGTGCAAAAACCAAAGGCAACCAAAGATGGTAAAAAGTGATATGGTCAGATGAGTCATCCTTCACCATATTTATCCACAAGTGGGCGAGTGCATATTTGGCGTACATCAAGAGAAGAGTACAGGCCTAAGTGCTGGACCCCTAAAGTGAGGGGATCCAGTTAGTTGTGCTGGAATGAGTTTTGAACTGGGGGGACATCCGGCTTTGGATGACGTAACAAGCCATTGAACTTTTTCACGTCAACTTCCCTTCAATCTTTGCCTAGCCTACCATTTTTGTACAACTAAAATAAGGTAAGCAATGCATTTCCTCACCATTTCCACTTCCAGATCAAAAAGGAAGTTTTTTATTTATTTTTTATTGCAGTGGTCCCTAAACAAGCAGTGAGCGCGCAAGGCCTTCTACGGTGTGCGATGCTCGTCTGAGAAACACTTCATGTGCGTTTTAACATTAGAAATTAAAGACAAGTGGCTGCCAACTCAGAAGGAGCGTCCTGGCTCCTTTTGATACAGACCCTTATGTTTTTTCACTCTGAGAACTGTTACACTATAAACAACCAACCAGTAAATATGTTTTTTTAATAGGGTTTGAAACAGAATCAAAATTCATGGCCAATTAAATCTTTACACCCAGTATTTCTACTAACATACAAATACACAGCACTGCAGCAGAGCGCGATTTAGTCCACTAGGCTTATTTTCCAAAGTACTGACTGCGCCTTTCACTCCCAAAGCAAAAGCTATTTAACACTTTGGTCATGTCCAGTTCATCAGTCAGGTCTTTGTGCATGTGCAGGAAAAGCAGGTTGTTAAGCCATTTCGGTCACTGTAGATTGGATGCAGGTCTTCAAATGACGGAGACTTGAGAAACAATGCTCAGCTGTGGCATTTTACATCCACACAGTGAGGCAGAGATGTAATTCCTTTACCCTTTTATTATCATAAAACCTAAAAGTGGGCGCACAAAAAGCCTCGTTGTCCCTCCTGTTCTGGTGCCAGTGGATCAGGTGGCTCGGTTATGCTCCAAGGGGTATTTTGCTGACATGGTTTGTGTCGACTTTACCCCTTAGAGGGAAGGGTCACTGCAAGTCAATACAAAGTTTTTCTGAGTGATCACCTTTATCCTATGATGACACATTTCTATCCTGATGGGAGGGGTCTCTTACAGGATGACAATGCCCCCATCCATAGTGCACAAGGGGTCACTGAATGGTTTGATGAGTATTAAAATGATGTGAATCATATGCTATGGCCTTCACAGTCCACAGATCTAAGCCCAACTGAACACGTATGGGAGACTCTGGACCCATGTGTCAGACAGCGCTCTCCAACACCATCAACAAAACACCAAATGAGGCAGTATCTTTTAGAAGAATGGTGTTCATCCATCCAAGAGTCCAAAGACTTGGAGAATCAATGCCAAGGAGCTCTGAAGCTGTTCTGGAGGCTGGTGGTGGCCGAACACCTTAATAAGACACTTTATGTTGGTTTTTCTTTTAATTTGTCACCCGTTTGTGTGTGTGTGTGTGTGTGTGTATATATATATATATATATATAAACACACAATAAACATATATTCATAACATGTATTAATATTTATACAGTATGTATATATACATACTGTATAAATATTAATACCTTCTGAATATAAGTTTATTGTGTGTATATATATTACATACCATATATGACATCCTGTTGTTTGATCAGGTCCTTGTGAAGTGTCTGCAGGAAGTTTGGTTCCACGGCCAGACTCCAGCTGTCAGCCTGAACACAGCTGCTCTCTACCTGCAGCTCCTCCAACAGGGGGCTCCACCACCACTCACCTACATAAAATACACAATGCACAAAATATATCACACAGACACACAAAGACATATCTCTTTCTCCTTTTTACTGTCCATTGGTTTCTAATATAACATCTTCACCCTGGCTCGAAATTAATCCTGTCAGCTGGTTTCAGATGTCATCACCCTGCAGTCTCTCCTGCTAGTCACAAGAGTTTATTTTAATAAACTGTGACAACATCAAAGTACAAACTCAAACAGAATATGAGGGAATCATACATCTGATCACTGATACAACTGAATGAGCCAGAACCACTGAGGAGCTGCAGGATTCTTAAAATGTATTCTCTAATGACAATAATGTGATTAAAGGGCAGGGGAGGGATTATGGATACATCAGATACAGTTAATACTGTCATCAATAAAACTGTTTTACAGACCGTCATCAGTGAGAGACTCCATGGACAAAGTTCTGCTCCTGAAGTTTAAAGACTCGGTGGACTGAGACAGAATTCTCCTGAGACCTGCAGAGTCCTCAGTCCCACTGAGAGACAAACAGGAGAGAGGGAGAAACAGGTGGATAGATTAAATAACATACTCGTTCTAATGCTCGTCAGCAGAACAGACCTGATCATTTAAAGGAGCAGTTTGCTGTAAAATGATGAAGTCAGAAACAGTAAACATGGCTCGGTTACAATAGAAACAAAATAGAAACAATAGAAACGCCTTCTGCTGAGCTGTAACTTACTGTAATTGTTTTTCATTGTCGTACATAATAACATGACAATATTTTCAGTGTCTCCTGTAATTTCAACCTTACGGATGTTAATTAGACAGAAATGTTCATGTTATATAGCTGGATAACAACCCTGTCCTGGTTGTCATCCAGGGAGAGGAAGTGAAGCAGGTGGACTCCTACGTTCACATGCTTGACCAATAAGGCTGATTCTGATGGAACACAAAGCTGAAGCCATGACAGCAGACAATGCTTCAAATATTGATGTTGCTGCAAAGAAGCTACAAATTCTAAAACATGGCTGCTTCACACACATCCTCAACCCGGCAGCACAGAATATCTATACAATCACCACAGTTTCAAGGTGGGCACCCAAAACTAGTGTCACCAATTCAGTCTCTGACCAAATGTGAAATCTGCCATGGGTGCCAATGTGTTTCTAAGTTATGGCTTTGAATAATCGCCAGAAAAGTGTTTTTACAGAACATTATGATGTCACAGTGAAGTTCATCTTTGACCTTTTGGATATAAAATGTAATCACTTCATCATTTTATCCCATTAGACATCTATGTGAAAATTTCACATAATTAGTGTATGATAAACATGTTTTGTGAGGTCACAGTGACCTTGACCATTGACCTTTAAATACTAATCAGTTCATCCCTGAGTCCAAGTGAACGTTTGTGCCAAAATATTAAGAAATTCCCTCAAGGTATTCCTAATATGTCTCGTTCACAAGAATGGATGGATGGACAGACGGACAACCCAAAAACATAATGCCTCTGGCCACAGCTGTCACCAGCGTGGAGGCATAACAACAACAACCACTTCTTCATTCATAAGCCAATCAAGTCTTTGCTCAGTCTGACCCGGAAATGTTATTGGTGGAGACACTCTTAGCGAGTGAGAGGCCGGAGCGAACTCGTCTGGACCCGAGGAGGGACTGACGAAGACTGTCAGAGGGATAGATGGCCGAACTTGGGCGCTCCTTCATCATTGGAGCTGAAGACAAAAAAGGAGAAAAGAAGACATAAAACAGTCACCGTTAATAAACTACTGAAGAGAAAATTTCATATCCATCACCTTTTAACAGATATAACACTGGGTCCTACATTTCCCATAATGCAACTGAACAGTGTGTTTCATCCAGGCAGACAGACAGGTAGACTCACTTTTGGTCCGCAGGGCAACGTTCTGCAGAGCTGAACTGTTTCTGACCATCGCCAGCTTCTGTTGCTGTTAAAAAGAGACAGACAGGCGGTTGGATAGGTAGTCAGGAAAGACAGATCATCAGTGAAGACAGACAGTACAGAAAGACAGTCAGGTAAACAGACAGGTCTTACCCTCTGTTTCATCTTGGCACAGCTGGCCAGGCTGTCTCTGCAGCGGTTATGGATGGTGACATTGCAGCCTGAGAGACAGACAGGCAGCGACAGAGACAGAAAGAGAAAGACAGATATGTGGAGGCAGACAGACAGGTAGAGACAGAGAGAGATAGGTAGCAGGTCAGTAACATGTTGCTCGTACTGGACTCAGTTATTTAAATCGGTACTGAGTTAAACGTCCTGTCAGTAGTTCGAGTGTATGTAGCCGCCTGATATTAAACATCGGCTCAGTCTCTGTGAAAATCTGAAAACAGGAACGTGATTGGTTCATTCAGGCCATGTGATCAGCCTCGGCGCTCACCCACTGTAACACTGAAATGCATCCTGGGTATTTATGCCACCAGTTCAAACGCTTAAGTGATGTCTGTTCAAGTTCTTTGAACATGAAAAAAACTGTGACAACTAACACCTTTGACCACACCCAGCAGTGAGGTCACAGTGTACTGCCGTACGCTTATACATCACTTTCCAGCCAGGTGAGAGGGTATACCACTGGAGTTCAAAGACAAGGTTTATGGGGGGGTCATGTGAACCAGGTTCAGACTTGTTTACTGCTGAGATACAGAAACCAGATCACTGAATCACATGTGAACACAAGGAGTCCACATTCCACATTTACTGTGTGTATTATTCTGGACTTAACACCAACAAAACCTCCGTCAGAACCCCTGGAACCTCTACAAGGATCCCCAGGACCTTCTCCATGGTCCCTGGAACTTCCTTAAGAAACCTCAAATCCACATTCCTGCTGCAAAAACCAAAAGGAGACCAAAAATAGAGTCTGCAGACTGTTTACTGTGGTCACACACACAGTCAAACACTCAAACACACACACACACACACACACGCACACACACACACACACACACACACACACACACACACACACACACACACACACACACACACACACACACTCTACATTCATTCCACTATAAAAAGTGTCTGACTTTACTTTTTCCACAGTCCAGTTAGGATGATGTCATCACTTTAAACCAATACGGACGCACACACACAGTGTTATACCAGTGTGAGCAGGGTGTGTCTGTGTGTGTTTGTGGTTGTTTGTGTTTCTTTTTATAAATCCAGTTTGAAAGGTTCTCAGCAAGTTTTAGTTTCAGATTTAGTAAAGCTGCTCTTCTACTCAGGCTCACAGTACATCCACGCGAAACGTCACCTTCCTTCCATTTTCAGCCCTCAGTCCAGAAACAGTTTTCTCAACAGCAGCAGTGTTGGAATTACTGCTGGTTCACATGTGATTCTGAGAATAAATCACTGTTTGATCCAGGTTCAACATCTGACAGCAGAAACAGAAAAACCTGTGAATAAGAACAACTACATGTTGAGTTACGCTGGACAGAGGTCTCTACTAAAACCACCTAGAGACTCTGTCAGTGTGGACACAGATCGGGTTCTCATGAAAACAAACTTTTAAAAATCAGACGGCTTCATACAGATCTATTTTTAGAAGATTACAGATCTTACATTAATAAAAGCCAGTTAACCTGTGACCATGTGTTTCCTTTTTCAGCAGAAAAGCTCGCTGAGTTGAACTTTGGTGCTTGGTTCTGGTCAGACACGGTCCTGAGGTCAACCTGAGACATTTCCTCCAACCAAACCAGATTCTCCGCACTGATCTGACGGTTTAACATGAGCCTGTGCGCTGGGGTTTACAAGTTTCCAGTTCTCTGTAATGTAGTTTCTAACTGAGTGTCTGTGGTTTGGGGCTGAGTTTCATTCAGCCCAGTTCAGTTCAGTCTGGTCCTCAGTGTGTTAGAAAAGTTGTGGATGTTGAAGCAGTTGCTGCTCTTTAACCAGAGGAACATTTAAAAAACCACGAGTCACAGTCAGTCTTCATGATTGAAATCTGTCTCTGAAAAACTGAATCACTGTGTTCGGAAACATAAATCTCACCTTGTTTATTTTGTAGTTCGTGCCAACTCAGCTCCCACTGAGCAGGTTCTGTTTATTTTTTTTAACAAATATCGTGAACTATCAGAGATCTCAGCTTCTGCCTGAGAATGTCGGCATGCTGATTTTGTGTGCTGAGACTAAACTATGAATGAGTTCCTGTTAAAACATTTAAACCAGATTTTGTTCATAGCACAGGTGTTTTGTTTGGCAATGGCTTTTCAGCCAAAGTTCAGATATTTACTGAGGACACTGTTCAAACATTAAGGATTTTTTTAATTATATAAATAAATATATTCTGCATTTTGCACTGGAATCTACAGAATAAAGGAACAAACTGCATGAAAAGTTAGAGTTAGAGAAAGAAATGGTTTGAAAACAGTTTGTGAATATTTACATGCCTAAAACAGAATAAATAACAACTGTGTTTGTTGTCCATCTTACTTTTACATAACATAGTGTGAGTTTATCGACCATCAGCCCTGAATAATTCCACTCTTAACAAGTCTGATCAAATCAATTTTCCTCCTGAAACAAACAAAAGCTGACTGAGCAGGACTAGAGTCTCATACTCGTCCAACTCATACACGGCATACGGGTTAGACCACACACATTAAACACACACACACACACACACACACACAATCACACACACACACACACACACACACACACACACACACACACACACACACACACACACACACACCCCACAGGCACACACGCTTAAGAAAAACACATACACATAAACACATTACATACACACACACACACACTAAAGAAACATTAAATACACACTGAGACACATGTGTCCCTTCGACCCAGTTCTCAGGGTTCATCCACAGCAGCCAATCACAATGTAGGTCAACAGGATCCCACATTACACACACATTAATACACACACGTGGTATCAGAGTCAGTCTATTGTGTTCAAACAGGGAGAGTTAATTGTGTTAAAATTATCTCAGCTGACTGTCTGTGTTTGTGTGGGTGTGTATGTGTGTGTGTGTGTGTGTGTGTTATACTGAAGATGTACATCGTCTGGACTACAGTCTGTCACGCCCACACACACAGAAATACTCAGACTGTGTATTTATATTCACAATGATGTTTTATGGTTTCTTTCTGTTTGTTGATTCATCAATGCAACAAACTATAAAGATGATCAGTAATCAATAATCAACACTGAGCACTGCTCCTCCACTCACACCGTTATCTGTCAGTTACCCTGGAACCTGCAAAAGGGACATGTTTTTATTTACATCTTGTTCAGGTGAATATATATATATATATATGTATGGTGTATATTTGTTATATGTGGGTTGTATATGTGTTATATATATAAATATATACATTTTACCTGGGCAGCTGAGTGCCTCCTTGGCCGTGATACTCCTGTTGCAGGAGGAGCACAGGGTAGTGGAGGACACCGTCAGGGAGGTGAACAGGTGACCGTTGCTGTATCTGGCCTCCCTCTCTCTCGCCTCCTTCTCTCTCTCCTTCAGACGCTCCTTCTCCTTATTCTAAACACACAAAGACATGATGATCAATACAACGAATCTTTATATGACAAGTAATCGATCATTTTTTCCTCTCAGACCAAACTGATTTTCAGGTGGAAGTCAGGTAATCTTAATGAGGGATTTCATCTCAGTTACACTCCACATGATCAGACTGAGCGGTCACTTCTCACGGGTTAACCTGAGAGCCATGTGACCACAGGTGGGTTCAGTTAATCATGTCAGACACAGGTGTACTGTATGAAAGGATGAATGAATGAATGGGTGGAGGATGTAAGTCAGTTTCAGCTTTGTGTTGTTTCCTATACACACTGAGCAGATTTTCATTTCAGCAGAACAAAGAAGTAAACAAAGGAAAGGAGGCAGAGGGCGGTCTTATACCTGCTACCTCCTTTATACTGCGGGTGTGGGCGATGGAGGGGGGGTTGAGGACTAAAAGAACAAGGCGTCCATTCAGTATGTTTACAGTCACACAGTGATCACAGTGTGCTGATCCGAATGTATACAGATCTCCCCCACACTGACTGACCAGACTAACCGATCAGACCGGGATTACAGACTAATCAATGAGAACACGACTACAGACAAACCAATCAGAAGACGACTACAGTCCAACCCATCAGACCAGGACTACAGACCAACCAATCAGAACACAACTACACACCAACCAATCACACCAGGACTACAGAACAACCCATCGGACCAGGACCACACAACCTGCATCAAATATGGACAGCTCCATCTCTCCATCATCATGTGACGCTGTTTCGACTGTCCGTATTTTATTGTGCCGTTAACATGTTTTTTTTCTCCTCAGGGAAAATGTGAAGGCATAACATGTGACAGGTGTGTGTATGAGCCTGTATGTAAACAGATGTGTACCAGACCGAGGAGGTGATCGGTTCATCGGTTACCAGTAAAAACTCATCTCCTTCTCTTGACACACTCAGTGTTTCAGCGTCAGTCAGTTGATGTTTTTATTTTAGATATAGAGGTCAAGTTATCACCTTGCGGTTTGGTTAGATTTGTTTGTTATGTTGATCTGAAACTGAAACCAGTTCCATCTATTTCATCAGTCTGTAAATAAACTCTGTAAATATACACATCAGTCTGTAAATAGACTCTGTAAATATACACATCAGTCTGTAAATAAATTCTGTAAATATGCACATCAGTCTCTTAAATAAAAACATCAGTCTATAAATAAACACGTCAGTCTATAAATAAACACGTCAGTCTGTAAATAAACTCTGTAAATATACACATCTCTGTAAGTTAACATGTGGGTCTGTAAATAAATTCTGTAAATATACACATCGGTCTGTAAATAAAAACATTAGTCTATAAATAAACACGTCAGTCTGTAAATAAACTCTGTAAATATACACATCTATCTGTAAATTAACATATGGGTCTGTAAATAAACTCTGTAAATAAACACGTCAGTCTGTAAATAAACTCTGTAAATATACACGTCAGTCTGTAAATAAACTCTGTAAATATACACACCAGTCTAATTTCAATTCAATTCAATTTCAATTCAATTTTATTTATATAGCACCAAATCATAACAGAAGTTATCTTGGGGCACTTTTCATGTAGAGCAGGTCTAGACTGGACTCTTTATAGTTATGGTTACAGAGACCCAACATTACCCAATGATCGAGCACTTTGCAACATCTGCAAGGAAAAACTCCCTTTTAACAGGTAGAAACCTTGAACAGAACCAGGCTCACGATGGGGGGTGTCTGCCTCGACCAGCTAAATAAACTCTGTAAAAATACAAATCAGTCTGTAAATAAACATAAAACTCTGTAAATTGACACATCAGTCAATGAAGGATTTAAAGAATCAACTGAGCACAATATGAACACACACACACACACACACACACACACACACACACACACACAGTCAGGTAATGTGATTAGAGGGGGCAGAGCCTCAGTAGCTGCCCTTATCTGATGGGCTGTCTCAGATGCCTTGCTTAGGGGCACGAAGCTGCTGATATGAATTATAGATAAAGGGTTGACTCCCAGGAGCCAGACACTCTGCTCCAGGTCACAACAACAACAGCTGCAAGGCTCTGTGGGAGCTGTAGTCCAGCAGGAACTACAGGGACCGTCAGCCCCGTCAGCAAGACGACCTCTGACCCCTGACATTAATTCTGCTCCTGTGTTAACTGAACAAGCTCTGACGGACAGAAGATTCATATTATACTCACTCACATAGCAATTACAGTGTTAACATGCTAACAATAACGGTGCTAACATGCTAATAATTACAGTGCTATCACAGTATCCATCTGAGGCTGATTGGAATATATTTAAGCATAAACCAAAGTACTGGACACATTAAAACTTTGACCTGATGATGATGATGCAAGAGGAAATGTCAGAGGATCATCAGAGTTATTACAGTTAATCCTGAGGGGAACATGAACATTTCATCACAATCCATCCAACAGTTTCTGTCTGGCCTGCTGATGAGACTAAACATCAACACAACCAGAAATACTTAATCTGAGATTTAAGTGAACTTTAATCTGAAGCAACATCAACATCAGATTCACCTGATCTCACCTGTCTGACCAATAACACAAGACAGCCAATCACAGCCCTCAGAAACAGCAGCACGAACAGATTATATTAGTCAACCATTAACTATGTTTCCTGTTGTTGGGATCATGTTTAACATCCGTAAAACTGATATGATCAGTTTTATATGAAAAGTGAACCTGCAAACATTAATAAACATGTTTCATATTAATGTTAATAATAAACTGACAAATGTGGAATCACATGTTCTGTAGTTACATGTGAACCCTGTGTGTAAAAAGAACAAACACATCTGATGGAGGAGGTTTAATTATCCCTGGGGATGTTTAATAAGTTTAACTATCCTGGGGATGTTTGGTTTAATTATCCTGGTGATGTTTAATTAGTTTAATTATCCTGTCCATCCTCAGAATCAGCAGCTGTCACTACTTTCCTCCTCTGTATTTACAGGAAAAAAGTAAAACCTGTGGATATTCAGATAACGGTGTCCATTTTTATACACAGACTGTTATGGTTGGTTTAAGGCCATTTCAAATATTATTTTAAATAGTTCAGATTAACACACAAACACACACACACTCCTGCATAATGTTATGAAACATCTGGTGTAAACTGACACACATGAATTGTTACAGTAAAAAATAACATAATGTTGGTTTCATTAAATATGCATCTATACAAATACCAGTGTGATCAGACCAAATGCAAACGTTCATCAGGTTTAGTGACTTCACTGATGATGATGATCAAGCTGTGATGTATACAGACTCTGTGATAAATGAAACAGCTGACGTCAGAACAAACAAGTTAATGGATGATGTAAACTTTTCCTGAACCTTCACTTCCTCCTTTCATTTCTGAGAATAATTGATTTTACTTCAATTAATCTGATACATCGCCCAATAGAAATATTTGTCATCAATGAGAATTTTAACAGACTAAATCCTTAATCCTAGTTTAAAAAATAATCTGGAGTTTATCTGGAGGTAATCTGAAATTAATCTGGAGTTAATCCAAAATTAATCTCAGTATAAATTTTCCTCATGTCTGTTTCCTTGTTGGGCTGCAGTGAAATGACAGAGACATGAGGAGAAAAGTTTATAACAAAAAGTCTGTAAATGTGTAAAATACATGCTTAGTATGTCAAACCCAAATTGAGGAAGCCTCTAAATTAACTTCAGATTAAGTCCAGATAAATTTCAGATTAACTCCAGATTAATTTTATATTAACATTTGATTAATTTCTGATTAACTACCGATTAACTCCAGATTAATTTCAGATTAATAAAATTCAGAGATGTGTTTGTTTTCTCTCACAGTTTGGTCATATATCTGAAAATGCTGTCAAATATAAACATTATTTCTAACAGAGTCTGTAACTGTGTGTGTCTCTCTCTGAACTTCTCTTTTCTCTCGAGTGTTTTTCACATTAACTTCTGCTCTGGACTGGGAGGGACAGGAAGGGGAAGTGTGTGTGTTACTGTGTGTGTGTGTTACAGACTGTGTGTGTGTGTGTGTGTCTATGTGTGTGTGTATGTGTGTGTGTGTGTGTGTGTGTGTGTGTGTTGTATCTGATCTCCTGTAGTCACTTTACACTTCATGTTCTTCAGGTTCAGGTCTCAGTTTGAAATACAGTTGTGTCAGAAAACACCTGGTTTTCTTTCAAATAGCTAAAGGAGCCTGTGGAGAGAAGTCAACTACGCCTCCCAGGGTACATTTCACTGACAAACAGCCAATCACAAAGCTTCACGATGTGTGTTTTCTGAAAACTGATCAAACATTCACACCTCTGCTGTCAGTTTCTCCAGTCCAATAGATTTTTTGTTCCTCAGTCTTCAGGCCGTCTTCAGGCCATCTCCAAGAAATGCTCTTTCTATAAAACTAATTTAAAACAGTAAATATGTTTTAAAGGACACATAAAGCTGACTGGATCCTGTTTTCTATTAATGTAACAAGGAAATGGCATTAAATTACATATTTGACAAATCACAAAATGTTGATTCTGAACGTATCAGTAAAACGTTCACAGACAACGTGTTTGTTTTCCACCAAAATATCTGATCCAGCAGCACAACGTCCACTTGTAGCGACTCTAGCATTGTTAAAGGCTAGGGAAAGATCATAGTCTGGTTTAATGCAAAAAAAAAGTTCACAGTGACTTTAACCAACATCTTTCACTGACATGAACCACAACCTAGTGAATAGCGTCACCAAGAAAACGATTAAGTGATAAACATATTTCTGTTCTTTCTGTTTTATATCACAATAAACTGAATATCTCTGTCTCACTGGACTTCAGGAAAGTCTGATTTCTTTCTTTGCTTTTTCAAATTTTACTAAACCAATCGTGGAACAGATTAACCGATAATAAAATGAGATGTTAGCTACAGCTCTCACCTGAAAGATACTTCTCTGGTTTAAACACAGAACACTGAGAATTAGTATATATTTATATATTTATATATTTATATATCATTTATAGTTATAATAAATAATCAGTCTCTGTATTGATGAGTGAAATGACGAATATTCAGTGCATATGGTTTAAAACAGGTTCAGGGATCTGGTGACAGTCAGTGATCAGATGATCAATAAATAAAGAGCTCAGTGATGGAGGGAAATAAAGAGACCGCTGTCTGGGTGGGGGGTTGGGGGGTCATGAGACTGAGACGGAGGCATAGAGCTACAGAGAGAGAAGGAGCGAGCTGAGGTTAGAGACAGAAACATTACACCAGAGTAACAGTCGCTGGAGATAAAGAGTTCAGGTGAGACACAGGTAACCAGTAACTGATCGGAGAGCAGCTGAAACTCTTCATTCATCGCTCTGAATTATGTGAGTGACCCATGTGACCTCTAGACACAGACAGATCTGAAGAGATTAAAATTGAGTGAGAAGTGACTCCTGGTGTGGCACATTTCTAAAAGTCTCTGAACAGGTCTGAGATCATCAGCTCAGACATCAGCTCTGTGGAGACCTGGCAACACAGTAAATCTGATCTCTGATCAGTCGTCCTGTTTCACAAAACTCATCTGAGTTAACACACTGACAGACAGATAGACATGTTAACATGCAGACACACAGACAGAAACGACAGACAGACAGACAAATGCTACAGACAGACACTACAGACAGACAGACAGACATGTAGACATGTAAAAAAACAGACAGACAGACACTACATACAGACACACAGACATGTAAACAGACAGACAGACAAATGCTACAGACAGACAGACAGACAATGAAGTGACACAGTCTGATGTACATTCACATTTACTAATTTCTCAGACACTTTTATCCAAAGCGATTTACAAGTAAGCAACAAATATTTTGCTGATATTTAGTCTAGATTACACATGAACTTGGATTAGGTCAGACTGTTTTTACTGCAACATCTGTGGGACTTTAATTAAACTGTGTTTGTACATTGAACAATGTGGAGCTGCAGGCTGACAGCGTTTAGTGACAGTGTCAGTGTGAAAGAGAACACTGACATTGTTAACCAATTAACCTTATAATCAATTAATAACCACTTAACCAGTGTTGCCTTTGCAGCACACATGAATAAGTAAACTGATTTGTGTTGATTAGTTTCATCTTTGTCGAATTGCCAGTCTTGGCAGCATTGTCTTTTTTTGCATATGTTTCATTGCGCGCTATTGGCATTGACCCTCATAAAATAGAGCTACACTTTTGATCTCTTCGACGTTTTTACATTTACAATGCGCACACAGTAGCCAAGCCTCTCAAAATACAAGAACACACATGTGCATAACATAGTGTTTTTCCTGCATGCTTCTATGATGTGTTCATGTAACGTTTCATTGGACAGCCAGTCAACAGCATTATTAGATCTTGGTACAAGCTTGATGCATGTTAATTGGCTCAATGACGCTGATGAGATTTACTCCTTAGGTATTGAAATTTGGTAAGTACTTTCATTTACCTAAATATCACTGTTATCGGTTATGTAGCCAAAATGTGAACAATAACGTTTACCCAATCACTTCCACTCAGCTAATGTTAGTAGCATTATGTTAGCGGTTGCCATGATTTATAGCTAATGCTAGCTAACGTTAGCCTCTAGTTATTCGTAAGTAAGATTGGCAAATTGGCTAGCCATGTTTTGCACATAATCTTGGGAAATGCAACTGTAACTAAACCATTTCTACGTACCGTTTTCTTTCCCTTGTCTCAGATTGGATGAGCAAAAGGGTGTTTCTGTGCTTGGAGTCTTAACGAAACGAGGTGGAAGCAAGGCTTTTCAAGCACAATATCGCACAAGTTGAGAGGAATAAAATTTGTTCTGTTTTGTTTAAGAGAAAGAGGTGTTGTAGTACAGTGCATGTAGTACAGTGTATGTTGTACAGTGTGTGTAGTACAGCATATATAGTACCTTATATGTAGTACAGTGTGTGTAGTACAGCATATATAGTACCTTATATGTAGTACAGTGTATATAGTACCTTATATGTAGTACAGTGTATGTAGTATGGGGTATATAGTACAGCGTGTGTAGTACAGTGTGTGTAGTACAGTTTATGTAGTACAGTATATATAGTACAGCGTATATAGTACAGTATGTGTAGTACAGTGTATGCTGTACAATGTATATAGTACAGTATATGTAGTACAGTGTCTGTAGTATGGTGTATATAGTACAGTGTGTGTAGTACAGTGTATATAGTACAGTATATGTAGTATAGTGTATCTAGTATAGTGTATATAATACAGTGCATCTATAGTACAGTATATATAGTACAGTGTATGTAGTACAGTATATATGTAGTACAGTGTATGTTGTTCAGTGTATATAGTACAGTGTATGTAGTATAGGGTATATAGTACAGTGTGTTTACTACAGTGTATGTAGTACATTGTATATAGTAAAGTTATGTAGTAAAGTACATTTAGTACAGTGTATGTAGTACAGTATATGTAGAATAGTGTATATAGTACAGAGTATGCAGTACACTGCATATAGTACAGTGCATGTAGTACAGTGTATGTAGTACACTGTATGTAGTGCAGTGTGTGTAGTATAGTTTATATAGCACAGATAATGTAGTACACTGTATATAGTACAGTATCTGTAGTACATTGTATATAGTTAAGTTATATAGTACAGTGCATGTAGTACAGTGTATGTAGTATAGTGTATATAGTATGGTGTGTGTAGTACACTGTATATAGTACAATATCTGTAGTACAGTGTATGTAGTACAGTATATGTAGTACAGTGTATGTAGTATAGTTTATTTAGTACAGTGTAAGTAGTACGTTGCATATAGTAAAGTTATGTAGTATAGCGTATCTAGTACAGTATATATAGTACAGAGTATGTAGTATACTGTATATAGTACAGTGCGTGTAGTACAGTGTATGTAGTATAGTGTATATAGTATGGTGTGTGTAGTACAGTGTATGTAGTATAGTGTATTTAGTACAGTGTATGTAGTACGTTGCATATAGTAAAGTTATGTAGTACAGTGTATGTAGTATAGTGTATATAGTATGGTGTGTGTAGTACAGTGTATATAGTACAATATCTTTAGTACAGTATATGTAGTACAGTATATATAGTACAGTGTTTGTAGTATACTGTATATAGTACAGTGCGTGTAGTACAGTGTATCTAGTACAGTATATGTCGAATTGAGTATGTAGTATAGTGTATATAGTATGGTGTGTGTAGTATAGTGTATGTAGTACAGTGTATATAGTATGGTGTGTGTAGTATAGTGTATGTAGTCTAGTGTATCTAGTACAGTATATGTAGTACTATGTAGATTTCACCCGTGTCAGTTTGTTGGTTTATTTGTTGGTTTTACTTTTTCAGCAGGATTACACAAAAACTACTGAACCAATTTGCACCAACCTTGTCGGAGGGCTGGGGCCGGGGCCAGAGAAGAATCCATTACATTTTGGTGCAGATCCAGACCATTTACTATGAATCTGAATTTTCTTTCTGTGATGTCTGGTGTATGTTGTTTGACATTGGCCTTGGCAGAGGTCTGCGCTCTACTGAGTGCCATTCTTGTGTAAATGTTATTATGTGTATTCCACTTTTTACAGTTATTTATCTACTGGTGGAAATATACATAGTACATTAACTTCAGTACTGTACGTAAACACAATTGTGAGGTATTTGTACTTCACCTGTGTTTTTCCATTTACTGTTACTTTCTACTTCTACTGCAGTACATTTCAGAGAGACATATTGTACTTGGATATAGTACTTCTATTTGTGTTGGAGTATTTCTACATCGTGGTAAAACTACTGAAGTACCTGAGTACTTCAGTTTCCCTCTGTTGGATCAATCACATTTATCTGTTTCTATTAATCCGTTTATCAGTTTTTCATCTTTCAACAGCTCGGTTCTTCATCAGAATCAAATTTACCTTCAACCTGTAGAGGTCACAGGTCAAACACCCTCCGTCACTACTGACGGACGCTTCCTGTATGACAACACACACACACACACACATACACACAAACACACACACACACACACACACACACACACACACACACACACAGCCTCCCCTCCCCCCGCTCATTTCCTCCTACAGACAAAGCGGCCACGCTGCTGTTAACGGACACACACTCGAACACACCGAAACACAGTCAAACTCAGTCTGCACAGGTACAGACTAAACACACACACCGACACACACACACTCTTCTGTATAAAAACATTAAAACCAGTTTCAGTCTGAACTGAAAGAAAAAAAGTCAGTTTCCCTTTTCTGCGCTCCGCCAACTTCATCGTCTGTTCCCACACAAACCGCCTCAACACACAGCTGATCACAGTCCAGTCAATGATCGATCACCTATATATCTATCGATAACCCTCCAACATCTGCAGTACTCTAACGGAACAAACGTTTTCCAGATGTGAGAGAGCGGACAAAGACAACAGACAGAAAGTGAGCCAGACTCCCACATTTTACCACTGTTTCTGATCAATAACGTCAAACCTATCTGATCAGTCCACAATAATTAATACCGATAAGTATCGATCACTAAAGTCAGTGTGCACGCGCCGTGAGTGCGTTTCTTTCTCTTTTTTTTTTCCGGTGGACTCACCTTCTGGTTAATTTCCTTCATCCTGTCCTGTCTCCTGCTCTCCAGCAGACGGGACATCCCCTCCGACAAATCAAACCCACCACACCTAATCGATTACCTGCTCACCGACTAATCAATAACTAATCTATAGCTGATCGGTAATGATCCGGAGGATTGTTGGGTTCTGGTACTGTAACAGTCCGCAGTGTGATTCTGGGGGTCAGGGCTTCTTTCTGACCGACAGCTCCTCTCTCTACTTCTGACCAATCACAGCTCAGCCCGCTGTTGCCATGCACAGCCAATCCGCTCACCGCTCGCACTTCATGCCCCACCCACCAGCATCTGTTAGGGAGCGCTTGTTTTTAACGCCGGGGCAGTGACGTGACTGATTTACGTGGAGTCAGTCTCTATGACAACGTGTCAATGTGTCATGTGATATGCAACGGCCAATTAAAGAGCTGCAGGAGGTCACGTGCGTGAAGACATTAATGATCCGGACAGGATCGATTAAACCCCCCCCAGCCCCCCCCCATGGCACTGGGTACAACAGCCGCTGTGTGACGTGGAACCACCGAACACTGACCCCCGCCCGACCCACAGAGAACCGGTGCAAGCCGGTCTTAAAATAAAACACCCCCCCCCCCAGCACCTCTCATAACGGAAATACGAGGAAATACGGAGAAAAACAGAATTACTCAGATGGTACAGCACTCAGATACTTTAATGTTGTAGAACTGCACTCAGATATGTTACTGCAGTAGAACTATACTCACACACATTACTGCTGTAGTACAGCACTCAGATATTTTACTGCAGTTGTACTGCCACATAAAAGTAATGCATTACAAGTCAAGTTTCTGTTTTAAGAATGTTACTTCATTAATTATCAGTAAAAGTGCATTAAAGTCAAAGCACTCGTAAGACTCTGTTCTATTGAATGGATGAATGATTTTCACGTCAGATATTGAAATGAACCATCAGTAATGTGATCACAAAATAGTACTACTGATTGAAGTGCAAATACATAAAGTTGCATTTTGTGTTTGTGTTAGCTTGGTTGAATAATGTAAATATGACGTAATATCAGGGTAAAATATTAATAAATGATCAATATTTATGAACAGCATGGATTAATTATCTAAGTGTGATGAATGAGCATCTCCCTGTCACAGTTAATATCTCAGATCAGCTTACTTTGATTCATAAACACAGTCATTGTTTTCTTCCTGTCTGCATGCATAAAGAAATCTGATCTCATTATTTATTATGAAAGAGAAATAAAATAATAAAATATAAAGAATAATAAAATACAGAATCAGACTAACTGATTCATTTCAGTCTTTATCATTATCATTATTTAATTATTTCTGCTCTATTATTATTTTGTCAATATGTATTTCATTAATTGTATTTAATTTTAATTTATTCTAAATCTCATCTTCTCTGGTTTTAATTGATTTAATTTTCGTTTTATTCTCATCATTATCTTTCATTGTAAAACACTGGTTGTGTTTGAAAAGTGGACATAAATAAAGCTTTTTATTATTTATTCATGTACTGTATTTATGTCATAATCATCTTTTTATTATTAAATTTATTATTTGTGTTTGTTAGTAAATCATGCACATATTCAAATTCTCTTATGTTTATTCTCTCCAATGAAACGTGCTGATGTTTAAAATGTTAAATCAGTTTGGTTTTTAAAGTACTTCATGTTTCTGAATTGTTCAGTATTACCTACATGTAGGTTTTTATTGTTTCCATAATGATATTCTCACTGAACATGAACTCATGTCAGCTTTCACACCAAGCTTTGGTAATACTGTCTGATTATGGTCATGTCAATAAAGCTCTTTGAATTTGAGATATCTGATTAACCAAACTAACATTACTGAGTAATGTTTTATAATGTGAGATTATTACCAGGAATGTGATTTAAAACCTTAAGTTTAAAGGAATGAACAGACTTTATGTCCAGTGTGAGGTCAAAGTCCTCAAACAGCTCAGGTGAGCAACTGTTTCTCACTGTAAATATTCACCAACAGTATAAAAACTGTTTGTGATGGGTGAACATACATTAACTGAACACTGACATTATACTGGATTCACACAGTATATTTGTGCAGTATATGTACTGCGTACTGTGTACTGTTAAATCACACTGACTGCTGCTGGCTATCTCCTGAATGAAACATCTGTTCACAGCTGCCTCCTAGTACTGACTGATACCACTGTTACCATGACAATGAGCTACAACACATAACACAGAGAGGAGGAAGTGATGTCATCCTGCTGACCTCAGATGATAGAACCGGCTAACAACTCCACCTGCTGACAGGTAAGTTAACTACACCTACAACACACATCCACGTACAACACACACACACACAGAATCCTTCCTCTTTTCATCTTCAGCTGCTTTATTTCTTCTGATGACTTTTCCATGAGGGTCATATTAGTGCAGGTGTCGCTGCCCAGTAGAGCAGTGCACCACCTCTCCAGAGTCTGATCAATCTTCCTGAAGGTCCTCTTCAGTCAAACGGGGGTTTTGATTTGCTTTTCTAGCAAACCTACGAGCAATTCTCTCTGAAAGTTTTCTTGGTCTTCCAGACCTCAACTTGACCTCCACTGTTCATGTTAACTGCCATTTCTTAATTACATTACGAATTGAGGAAACTGCCACCTGCTCCTTTCCTTTTTTTTTTTTTTTTTTTTTAACTCTGAACTTGTATAAAGTAAAAATAATTCACTAATCTTGCTTCAGATGTTGTAAAGAATGTTTCATCTTTAACTTTATGGCTTTTGGAGATCGGTTCTTTTTCCACTCGCTTTACTATTCACAATAACAGAAAGTTTGACCTGGGGGGCCCAAACTTTTTCATGCCACTGCATGTTTTCCCACAGGTCTCACGTGCATTTTTAATTATAAAAGCAATACCTGTTTTTAAAAATTATTAATAGAAATACTGACATCCACTGATAAAACTTGAAACTCAAGATACGCTGCAGGATAACTGGTAGGCAAATTACTAAATTTAATTTACATTAATTAAAAGCAATGCTTACAGTTATGTATTGGAACTTTAAGTCAGAAACCAGGAAAAATAAGTTGAGATAAAATACAATTTTTTGTATTTGTTTTTCCACTACTTTCTATCCACTTTATAGAATCAGCATCTTCAGAACTTATTAACAGGCAGAAAATAATCTATTTCTGTTATTTCATTAACCTTAAACAGCATTACTCTTAATAAGATGTTTTGGTGCAAAATATAGTTTAGAGTGCCAGGAGGAGGTTTTGATAGGACTACTCTAAATACTACTAGTATTTAAACAGTTCAGGCAGGAGAATTCTTCTAAGAAGAGAGGATTTTCTGTTAGAGATGCTTAAAAAAAGTTGCATCAACACCACTAGCCTGATGATGTATTGGTCAAAGAATTAATTTACATATTGGAAAAAGGGAGCTGTTATAATTGTTGTTATAACTGCTCTGCAGACAACAGGGTAATAATCATTATTTCTATTCAATTAGTTCCTTGAATTTGTATCACATCAAGATGGCCAGAAAATTCAATTATGTCAGGAATAATGCATCTGTATAAGCCATTTACCATGAAATGCAATGATTATACTGTATTTTCCTCTTTTTTTACCCCTTGTTTACCTTCAACACCTCCTCCTCGCCTTAAGAATAAATTACTATTATAACGGTATAATACTGAAAGAGGAAATTTGTCATAACAGCTACTTTTACTTGTAGTACTTTTTGTATATTTACTTAGTAAAATTAAGTAAACACAATACTTTTACTTGTAACAGAGTATTTTACTCTGTTGTACAAGTATTTTCACTGAATCAAGAACCTATAAACATTTCCTTTAAGAGGACTTTCCCTTTAACTCACCTGACGTGACCACACCTGAGCTGAACTTCCGGAGTGTTTCACAATAACAACAGTGGAAGAAGAAGGAGAAATAGGAGGCTCAGATCATCTCAGTCAGTCTAATCTTTATTCTTTAAACTATGGATCAGGTTTAATTTGAGTTTAGTCTGTTCAGTCTCAGTCTGTTAGTGTCTTAGCATATTAGCACGGAGCTGTTGGTCCTTTTTCTATTTAGTTCGATTATTCGATCAGTTTATGTCTGATCACTGATCACTTACACACGTGGTCAGTGATAACGACGCAGATGGTTACGTGTAATACTCGACTAGAAACTATTTTAACTCGAGTTTGTTATGATTTTGATGTTTTATCAGACGCACGTCAGGGCCGCCATGTTACAGTCAGACTAACGTCATGTGCGGTGGGTGGAGCTAACCTTACCCGCAGACTCGTTCTCAGCGGCTTCAGTGTATATTATTGAATATGAATATGAACCACGTGAATAAAGAGCTGCAGGCGAACTGATCAGATTCAACTCAATATTGAACAGATCGTCAGTTTCAGTGCAATAAACCAGGTTCGTGTCTGATCAGAAAGCATCAACTGTAGTAAAACTACAGGCAGAGATAAATAACATGCCAATCAATATTACAATGGATTGATCATCAGTAACATTTTAATAATGTACACACACACACACACACACACACACAAACACACAAACACACACACACACACACACACACACACACACACATATATATATATACACACACAGTATATATAAAGTACTCTGCAGAAGTTTTAGGCTCTTTGGGCTATTAAGTTTCAGGCTCTAAAAGTAAAGTGAAGATGTTTCAAAATAAAGCCATGAATAGTTTCTATTTCTCAGTGAACTCCATACAAAGTGCAGTAAAGAGAAAAAACCTAAATCAAATCAGTATTTGCTGCGACCCCCTTTGCCTTTAAACCAGCACCAGTTCTCCTCATTACACCTGCCTACAGTTTTTCAGGTTCTTGGTAGGTTGTTCCAGCATCTTGGAGAACCTGCCACAGTTCCTTTGTGGATTTAGGCGGTCTCAGTGTCTTCTGTCTCTTCATATAATCCCAGACTGACTCAATGATGCTAAGATCAGGGCTCTCTGGGGGCCAGACCATCTGTGGCATTCATATATATGTATGATTATGTATGTATATATATATATATATGTGTGTGTGTGTGTCACTAAATACTGCTGTCTGCTTATTTGCCACTGTTCTTTTTTCTCTCTGACAGACAGACAAGTTAAAGACAGACATACCATCAACCTGAAAACACCCAGTACCAGGATGGAGGACAGCAGAGGGGCAATGACGAGACAGACTGATGGAGAAGACAAAGTGTGGAGGTCTTCCATTATGGAACCCAGCACCCTGCAGTGTCCTGGAGATAGAAGGACAGGTGGTCAGACAGGTGGACAGACGGGAAAAGCTGACAGGATGAGTGTGAGGTCAAGTGAGGTGGCCAGTTGGACAGAAAGTGAGAGAGAGCTGATGCCTGAGGGGGAGAGGAGGGAGGTGCGGGAGGAAAGGGCAGGTGAAGATGAGGAGGCGGGGGTAATTGGAGAGTGGGTAGGGTTGAAGACACACCTGGAAGAGGAGGCAGCGCCTGCAGAGAACCACCTGCCAGAGAAAGCAGCTCATGTGTTCAGCCCTGCCGTGACCATCCTCCCCTCCCCCTCGTCACCCAGAGAGAGTGAGGCATTCTGGGAAACGGAGTCAGAAAAGAGTCCTTTCCTGGGCCCACGAGGAGTCCCCCAGGACTACAGCCAACATGGCTACCAGTATGAGTGGACCGAAGACACATCTCCTGCC
This sequence comes from Xiphias gladius, assembly GCF_016859285.1. Classification (NCBI taxonomy): domain Eukaryota; kingdom Metazoa; phylum Chordata; class Actinopteri; order Istiophoriformes; family Xiphiidae; genus Xiphias; species Xiphias gladius. The sequence continues at coordinate 30,476,253 of NC_053421.1, forward strand.
AGATGTAAATATACCTTTCCTCACTTATCTGTCTCACTCTCTCACTGTTCTCACCTGTGCGTCTCACTTCTTCTCACCTTCCTACTTTCTACTGTTCTATCTCCTCTCATCTGTCTCACATGCAGGTGGGTGGGGTTTAACTCGTTTCTCTCTCAAATTAAAAGTTGCTTTATTGGCATGAAAGTTTCAAAAACAATGTTGCCAAAGCATCAAAATAAAATTTAACCAAGAACACAATAACAGAAGAACAATGGAACAAGACCACATGTTCTGTTTCCTTTAGGTCGCCAAGGTTTTTTGTGTCTTCCTTCTTTAATTGCCAGGTTGTAGTCATTGAGCCTGGACTTGGTCAGGATCTGCCTCTGCTTTCTATCTCTGACAGTTAAGAGATATTCTACCAGTTCATCATCCTTGTTTAGGGACAGATAACGTTCTGATCTACTCCGGCTTTTGGTTTCTTCTTTCCAGTGAGTCAAACAGGTTTCTTCTCTCGCTCTCTCGCTCTCTCTCTCTCTCTCTTTCTCTCTCTCTCTCTCTCTCTCTCGCTCTCTCTGTCTGTCTCTTTGTCAGATGCGCGGGGTTTCACTTGTGCATCTTTCAGGTGGGCGAGCTCTAACCTGTGTCTGTCTCAGTTAGGTGGGCTCTAACCTGTGTCGTTCCCAGGTGGTCAGAGCTGTCCCAGCAGGGACTTCCTGAAAGTGGGCGTGTCCCTGGTGATGTCAGCGCTCTTCTTCCCCTTCCTGGTGTGGGGGGGGTTTGTGTTCCTGCCGTTTGACGCGCCCCTGCTGGAAGGTGCCCCCCTAAAGCTGGTTTACACGCTGCGCTGCTCCGTGTTCGCTGCTGCTCCCATCATCCTCGGTGAGTACAGCACCAACGGAAAAGGAGAGACAGTCAACTGACAGGAAGCTGACATCAGTCAGTGAGCGTCCACATGGTGACAGTGTCTCACCTGTCTGGGTGATGAGACGGCTAGCCGTCCAGTGGCAGTGGAAGTAGTGGTCAGGTTGGCGTGTAGCGTTTGACCTTGGTATGGAGGCAGGAAGTATCAGTTACCTTCACCCCCCTGTAGACCAGCAACAGAATCTGAACTGGATGAAGCAGCATCAGAATCCAGTGTAGTGAACGGAGGAGAGGAGTTGTTTGGGGACTACCGAGGAAGGTTGAAAACCAGGTGGGAAGCAGCATTCTGGATCAGCTGTGAAGGTCTGAGGACAGACAGTAGAGAGCTGATAAACACCTGGATGAATACCTGGTGAGAGAGGGGTGAATCTTCCTGATGTTGTGAAGAAGGAATCGATAGCAGCTGCTGCTGAAGACGACAGTTCATCATCCAGAATCAGTCCAGGTTCCTTACTGTCTGAACTGGCACCACCACACTGTTGTTGTGGTGAAATCATCGTGTTGTCATGGTGATGGACAGGTCTTGGTGAAGGGACCCTGTAGAAACAAAAGCTTAGTCTGGTTCAGGTGGAGCTTTAGGTGGAGCCTTGTGGTTCACAATGAAAGTTACAACATCTGTCTCACCTGTTTGTCCCACCTGTCTGTCTCTCAGGTTGGCTCATCCTGGGTGTCACTCGGCTCCGGTCAGGTGTGATTCAGCCTCTGTTTGATGAGGAACTGAAGGAGGCGGAGCTTCATGAAGTCACCGTCCATCGCCGCTTTGTCTCTGACTCCACCTCCCTGTTCCTGATCTACTTCCTGCAGCTGGCTGTCATGGCGATGTACCTGAGCCAGGAGCACCTAAAGCTTGTGCCACTGCTGACCGTCGTCTTCGCCTTTGGACGGTGAGATTTAATAAACAAAGCCTGGATAAAGCGTTGTACGCAGAACCTGAATCAGACGTGTTTCAGATTAGGTCTAAACTCACACTAATCAGCCATAACATTAAAACCAGTTACCGATTTTAATGCTTTGACTGAATGGTGTATTATAAGTGCATTGTTTTGTGTCTCCAGGCCAGTTTAAATGTTTCATTAAAGGTGCGCTTGTTTTGTGTCTCCATGATGGCTTAAACTTTTCTTTAAAGGTGTGTTTATTGTGAGTCTCCAGGCATCTTAAAACTTTATTTAAAGGTGTTTTTGTTTTGTGTCTCTGGGCAGCTTTAAACTTTGTTTAAAGGATACTTTATTTTGTTTCTCTTGGTTTAAACCTTTCATTAAAGGTGTGGTTGTTTTGATTCTCAGCGCTGGTCTAACCTTTTTTTTAAAGGTGTGTTTGTTTGATGTCTCGGCTGGTTTAAAATTTATTTAAAGGTGCGTTTGTTAATCCTCCTGGGGTGATATAAAGTTTTCATTAAAAGTGCATTTGCTTTGTTTCTCTAGGCTGCTTTAAAATTTTTTAAATAAAGGTGTGTTTGTTTTGTGTCTCCAGGCTGGTTTACTGGGTTGCCGCAGCCTTCGGCAGCAGCGTACGTGGTTTCGGTTTCGGCCTCTCCTTCCTGCCGAGTTTCACCATGATGGTTGCAAACATCTACTTCATCTTCACAGTGGAGACGGGGGGGTCCATCTTCAGCCTCCCACTTCCTTCTGAAGAGATGCTGACTCCACCCACTGGCAGACAGAGGTTCTGGGGATGAAACCTGATCAATAATCAATAACCCTTCTGTCTGCTGAAATATTTTTTAATCATATTTGTTTTTTCAAACAAATGTGATTTATAAAAGCTTTTTTTATGAACTGAAACTGTAGAACAGAAAAACAGAATAAAAGATAAAATAATAAAATTTGTGTTTATAAAATTCCCGCCCACTTATTGTATAACACCACCCACCCCAGCTAATGTTTGTTTCATTCATTTCTTTTGGTAAAAATGTGAACAGAAACAGGGACCTGGATCATGAAGCAAATTCATCTTAGTCTGGATCACTTGGGGTTGTCTTGCTTCATCAAGTCTAACATCTCCTGTCATGGATTACCTGTATCGTGAAGCTGGCTCTGTTAATTTTGAGTTTAATAATCCAGCTATGAGTGACTTCCCGTGACAGAGGAGGAGTTGTTAAGGAGAAGTGACTTCATCAGAACCATTAATGAAATTATTAATATGATATTAATACAGTAAAACCTGTAGGTAAATTCAGTTACAGTGAAGCACAAACTTTTATTCAACAAGGTGAAATACATGGAAAGTCTGAAACAGAAAGACAATTCTATGGAGCTAGAAAAATATCTATTGATCTTTATTATTTTTCACGTTATTGTAAAGTGTTTTGTCCATGTCAGGATCCTGTAGGAATGTGTTTCCTTTGATCTGATTGGTCAGTGGTCGGTATCCTCTGAAGTTAACAGGTTAGCCCTGCAGAATAGGTTACAATGGTGATCTACCGTAGTCATCGTCATACCATCGACTAGCTTCCAGAGAGCTGGATAACTCACTGATCATCCTGCTCAACACCCACGGCTACAATTATTAATATTATCATTATTATTATTATATTTAGTTTTATTAGTATTATTATTCCGCCACATTATTATTAGTTTAATTGTTATTAAACGTCTTTATGTGGAACCAGTTTAAGGTTTCTACCTGTTAACCAAGTGCTTGCTCATGGAGCAATGTTGTGTGTCTGTATAACTATAAAGAGTCCTGGTCTAGACCTGCTCTAAATGAAAAGAGCCCCGAGATAATCTCTGTTAAGATTTGTTGCTATATAAATAAAACCGAATTGAAGGTGAATTGAATTTATTTATTTTTATAGATACACAGTAACTCATTAACACGAACACATTAACCCTGTGCAATTTGTCAGTACTGACTGATTCTGTATTGATTATTGATCTTTCAGTGCTCCAATCAGTGTGTACTGATTATTGATTGGTCTGTTCAATCACACGAAGCCGCTGTTTGTTTTTCTGGTTGAACCGGCCTGACCGACAGATGACACCAAAAACCAAACTGACAGGAAGTACTGCCAATCTGCATTCAAAATAAAAGCACCAAGACTACAAGTTCAAGAGCTTGATCAGTTTTAATGTAAAGTGATATCTCTGATGGGAATTTCTGTGTGTGAAAATATTATTGCCTTTTATTTCGTTACGAGTCTTTGTTTTGAATTATGTTAAATAAAATCTGAAACAATATGAATGATAAAGGTCGAATGAATTAATTCATTTTATAGAAAGACAGTAAAATAATTACATTTTTCAGAAATTTCTTTATTGGGGTGATCATAGCCACTCCTTTGTTGCACTGAAATTAAAGATAACTTTAGACTTTTATTTCCCCTTAAGTGAAATACTACAAAAAGGTTTTTCTTATGATTAAACATTTTTCTTATGATTCTACACTCATATGTCAAACTTATTTATCAACTTTATTTTAACTGTAGAGTTTTATATTATAGGTGAAAACTGAGCAGAAACTTCGGGCTGAAACAAATCTGAGATCAGCGGACAGATGATGAATCTGATCTGCGTCCATCAGTAAAGAGGAACATTTAAAGAGGAAGTTTACAGTAAAAACTCTGTGACACAGTTTGAGCCAGGTTTCATTTCTCTGGGTATTTACATTCAGACTTTTTGATAAAATAGTTTTATTTCTCAGGCAGCAGTTTCTGTTCCAGCTGTTGTGATGTGACGGAGGACTTTTATTTTGAAAGCACAGGTGTGTATAGGTGTATTCAGGTAGACTCTGCTGACACTCGGTGTTTTTATTAACTGAAGTCTTCACGGACTGAGGAAGGTCCTGAAGTGAAGAAAAGAAATTGTTTCTACAGAATCAACACGTTCAAACAGAGTGCGGATATTAAAATCGAGGGTTTTCTCAATGGAGTCTCTTCCTGTGAGGAGGAAGTCCTGTCTGCTGCGGCTCAGAGAAAACTGTCCATTCAGGAAGCTCCGCAGACAAACATACAGTCAGTCTATTCAAGTTTAAATAAAGTTTAATTAAACTTTCACAAGCTGTGGTTCTGTTAGTTTTCAGCTTATTCAGAAACCTGGATTTTATTAAATTGCCACAATTACTTTAGTCAAGTTTAAAAAATCACATACTTAAATACATAAAGTTTAGTTTATTCAGGTTTAAATACAGTTTATTTTATTCAGCGTGTGGGTGTTCAGGCTATTAAACAAACAGACAAACTTTAAACAATAAAAAAAATACATTCTATGTTTAAACAAACTGATTCTGATGTTTATAATTGAAACAATAAAGGTTTTTTCAACAGTATATAGGGCTGCTGTATTTCCCAGCGTGCACTGGGGGAGAGGTAGGGTTCAGTGTCTTTAATCCAGACTCACATTAACTCTCAGCAGACTCACCGTACGTTTACTACAGTAAACAGTCAAGTACAGAGACAAGGTACTTGTACTTTACTTGAGTGTTTCCATGTTATTCTACTTTATTCTTCAACTCTGATACATTTACCTGAGAACTTTACAGATTGAGATGATTAACAAAAATTTTATAAACAAATTAATGAATTATTCGAAATAAATGAATCGACCCACCTGAATATAAAGTCATTAAAATCAGTTCCACCTTCACCTGTTGCAACATTAAAGTGATTAGCGCATGAACCCGTCCATAATTATGATCCAATAATATCCTATACATTATTGTATGTGAGTACTTTTACCTTTGAGTACTTTATATGTATTTTAATGCTGATACTTGTGTGGTTCTACAGAAGTATAAGATGAGAGTACTTCTTCCTCCACCGGTTAAAACAAACTTAAAAACAAAACAGACAAATATAAACAAAAACGAACTTCCAAACAAAAACAAACAAACACACCTTTCAGTGTGTATGAAGTTTAAGTATCAGAGTCACAGAGTGATGTCATTTCCTGTCAGTCTGTTGATGTCTTGTTTTGTAAGGAAATTAAAATAGTTTGAAATGTGTATAAATAGGGTATAAGTACTATCCAGATGAATATTACAGTAATACTGTGTAGTTAGTAGTAGTGTGTTGGTGGGACAGTCTTTGTATCGTGGATTCATATATAAACTGGATCAAACTCAAAGATGGCGTCCAGTCAATTCAGTGTAAATCTCTTACTGCGTGTGTAAAAACTAAACCATAAACTGCACAGCAGAAAGTCTAAACTTCATAATATATAAGTTTGAGTTGAGTTGTTAAAATTATGAGATAGGTGTTGGAGATAACTATTGTGGGCCACTCTTACATTTTTCTTTGAGTCAACAATGTCAAAGCAGACAGACAGTCCGATCTTAAGTAGTGTAAGAGTCTCAAATTGGAATGTAGGCGGATTGAACAGTCCATTGAAGCACACGAGAAATGTATGCCATGTGGCAAAACTTGAATCAGAAATAGTCCTACTGCATAAAAACTCACCTTACACAATCCAGAGCGTGTAAATTAAAACAAAAATGGGACAGGTGTTTCACTCAGATTTTAATACCAAAAGTTGGGGAGTAGCAATACTGGTACACAAAAAGACCCCTTTTGTACTTCAGGGTTCTTATGTTGACTCTGAAGGAAGATACATTATTATTGACAGTTTACTTTACAATGAGTCTACAGTTATTGTAAATATGCATGGTCTGTCCCCTTTTTCAATGGTTTTAACACTGTTACCTCACAATGTTAAGGTAAACCCATTATAATGGCAGGTGACTTTTATGCTGTTCCCAATCCCAAACTAGAGTGGAGTAGTAAACCCCTTCCATCTGACTGAATTATCTGATGCTCTTGCCAGTTTATGCAAAAATACTGAACTGTCTCATGTATGGAGATTACTAAATCCAAAGGCTAGAAATTATACCTTCTATTCAAACTCTCACAAATCATACTCAAATGACAACATTTTTGCAAGACGATTATATGAATTTCTACCTAAACTCATTTACATTGACCAAATTGGTTTTGTAAGATCCAGACATCAAAGGAATTGCAGCCCCAGTAACGGAGATGAACGTAAATCTTTTTGCAGATGATATCCTGTTAACATTATCAGATCCTCCAACATCCCTTAAACATTGAAACTGTAAAGGAATTCTGAGCCATTTTGGGATATGAGATTAATTGGGATACGTCTGAGGCTTTACCTTTAAATGCTCACTGCCATAAATTAAATATTGCTAATTTTCCCTTTAAATGGTCGGCTGGTGGAATGCATTTGGTTAACTCTGAAGTCCAATATTTGATACTGCGTAACTCCCCCACCCCCCGCCAGCACCACCAATCAGCTCCATCTTTCCATCACATCCAGTATAACCATATATCCAGAAACACAGTTAATTTTCTAGCAATTTTTCTGTGTGATCTACAGATATTCACATGGAAGAAGATCCTCCGGCTGCAGAGAACCAGCAGAATCTACAGAAGCCGCAGAGCCCAGAGAACGGAGCTGAGGACTGTATGGGTGAGATGGAGAAGGTTTTTTTCTTGTAGTCTAGTGTGTGTATCAGTTCATTGTTTCTCTGAACATGTTCAAACCTTTCTTCATTTCTCTGATTTTATTTTAATTTTATTACAGTTTCTTTGACCTCTACTTTATTTCCGGTTACTTTGTTTTTCTGTTGCAGAGCTGAAGGTTTAAAAATGTTTTTAAATATTTTATGTTAAGGTATAGTGTTTTTATTTAGTGTGTTTGTGCACATTATACAGAAGAATTTGTAAAAAAAAAACAAAAAAACGAGAAAATGTTTACAAAAAAAATTTCCACCAAGGAATCTTGGGGGTGAGTTTTATTTTTCTCAATAGGCTTGGGCCTACTGTGGAGTGAACGTGATGAGTCTGCCACCTAACTGGTCACATTGTTACTTATGTAGCCTATTATTAGTGCTGTGTATAATATGCTGATATGAAATCATGGTTACGAAAAGTTATGATAGTTCCTGTTTCTGACTGAGAGAGGGAAGTTCATTCGGAATCTTGCCAGTGTATTAATACCATACACCTTAATGAAGGGTACTTCATTCAGTTGTGAGTGTGACTACAAACAGATTTGAACTCTGACAGAGTGGGAGTGGGGAGGGTCTGGTTTGAGAAAGGCCCAAACTCAGTGTTTGGACACTAAAAATGCTGGACAGTAAGCAGTGTAAATAGTAAGCAGACATTTTAGAAGCAGCCTAATTTTTCTGCAGTGTCATTGAACACAAGAGCCTGATGATAGCAGGGCTATGACTATGCATTGACGCAGTCACAGAAAGCGGGGCTATGACTACATGCAGATGCAGACACAGACACAGCAGGGCTATGACTATGTAGTGACACAGGCACAGACACTTACAGCAGGACTATGACTACATACTGACACAGACACAAATGGGCTAGGAATATGTACTTGAACAGACTGCAAGGCATGTTCCTGTAGTGATGGTCAGTACTCCATTTACTTTCTCCACAGCCTCTTTCCTGTTGTCATACGGTCATTTACCCCCGTTATGTGTTAAATTGGTCTCTTTAAATTCTGATTCAAAGTTTTCTTCCTGAAGTTTTTTCTTATTCCTGTTTCAGAGCTGGACAATGACATTGACCCTGAAACTGGAGAGAGAGCACAGGGATGACCCTGCCTCCCACCTGTCTAATCAGAACAGCTCCGCCTCTGTAGCCTCCTGATACACCTGTACAAAACTGTATTTACATGTATGTACCTGTTTGTCTTGGAGGTTAACTGGTTTTCCAACTAAATAATTTGAGGACTGAATGAGATCAAACTGTGGCTTTTATTTTGTAACACTGAGAAATAGGAAATTACACGTGAAGTTACTTGTATTTTCCTGCAGCAGGTGGGTTTATGTCACTTTGAGTTGTTTTAAATTTGAGTCATAAAAATTAATAAAAACGTTTATCTAAAAGGATTTAACCTCTTATGTTCAGTGTCAACTTCTCTCCTCTGAATTTTCAGATTACAAATCTGAAAGATTATTTAAACTCTTAAACAGTTGATGATCATCATCACATCATTGATCAGTGATAATGTCTGAACTATTGATCAGGTTGAATTATGGTTTTATGTTCTAGATGTTTTATATGAGAACTTTTGGTGAGTTTTTAGTTTTTATTTTAGGGCTATCCCGAATACCATTTTTGGGCTTCGAAGCTTCAGTGAGAATTGGCTGCAAATATTCTAACCCCTTAAATACAAGTAACAGTGACATACGACATACGTGGTCTTATGTCATTGTCCCAGTGTCTGTGCTGGAAATGTTAGATGAGAGCTGTGATGCACAAAACTATCATTAAGTTTAAATGTCCTTGTATGAAAATAGCTAATAATGATTCATGTTGATGCATAATGAATAATATTGGTTTACTATTTCTTATTTCATGGGCTATTTGGGATTTTTTGTGGTAATGCATATACAATTAAAAAAACAAAAACAAACCAATGTAGTATTGTGACACTGATTTGGACATCAATAGCAACGGTAGAAGATTTGAAGCTTCAAGGCATTTGGGTCAACTCTATTTTATTTGATATCTATTTTACTGTGATTTATGTATTTTGTGTTTGTATCCCGATGAACAATAAAGTTGAAGTTAAACAGTTTGGGTGTAATTGCTGTTGTACGGATGGCTTTTGGTTCAGATACAAAAACCAAAAAACACAAAAAAGAAAAAACATTTTTTTGATGAATATGCTTGGGTTCAACATGCTTCTTTTTTTTATTAAATCAAAGTGTTCTAAACTGGTCTGATGTAGTCTGATCTAGGACAGCAGACAGGCTCTGATGAAAAAAGTTTTATTGTAAAAAAAAATCCTCTGTCACATTTTACAAAAGCATTAAATAATCATAACGTTTCATATTTACATTTTTTTCATGTACAGTAAACACGTTACCTTTAATGAACCTGTTCACAATAAAAGTCATTGAAATCGGCTATTGCAGCTCTTCTGATTGGTTAATATCATTCTTCTTCCTCATTAGCTGCTGCTGCTGGCACAGTGGGTAGAGCCTCGTCCTCAGAGCTGGTCTGACGAGCCGACGTCCGAAACAAACGCATCAAATCCCGGAACCTGCGAGACACCTGGAGATACATGGAAAAGTTACTGACAGTTTACTGTTTATAAACTTCAAAGACACTTGGAGAAATGAAGAAGAATTACTGACACCTTGCAATTTATAAACCCCAGAAAACCAGTGTAGATAGTGATCATGAAGCAGAAACCTCTTCTGTCCTTTAATACAGAATTTCAAAAAAAAACAAACAAAAAAAAAAAAAAAAAACAACCAATCACGGCACCAACAGAAATCTAAAATCCAGTCACCTCACTGGGAGTCTTGTTGCCAAGCAGAGTAGAGATGGCCTGGAACGTGTTTTGATTGGCTCCTTCCTGCTGACATGTCGTCAAGATGACCCGATCTGCTTCTCTGCAAAAGAAGAACAGGAATAAATACACAGTTACCTCCTGCTGCTCCTCTTGAGAGATGTAGGAGTAGGAGTACCTGGTCCAGAGGATGACTTTCTCTCCACTTGCTGTCAGAGAAATGTTCTTGGCACAGACGGGGAGGTCAGGAGGAGGACTGGGACGAGGAGGAACAGAGGAGGATGACAGGGTGGAGAGGGCAGAGGAGGAGGCGCATACAGATGGAGAGATGTGAGAAGCTGAGGGGGAGATGATAGAGGAGGTGCAGACAGCGGGAGAGGAGGAGAGAGAGGTAACTGATATAGAAGTGAAGATGGAGGAGGTGACAGAAGAAGTGGAGGATGTGGAGATAGAGGAGGTGGTGGAGGAGGTGACAGAAGAAGTGGAGGAGGTGGTGGAGGAGCAGATAGCTGTGTCGGAGAAAATGGAGGTGGTGGTGACAGCAGAGGCAGAAATGGAGGAGGTACTGGCAGTGGTAGAAGAGATGGAGGAAGTAATAGAGGAGGAGGTGGGGGTGACAGACGGGGGTTGTAGTGCCTCCTCTCTCCTGCTCCTCTTCACTGTTGGGCTTTGCTCCTTGTCAATGCTCTTCCTCTCCTCCTCTTCTTCATCGTCCTCCTCATCATCCAGCTCTTCCTCCTCCTCCTCCTCCTTCTCATCAGTCAGAGGAAATGAGCCTTCCCATGATGCACCGCTTCGATCTGTTGATACAAACAATACAGTTCAAAAATTAATATACCTGCCTGTTAATTATCACACACCTATTTATTATAAACACACACATGTCCATTATAACACACACCTGTTTGTTAATCATCACACACACCTGTCTGTTAATTATCACACACACCTATTTATTATAACACACACCCGTCCATTATAACACACACCTGTTTAATTATCACACAAATCTGTCTGTTAATTATAACACATCTGTCTATTTATCATAATTCACGCCTGTCTTAATTATCAAACACTTATCTATTTATCATAACACACAAATGTGAATTTATTATAGTACACACGTCTGTTGATTATAACATACACCTGTCTGTTAATTTTCAGACATATGTTTTTATTTATTATAATACACACCTGTCTGTTAACGCAGGACATGTGAGTCTGTTACATACCTGGTTGTGGACTGTCATCGTCCCCCTTCAGGTCCAGATATTTGTCACCTGGTTCACCGCGGGCGGAGCTTATCTGAGAGTACAGAGGGTCCAGGCTCTTCATCGCTCTGGACACGCCCCCTGAGGTCTGGAGGGGGGATGAACAGGTTAGTCAGATGGGTGAGGTGTCTCTACCCGTCACTGATTTACAACTGCTAAAAGATGGACGACAGACCTTATTGCCATGGCAGTGAGAGCATCCTTTCCTCCTGTGTCTACGGATCTTTGCATCACGACAGGGACAGGGCCAGTCTTTGTCCGACCAATCACAGTCCTGGAAAGATCAAGCAATTGTTATCTGACCAATCACAGTCCTGCAAACATTAAAATTTTCTCCGGCCACTAACATTGTCAAATCAGCAGAGGTTTCCCAACTGACCACACTGGATTTGCTTCATACTTTATGTAAATAATGTAATTTTATCCAACAAGTGTTGCTAAAAAAAAGTTCCATAAGTCATTACTGAACTATTCACGCTACATGCTTAAAATTTTCAGGGACTGTTCTACACAGATATCAAATATCTTGAATTTCTAAAATGGTTGGCCTACAGTTGCATATTTGCCAAGTTATAAAAATTATATTAAAAAATTCTTTTGTATTTTGGAGCCTACAGTATCTTCACACTGTAGTTTAACTTTTTATATATTATACTCATGTAATTGTACTTTCTTAGCAACTAGGTGCATGCCTGAAAGAAATAAAAATTTCTGATTTATGAGGCATTAAAAATGAAAAAATGATTACACATCTGTATTTCAAGTGCAAATTGCCCATGTATGACAAAGTCTACCCTAAAAATGATACCACAGGAAAGAGCATGTTTTAATTATTAAAATATAAAGTTGGTACGTTGAACCAAACTATATTTATTAAGGTATCAAACACACCACATTTTACTACAAATGGACATTCTGCACAAAACAGGTCTACAATTTAACTAAGGCAATGTCAGGAAATTAAAAGCTTTGAAGAAATAGTGTCTACTTTAAAAGTTTGAACAATACAATGAGGTCCTTTTCCTAATCCAGTGGAAGTGTACATTGCCTGCCAGTTAGTGCAAGTTGGGCATCAACGATCTTCAGGATATGCACATGAGGGACCCAACACTGACTTCCACCGGACGTGTGAATGAATGAATAGTTCAAAAGTAATGACTTATGAAACTTTGCAGTTTTTTAGCAACACTTGTTTATTAGGACCTCGACCCCTTTTTTTAAAGTCTCTATATCTCAGAAAATAATGAAAATACAAACTGAGCAATTTGCAGACTTCTTGTTGGGTAAAATGACAGTATTTAGATGAAGTGTGAAACAAATCCAAGATGGGCAGTTGCGAAGATTTTCTAAAATCTTTTGATTTGTCATGGATTACAAACAGTCCTTCTCTGAATCAATCGCAGTCCTGGAAACATCAAACAGTCTTTATCCGACCAGTCACAGTCCTGGAAAAGATTAAAAATAACCATTGTGTGAAAAAGTCCATGACTTAAAGTCACAAAAGATTTCTTCGTACCTTGTAGTTTCTGTGGGCGTCCATCTTCCTCCTCTGACGCCGGCTTGTCATTGGTTGGATTTTATGCCCCTCTTCCTCTTCAAGCTCTGGGAGCGTCACTTCCTCAAAGCCACCACCGACTCCACCTCCTGACACTTGGCCAATACCATCTCCGCCGTCTGACCCGCCCCCTCCCTCCTCTGGCCAATGAGCTTCTTCAAACTGTCTGGGACGGGCCGGAGGGGGTCGAAGCTCATCAAAAAATACCCAGAATTCAGCTTGTAGATGGGTGTGACCTTTTAGCAGCGTGGCCATCTGTGCTTTCAGCTGAAAACCAAGAGAACAGCTGATTTTACCTTTAACACACCGATAAACAGTTTATCAACAACTTAAACAAATAGCTGGTCAATAACTTCATGTTACATTAAACATTAAACAACATCAGATCTGTCTCATTACACACAATGATAATGGTTAAACTGGTCTCCCTGCTGTTATTGATAATAGTTAAACTGGCCTTTGTGCAGTTATTGATAATGGCAAAATTGGGCTCTGAGCAGTTATTGATAATGGTTAAATTGGGCTCTGTACCAGTTGTACCTCGTGGATGCTGGTTGGACTCAGGTCCGGACCGGTCTGAAGAGCTTTGATGATTTTCTGATAATGTGATGGATTATCTCCAAAACTTATCTCCAGCTGTCGCAGGAAACGACGGCTGCGTTCAAATGCCTGCTGCTCCTCAAACTGCAATGACAGTGTTACACCAGTAGTTGAGAGATAATCAATACTTGGATGTTCACTGGCTTCACAGCTGTAAGGAAAGTAAAGCATCAGTCAGGGAAACACCTGAAATGTAAATGCACCTGTGATCAGCAATAACACTGAGAGAAATTTTATTCACAAGAAACAGTTCAACAGGTTGACCTAGTCACTGTGTACTACATACACATACCTTTAATATACCTGAGATGCACCTGTGATTTGGGCTGGATGTCAGTGCTAATCTACTGATTCAATTCTATTCTGTTTAAATTCACAAAGTCCAGAATCAATTAAATTAGATTCATTTCAATTTTTGATGATTTAGTTACATCAGATCAATACCAGTGTTGTGTAAGGCATTTCTCAGAGTTTATCCTGGGAACTTAAATTTCTTCTGCATTCAACAAGTTAGCAACACTGTTGTTTCCTTGAATATAAAACTGTGTAAAGACACATTATTGGCTAAACTTTAAACACATTTCCTGCTTATGAAGCTGGGCTGAGGTTTTATTTCCCTTGGCAAATGTAAAATAAGTAAAATGTGACATCTATTTTTTTTTACGTCCCCATGTGGAAAACACTGAGCAGGAATGGTAAAATCCTGCAGTTTACAAGGCTTTATCATTCTGCACATTTCAAAAGGTAAATGCTGTCCCTTACAACTATATATGGACTGTCAGTAGCAGATGCTTCAACTAAGTGCAGACATCCACTGTAATGATCACTGTGAGCACAGACAGGAGAGAAACTGAAAGTCTGCTTACTCATTAATCTGCCTGGTTTGTGTTGTAGGGGCCATCAGCCTGATATCTGCAGACAGCTTTTCGCTGGTGTTTGCTCCCCAGTAGGAACAGACTAAATAAATTAGAATCCACACACTGTTCACTTGATTTCCACGGCCTCACATCTCGTAACCAGAGGTAATCTCTCTTCAACAATACAAAATGAGTTTAGAGTCTTTTTTCAGTCCATCCCTCTGGTAGATGCCTGAGTCAGCAAACCATCCTGAGTCAACAGATGAACGTTTACTGAGAAAAGACGCAAAGATTGATCTCTGGATTTTAAGAATTGATTCAAGAATCATTAAAATAAAACTCACGATTAATCGGAAAATCGTTTTTTTTTTTTTTTTTTTTTTTTTAAATCCAGCCCTACCTGAGGTCCACCTGTCATACACCTATGACACACCTGATACCCCTGTGATCCTGCAATGATACACCTGGTGTCCGCCTGGTGTCAACCTGTACTCACCAGTCCACACTGCAGCGCCTGCTCAGGATGCAGGAATGCGGCAAAGTCTCGGAGGAGGTCTGTCCGATCTCCAAGGATACATCGCAGCTTCCTGAACAGCAACACCACTTCCCTTCCTTCTCCCACCTGCTCGAACTCATTCAGCAGAGACACAAACTCCTCCACCTGCTCTGGTACATCCTGCAGCGCCTCACGTACCTGTCGACACACAGTAACACACAGGTTAAGGCAGCTCAGTGCCTCCATGTCCAGGATAGTAAAGCTCTTAGTCCTCTCACCCTGCTCAGGTAGCTCTGAGCGAATGCCACATCTTTGCTCTCTCGGTGCGGGTCGTTGTCCAGGATGTTCTCGTCGAACAGCAGCAGCAGTTTTGCAGCGTCTTTGCTGCAACGCTCCTGACGACCCCTCCTCAGGCCACGAAGCGGTCGGGTTCGACCTGCAGAGACAGAGAGCTCAGGGAAAAAACCACCTCAAGAGACATTTAGTGCAGAGACACAACAAAGCGACCTCTGACCTCGTCCTCGTCCAGGACACCTCCCTCCTCCTCTGGGCGTCCCCTCTCCTGATGGTGTCTCCTCGTCTTCTCTCACCTTACTGGTCCTCCCCTCTCCTGACTCCTCCCCTTTAGGCCCCTCCTCTTCCTCCTCCTCCTCCTCCTCCTGAGAGCCGGGGGAAATCGGAGAGTGATCCTCTTCTGAGTCTCCGTCTGCACAGAGACGCCTCTCAGCCGCCAGCCAGGTCAGCTGTTTCATGGTCTCCTGAAAGGCCAGACGTCAGTCTTTTAATACCATTGACCATCACATACTATTACAGAGACTGGAATATTTAATTGGCTTTGCAGGAACCACACTAAGCTGGTGTAAATACTTTTTATCAGATCATTTCAGTTTGTACACGCTAATTATAGGTACGTTATCAATTTATCATACAACAAATACACCCCAATAATTTTTGTTGACCTCAATATTGCCCGTTGTGTTTACATGCGTGTTTGTTTACATTCGAATGTCACCAACGTTTTAGCCAACATGATGCCAGAATAAACAGCAGGGTTTTCACTACCATCATAAGGCTTGGGCACAGCGATTGAGCATTTTTTTATAGCGCCTAAATCAAATGAAGAGAAAAAAAATATGCTGAGACATGTTTTGCTGTAATTTCTGATCGTACTGCTTCTATTCTCTCGTCAGCTCTCTGTGTCTGAGGTTCACCGTGAATGGGGCTCAGCTCCTCCACACACACAGCGTCGGCCACAATGAACCATGTAAAGTGAAGATAACGTGTTACTCGTGGTTAATAGGTTTTTTTCCTGATGACTGCAGAATTCCAGCCAGAAAATTTGGAAGAATAAGGATAGATGGACTTGGTTTAAAAGCTGCACTCCAAAGCTCCGGTTTGGGAATACTTTGGGTTTAAGCTGTAGTGTCTACTAATGGTCTGCATGTGAGGCATTCAGGGGACATCTGTAAATTGTAGCAACAGAAAATACCCTGGGTTACACTCTCCCCCTCTAAACTCAGCCCATTAATGTTGTTGTTTTATTAATATTTTGATTATTATTTATGTTTTATTTATTTAGGATATTTTAATATTTTTTTTCTCATTACAATTCCAATGTCTGAATATTCTTAACAATTAAAAGTTCATTGCTCTTTGAAGCGTGTACTTCCATTATGATACTATTATATTAACATTAAATCAGTGGCATAATATTGTTTTAAAATGACAATAATATTGTTTATCATAAGAACATATAACATATTTCCGGGACAATATATAATTCAACAAAAGTAGTTATCTTGACAGGCCTAGTTAACAATGAATCCTCCATGCATGGAAAAGTTAGACACAGAGTTCCACAAGGCTCTGTGCTTGGGACAATTCTATTCACCTTACATATGCCTCCTTTAGGCAATGTTATTTGGAAACACGCTATAGAGTTTAATTGTTATGCAGATGATACCTTATTATATTCATCAATGAAACCAATCAGTTAGCTAAACTTCAAGCATGCCTTAAGGACAAAAATACTTAAGATGACCTACAAATCTCTTCTATTAAACTCCCCCAACACCTCAGAAACACATTTTCTAATGATATAGTTACTCTAGATGGCTCTGCGCTGGCGTCCAACATCATGGCAAGGAATCTCGGAGTTATCGTCGATCACGCTATGTCCTATAACTCCCACATAAAACAAACTTCGAGGACTGCCTTTTTTAACCTATGTAACATTGCAAAAATCAGGCACATCCTGTCTCAAAAAGACGCAGGAAAACTAGCCCATTTTTTTGTTACTTCTAGGCTGGATTCTAGTAATTCTTTATTATCATGCAGTCCCAACAAGTCTCTAAATACTCTCCAGCTGATCCTGAATGCAGCAGCGCGAATACTGACAGGAACTAGGAAGAGAGATCATATTTCTCCTGTGTTAGCTTCTCTGCACTGGCTCCCTGTAAGACAATATAATTTAAAATCATCCTCCTCACCTACAAAGTCAGGCACCGTCATATCTTAAAGAGCTCATAGTATCTTATTACTCCACTATAATACTGCGCTACCACAATGCAGGCTTACTTGTGGTTCCTAGGGTCTCCAAAAGTAGAATGGGACGCAGAGCCTTCAGCTATCAGGCTCCTCTACTGTGGAACGTTCTTCTAGTTTAGGCCTGGGAGGCAAACACCCTTTCCATGTTTAAGAGTAGGCTTAAAACCTTCCTTTTTGATAAAGCTTACAGTTAGGGCTGGCTCAGGCTTGCCTTGAACCACCCCCTAGTAATGCTGCTATAGGCCTAGACTGCCGGGGGATTTCGCAAGATGCACCAAGCTCCTCTCTCCTCCTCTCCTTCTCCATCCATACATATTCATATCCCATTAATGCTTGTTACTAAGTCGGCTTCTTCTCTCTCCCGTAGTTTTGTGCCTTCTCATTTCTTTCCTCTCTCCTCCTGTCGCTTTCTGCAGGTATTTCTGCCTCCGGATCAGCAGAGTCTGTGACTGCAAATCACCTACTGCCTCCATGATCCTGCTCAACACCCACTGCTACAAATATTATTATCATTCTTAATAATAATAATAATAATAGATAATAATAATACTATTATTATTATTATTATTATTATTATTATTATTATTATTATTATTATTATTACTATATGTCTCTATGTCTATATTGTGATATGTCCCCCTCTTTTTCTCTCTCAACCAAAGTGGATGAGGTAGATAGCCGCCCAACATGAGCCGTGTTGTGTTCAAAGTTTCTACCTGTTAAAGGGAGCTTGTCCTTGCCACTGTCACCATGCTCTTGCTCATGGCGGAAAATTGGGTAACTGTAAATATAACTATAAAGAGTACGGTCTAGACCTGCTCTATATGAAAAGTACCCTGAAATAACTCCTGTTTTGATTTGGTGCTATATAAATAAAATTGACTTGACTTGACGGTCTCCTGAAAGGTCAGAGGTCAGCAACTTCATGGGTACTGAAAGGTCGGAGGTTAGCTACGGACTTACATGGATCAAAGATCAGAGTTCAGGGGGTCAAAGTACGGAAGGTCTGAATCTGTTGTGGAAACCTGAGTAGAAACTGGAGGATGACCAGTATGTAACGATGACAACAGAGATCGTGATTCAGCTCACCCGGACTGATGAAGGAGGACTTTCTGTTTACCTGTAATTCTGGAACAGAAAGCACCGACTCTTCCGACGCTGATGACATCACTTCCTCCTCATCTTCATCCTGTGTGAGGTCATCAAAGTCCTCCTCCTCCTCCTCCTCACCCTGTCGGTCCTGATCTTCATCCTTATCCTTCTCTCCTTCCTCCTCCCTCTCTCCTCCACCATCCTCCCTCTGTCCTTCCTCCTCCTCCCCCTGCCCTCCCTGCTCCCCCTCTCCTCCTCCACCTGCTTCCTCCTCTCCACCTCCTCCTGAACCTACTCCCTCTCTCCCCTCTTCCTCCTCTCCACCAGTATTATCTCCGCCGTTCAAACTGACCAGACCCACAACAGTCCAGTCCTCCCGGTTCTCTTCCTGCGCCTCACCCTCAGTCGCTGCATAGCTCCTCTTCTCCTCCTTTGACAGCGGGCTCAGCATTGATGTTGAAGCTGAATTTTCCTTCTCCACCTGTCTCTCCAGCTCCACCTGTCTCTCCTCCTCCACCTGTCTCTCCTCCTCCACCTGTCTCTCCTCCTCTTGTGGGGGGTGGGGCCCTGTGAAGGTCTGATCGACCTCATCCTGTTCCTCTTTGATTGGTCTGCGAAGCTGCGGCCCAAGAGCATTTTGGGAAGTGGCGGTGGGTGGAGCCGGTGGTGTCAAACTCTTTATCTGGAGGAGGAAGTAGCCCAGCTTCATGGTGCCAGCTGAGCAAGGCATGATGGGATTTGCAGTGTCGTGGTTGGACAGGGAGGGAAGGGGGAGGAGTAGCGGGAGAGGGGCGGTTTGTTGCCTAGAAACACTCTGCTGCATGCCTGAGCCAATAGGATGGCGGGACCGGATGACGTCAGAACACACAGAGTGCGCGGGGACTGGATGAACAGCAGCTAGTGGGACGGTTCCACAGATTGGAGGCGGAGCCAACGGAAGGGCTCCTGAAAGAACAGGAGAGTCCGAGAGTAACGTGACATCTGGAGGAGGCAGAGAGAGATAGCTGATTGGCTGCACGTCTACCTGTCTCTCTACCTGTTTGTCTTCTGGTCTGTCCACCTGTTTGCCTGCCGGGGCTTTAGCGAGTGGCAGCAGAGATGCATTGTGGGCCAGGGTGAAGAGGCGTCTGTGGGGGGTAGGGGGTGGGCGGTATGTCTTGTTGAGCCAATAGGGGTGGAGCCTGAGGGTGCAACCCAGGGGGAGGGAAGGGGGGCAACAGGTGGAGCGCTGTCGGGTCTTCTGGATTATCTGCTGACTGTTCTACAGGTGAGAATATCAGAGAACCAGAGTCACAACCAACAACCTGAGGGTTAAATCACTCTAGTTATTGGTAATAATGTTAGTAACACGTTAGTTAACATGGTAGTGATAGGTGAGTTAACATTGTTAGGTTAGTTATTATGTTAGTGACAGGTCAGTAAAATTAATCAGGTGTTCGTTGGACATTATAACATAAAACAGCAGAATTCTCTAATTACTGATGAAACTGAAAATTGATCAGTTGATTTTCTGTGAGAATTTAACGAGTAGTCATTAAGTGGCCTGTGAGAAAACCCTGTCTCTCTTTGTTGGTATCATTATTTAGTTCTCTTTCTGTAGACCAGCAGTTGAATTTTATTTATTTTTTGTCTCTTTGTCTCTCTGCTGTCTGTTTGAATAGAAACTGAACTAACATTTACTAACAGACATGAACAACACATTACGAATTTTAGGTCTGTAAAAAGCTTTGACCTGTAACTGTAACTATGGTTACCAGGTACTGAATATCAGGTGTTATTTCCCGAAATCATGTGAATGTGTGAGAACTCTGACACCTGGCAGTGAAAACAGGAACTGAACTGTTGCTCTGTGGTCAGTCTGTGGTACCAGATGATGTTATCATCTGATGTCAGTGGACAGTGACATCTTAGCCAAGTCTCTAAATATCTAACTAACTATGAATGGTGTAATCTCTGTGTCTGCGTCTCGATTTCTTGACAACCGCTCATCTGATCAACTTAAAATTTGGCGTCTATTGCTGAGGACCCAAGGAAGTGCAGTATTGACTTAAGTTTTTTGGATGAGAGGTTCTCGTGAAAGCTTCAACATCATTTTCTACATGTTACATAACGTGAAGAAAAAGGAACACAGAACGTCATAAATAATGAAGTCACATACACTGTGATGTCATCAGTGACATTACTCCCATCAGGCTACAGACAGGCACATTTTGAACAGGCACTGCACTAGTATATACAATACGAAAATGGTCTCTATTGTTCCTTTGGACTTCATTTTACCACGCCACACCAGTGGCCCTTTGCCATCATTATCTATAATTACAGAATAAATACTTAACAATATTATACGGAAACATGCATAGTCATTTCTTGTACTTTAGTATCTATACAACATATGAAATGGAAAGACAAGCTCAGTTACAGTGGCAAAACAGCAAACAGAATGGTTTATGTGATGATACATGTAACTGTTCTAATGTGGTTGTGAACTTCTTGAGGTCAGTCATCGTTTTAGTCATATTCAGTCAGTCATATTTTCTCCCGTTATAACAGTGTTCTTTCAAAACACATCAATGAAATGAAGGAAAACAACCATAGTGAAAATAAACCACAAACTGCTTCGTTGAATGTATAATTAGGAAACAAAGTTGAATATAAGTGTAAAAAGAGAAGTTTATAATCATTTATTTTTTATGCACTTTTTTCAATTTTTTTAATTCTTTTTTAGTATCTAGACTGGTTCATTATTTGATTGGACAGCTGCTGAGTTTAGAAGGCCACACCTGAGGTTGAGAAAAGGTCCATTTAGTAGCTGTTCCTGAGCTTTCCTTATCAGCAGATGGAATTGCCAAAAACTGGCTTAAAAGCAAACTCCATTTGCTTCAATCTGTTTCAATTCCTTTTCATACACAATGGAAATCTAGTGGCTGCCTACTGAGACTTGTCTGAGTGTGTAGTCCATCAAACTTAACATCAATTTTGCAATTTACATAGAGCAAACTTTTCAAAATTAATCTGTACTTAAAATTCATTATCACACGTCCTGGAGCATTTTAAAAAGGTTTTAAAGATTATTTTCTGGGCTAATTAATTTTTTTGTCCAACAGTCCTAAAAGATATTTCAGTTAATATAATTTGAGACATGCTAATGCAAAAAATTTTAGCTTCTCAAATTTGAGAAGCTAAAATCATCAAATGTCTGGCATATTGCCTTAAAAAAATGATGATAAAATGATTATCGAAATAGCTGCCATTTCATTGACTAACTGAAGAGATTCCTCCATTTATTTTAAACTGTAAACTGCACTTCCTGTTATCATGGTAACCACGTCTTCTTTTGACTTGAGACACAACCCTTCGATGATGTCACTGATGACCATAAAATGTCATGTTCGATTTTGACAGACACTGCGCTTGTAATTCTGTAATTTGAAATTACAACAGAGGAAAATAACTGACTTCAGTTTATGCACTCAGCAGCAGCTGTCAGGCGTCTGGATCTGAATACAGATCTAAATGTGGATCTGGTTTAGTCTGTCAGACCTTGAGCCAGTTGGGCATGTTGGAGGTGTTTTTATCCACTGGGGGGCGCTGGTCTCCTGGCTGAACTCTGCTGCAGGCAAGCGGCAGCGGGGGGACAATTTGCTGCGTCAGGAACATCTGAAAACACCACAAGAAGAGTTCAGCTTCACCTGTAGCCGGTCCAACCTTAACCTTCCACATGTTTACCTGTCCAACCTTTACCTGTCACACCGTCACCTGTCACACCGTCACCTGTCCGAACTTTGTCTGTCACACCTTCACCTGTCCAAACTTTACCTGTCACACCTTAACCTATCCAACCTTCACCTTTCTGACAGAGAAGACTACACCTGCTATAAGATTCACTGATGATGTCTGACAGAGTGTGGTGACCTCACAGTCACAGTGATGTCACCTTGATGATGTTGTTTTGCGGCGCTCGTGGGCCGCTCATCTCTCTGATGTGTTTCCGGAAGTTCCATCGATTCTTACACAGCAGGTACGAGCTGATCAGCTGATCCGACTGGACCGCTCCCTCGAAGTGCTTCAGACCCAGAACGATCAGCCTGCACGTAGGCATCATGGGAAATATGACTGTTAGTCTGAACCATGGACAAGTATATGAACCTGGATATCAGATTCAAAGATGGCTTAAATTAAAATTTCTCGCCGAGTGCCGTGTAGTAGTGTACATGTACCCATCCTCTCCTGCAGTGTAAACACTTCTGTGTTGTGTGTGTTAGAGTGTGCATATCTATGTGTGTATATTGTTTAGTAGTTGATAGTATATGTACCCGTCCTCTCCTGCAGTGTAAACACTCCTTTGGTGTTGACTGTGGAGAGCAGGGTCCAAGCTACAGACAGGAAGCAGTTCCGGGTAGAGGAAGATGGGTCTGGTGGCGAACAGCCAGGCGGTGTCAGCAGGCAGCAGAGGGAAGGCGTGGCCTAAACAGAACCAGAACCAGAATCTGAACCAGAACAACCTGAGAGAATGACTGCTGGACTGACCAAAGAAGAAATACAAAAATTTCTGTGTGTTGGGACTTTAAACCTGCTGACAGAACAAAGTTTTATTTCTCCTCCTTACTGTTGGTAGCAGGAGTCATCCTTGGGAGCCATCGTCTGGAGGCAGCAGGAGCAGGAGGAGCAGGAGGAGGCTCCTCTCTCTGCTCCACCTCCTGCAGGAGATCCAGCGCCCCCTGGAGGTTACACACTCTGAAACTACTGGCTAGGCACACCTCCTCCTGATGGCTGGCAAACTGCTGCAACTCCTCCTGGAGGCAGGAGAGAGGAGGCGGGAAGAGAGATATTCGGTTATGTTGTTTACTGACTGACCAGGTAGTGTCTTTGTTGTTGTTGTTGCCTGACTGACCAGAAGCCTGTACTACGTATCAAGTTCAACATACCAAGGATATCTTCAAGATATCTGAACACCATTTGAAAAATGTGATATCTAGTATCCAAAGAATGTCTGTGTCGATTTTGGTAGCAATTGAATGAAGACTTGCTGAGATACAGTATATATATTAATTGATTTTGCATATTTTGAAAAATGTAGTAACAGACTTCTGAATTGAACATAGGTTGCAGTGAGTCAAACTTTGTCACACATCAGTTGGAGTGTTGAAAAAAGTTCAACTCTGTAGGACGTACAGGAGATTCTTTTGGAGTTGTTTTTGGGAATGTGAAATGTTTAGAAATTTAGTTTTGTTGTAATACGCCACACTCACTTTAATCAATCATTATCAAATTTCAATGATCAACGGAGTCATGACCCTAGATTGTGCAAACGGAATTTCGTACAAATACATGCAGCCAATTCCGAGTTATAAAATTTTTTCATTGGAGGTACCACCTAGAGTTAAGGCACAATGCAATTTAAATTAAGTAAGTTTCATGAAAACTCCTGAACATATGACACTCTGGTAGTGTTTGTGTTTTTTGTTGTTTACTGACTGACCAGGTAGTGTTTAGTATGCAGTCAGGGCATCGAACGGCGACTTGCATGCTTTTAGAGAATTTTTGTTTTGTCTCAAATGCCAAACCCATTTGAACTACTACTTTAGCAAAAAAAAAAAGACCAAATTAATTCAGTTAATCCAATTGATCATTCTGATATCAGAAGCCATGACTTCTTGATTACATTGGTCTCTGTCCCTACTTCAAAAGAATAGGTCCAGTACAACAACTTTGTCTAAATAAGGATAGTTATTAACTACCATCAGGATTAATGCAATGACTGACAATCACACAATAATAGGCAAAATGGAGTAAACAAACAAGCCCAGACCTCCTTCTCCAGCTCTTCTTGGAGGATCCTGAGGTATTCTTTTGAAAAGATTGGATTCAAGAGTGTAAACCGTAAACAATTCATGGATCCTCGGTTGTTCCCAGGCCTAATGTGATATATGATCCTCCAGTGTTCTCTCAGCCATCCAGGAGGATCCTAATCAGATGTTGAGGGATCCGGCATTTCACTTTTTCAGTCACTACCCAGAGACCAGGGCCACAGCTGAGGACTGGAACAGATGCCCTGTTCATACCTGGCATTAACATGTGTCTTGGTTGTGCAATCAAAAGTGGGCTTCACAGTACAGATGGATAATGACCTAAAACATACTGCAAAAGCAACCCAAGAGCTTCCCAAGGCAGAGAAATTGAAAATTTTTTCAACGGCCAACTCAGTAACCTGACCTCAACCCAATTTAGCCTGATTTTCTCTTCCTGAAGACAAAACTGAGGGGAGAGAGTTCAACAAACAAGCAGCAAATGAATGTGGCTGCAGTAAAGGCCTGACAAAGCCTCTCATAGATGGAAAGTCAGCATTTGGTGATGTCCATGGGTTCTGGATGTCAGGAAGTCATTGACCGCAGGATTTTCATCCAAGTATTAAAAATAATCCTTATATTTATGATTATTTTGGTTTGTCCATTTACTTTTGAGCCTTAGGGACTATGTATAAAAATAGTTGTAATTCCTAAACAGTTAATGCTGAATTAAATCTGAAAGTCTACACTTCAATCACATCTTCATGGCTTCTTTTCAAATCCATCGTGGTGGTGTACAGAGGCAAAATTACAAAAACTGTGTCACTGTCCAAATACTTAATAATTTAATTTTAATACTTAATTTTCAGACATCGTGGACAGCCAGCTTACACGATTTGTACAACTTGTATTTGTTTGCGAATGAGTATATAAATGCAATCATACAGAGGACTTTTGTTGAGTAGGCGGTCCTTCAATGTGTCCTTGGACATATTTGCGTACACACTGCTAAAAGACCACCTCCAAATGTTATCTGAGCGATTGGATCACAATACGTCCTCAGTGTGTCTTGGGTGCATTTACACCTGTACTTCACACCTGAGCTGTCCACTTTTCATCGGATCACCCAAGACGCATGTTAATGCTAGGTATGAACAGGTCCAGTGATCCGCTGCTGAATCCAGAGCGTCACCTTTCAGGATCATCTTATTTCTTTTGAAGTAACGAGGGAACAGGCCACACCTGGCCATGAGACCGATTGTCAGTCAATTGTCCTATTACTTTTGTGCCTCTGAAAATGAGGGACTATGTATAAAAATGGCTATAATTCCTAAACAGTTAATACGATATTTTTGTTAAACCCCTTAAATTAAAGCTGAAAGTCTACACTTCCATCACATCTTGATGGCTCAAACTCACTGTGGTGGTGTATTGAGGCAGATAAAACAAAAATTGTCTATCCAAATACTTATGTACCTAAGTGTACGAAACAGAGCACACTCTAAAACACTAGAGGACACAATATAGACCGCTAGAAGGCGCTATATGGAACAGAATAGAACACTATACAAATCACAAGCAGGCAGTATATGAAACATTAGAAGATGTTAGGTAAAACACTATGGTACAGTATATAAAAAACTAGTGGATGCTAAATAAAATACTTTAGGAGAAAAAGACTTGATGTGTCCCTACATCACTTCCAGGAACAGAAACCAGCTGAGGGGAAGGTGATGTCAGAATGAGTCATAGAGTAGTAACAACATGGCTTGGGTTGTCTTACAACCTGCTGTATCTGCTGCTGCAGCTGCAGTTTCTGGGTGAAGTCCAAGTAGAGGGCGGGGCACACCCGGCTCGGCAGCACTAAGACAGGTGTGGTGGTGTTGGGTTGTGGGCTGGGTGTGTCTTTCAAGTGTATGTTGTCACGGTGATGATTGGTTGTGTCCTGCAGGGCCCTCCTCTGCTGCAGAGCTTCGTACTGTTTTCTTACTGTTCGCCGTCGCTCAGTTAACATGCCAGCTAATGGCGCCTCAAAACTAGAGACAGAAAAAAACTGGTATAACACAGAAAACCTTTAAAAAAAAAAAAACAAAAAAAAAAACAGAAAACATTTAAAATGTCAAGGATGAAGTTCTACCAGGTTCTCTCCCCATCTGTGTAAGGAAACGGTGACACAGGTATTTCCTAAAACAGGCTCCACCTCCTTGAGGGGTGTGGCCTATGAGCTGTTATCAGAGGACTGAAAAAGAACCTAAATGTGAGATACACTGAACTGTTCCAGCATTGTGTTTGGAAAGGTTTCAGAAGCAGGACAGTTTTTATATCTGACCTGAAGGGGGTGGACCCTGAACCAGGACAGAGTGTAAAACAGAAGAGTGAAACAAGATGTGTCCCCCCAGCTGGATTCTTCTTCATGTCTCTGTTTGAAGAAGCAGCAGCTGGGGCTATTTTTCTTCCTCCCAACCCAAACAGTCACAGCACTTCTCTGCCGCACCGTCCCAACAGGAGGACCTACAGTATATCACAGTGTTCACGTGTCTGAATGTGTTCATATATGTTCATACAGATAAATGTTTCTGTATAGACGAATGTGTTTGTATAGATGAATATATTTATACAGTGGCATGGAAAAGTTTGGGTACCCCTGGTCAAAAATTCTGTTAACTATTCAAGTTAACCGAGTAAAAAAGGCCTTGATTATCCAAGATGGCAGCCAAGTCAGGCCATTGTTTGCTTGTTAGTATCTAATATCTGAGTTTTTGGGTTTTTAAAAAAAAATCTTTTTATGCATGAAAATTTAAGTAATTTGGGCCTAAATTAGTGGTACTTTCCAAGAACAACATCTTCCTTTCAGTTTGGGATTAGATGTTGTAAAATCTTTCTTAGATGTTACTGGATTGCCACAAACCTCTATCCAAGATCTGCTTGAAGCCTACGCCCATCTGGAATCCATCTGCTGGCATATAGCATCTAAGGGGAACAGAGAAGCACTTCAAGGATCCTCTAAGAGCACACAGACAGTGAATAGCTGTGGACCCTGGGTGAGGTGAATTGATTTTGTTACTCCTAGTTGATAGATCTGACCATGTCCATTACTCAGTTTGAGACACTATACTGAGACCCTATACCTGGTCTATCCTGAACAAAACGGTACTTAAGTTAACATCATGTATTTTTTTATATTCCTGGTACTGATTCAATGCAACCCTGGAGTAAATGAACAAAATAGATAAAACAGGGACAGTGAACCTACCATTTTACACGCCAGAAACTCAATTTTGTCAGAAAGATCTTTTGAGTCATATCATTAGTCAATCAGTCCACTTTAACAACTGAAGATTTATTATTCTCAAGTGTTTGTAAACAAGATCCTGTATCTTCTGAATTTCATGATGTTAAATGACTATTTTGTTGCCTCAGAGGACTCTCTCATACATGGTAGGCAATGGTAGTTCTGATAAGTAATTTTCTGTCAAACTAAAAATCAAAATGAATGGTTATGCTTTTATTGATATTGTCTGGAAATGTTCAGCCCAATCCTGGATCTACTACCTTTGTGCAATGTTTACCTACTCCATCAGATGTCAGAAGTAAAACAGGCCTTGGTTTTTTACATTTAAATTTTAGAGGCCTTGTCCCTAAAATGGATATGATCAAGATCTGGGCAAATACGACAAATGCTGAAATAATGGTTCTATTTGAAACCTAGTTTAAGAAATCGGCAACTGATGACTTAATTTCTATTGATGGCTACAAAATCTATAGAACTGATCATGTAGGAAAAGGAGGCGGGGTGGCCATGTATGTCAAATCCAAGCTTATTACCTCCATCACTCTATCAATTACTAAAGAGAAACTGTGGCTTTGGCCTTTAAAGTGGGTTTATAAGGTAAAGGATTCTCATATGACTATGGTTGGCGGTTATATACGCCCCATCCGCCTCAAAGGATGCTCTCAAATCTATCTCAGATATTTTACATGAATTAAATGACTTAGAATTCATCTGTATGAGTTATCTGAACTCAGATTGGTTTTCAGGGACCTCAGATTGTCTTAAACCTTCTGCAACTCATTAATTCACCAAAAGGATGAAATCCTAAAGCACAAAACAAATTTTCATTTTTAAAAGATATTTTAAAAATCTTTTTATGCTGAAAATTTAAGTAATTTGGGCCTAAATTAGTGGTACTTTCCTAAGAAACAACATCTTCCTTTCAGTTTGGGATTAGATGTTGTAAAATCTTCTTAGATAAATACTGGATTGCCACAAACCTCTATCCAAGATCTGCTTGAAGCCTCACATCTAGGAATCCATCTGCTGGCATATAGCATCTAAGGGAACAGAGAAGCACTTCAGGATCCTCTAAGAGCACACCAGACAGTGAATAGCTGTGGGACCCTGGGTGAGGTGAATTGATTTTAGTTACTCTAGTTGATAGATCTGGACCATGTCCATTACTCAGTTTGAGACACTATACTGAGACCCTATACCTAGTCTATCCTGAACAACAACGGTATCTTTAAGTTAACATCATTATTATTTTTTATATTCCTGGTACTGATTCAATGCAACCCTGGAGTAAAATGAACAAAATAGATAAAAGGACAGTGACCACCATTTTACACGCCAAACTCAATTTTGTCAGAAAGATCTTTGAGTCATATCATTAGTCAATCAGTCACTTTAACAACTTGAAGATTTATTATTCTCAAGTGTTTGTAAACAAGATCCTGAGGCAATGGTAGTTCTGATAAGTAATTTTCTGTCAAACTAAAATCAAAATGAATGGTTATGCTTTTTATTGATATTGTCTGGAAATGTTCAGCCCAATCCTGGATCTACTACCTTTGTGCAATGTTTACCCTACTCCATCAGATGTCAGAAGTAAAACAGGCCTTGGTTTTTTACATTTAAATTTTAGAGGCCTTGTCCTAAAATGAGATATGATCAAGATCTGGGCAAATACGACAAATGCTGAAATAATGGTTCTATTTGAAACCTAGTTTAAGAAATCAGACAACTGATGACTTAATTTCGTATTGATGGCTACAAAATCTATAGAACTGATCATGAGGAAAAAGGAGGCGGGTTGGCCATGTATGTCAAATCAAGCTTATTACCTCCATCACTCTATCAATTTACTAAAGAGAAACTGTGGTTTTGGCCTTTAAAGTGGGTTTATAAGGTAAAGGATTCTCATATGACTATGGTTGGCGGTTATATACGCCCCATCCGCCTCAAAGGATGCTCTCAAATCTATCTCAGATATTTTACATGAATTAAATGACTTAGAATTCATCTGTATGAGTTATCTGAACTCAGATTGGTTTTCAGGGACCTCAGATTGTCTTAAACCTTCTGCAACTCATTAATTCACCAAAAGGATGAAATCCTAAAGCACAAAACAAATTTTCATTTTTAAAAGATATTTTAAAAATCTTTTAAAATCTGCTGAAGAGCAGGCTTTCCTACACGATTTGTATTCCAGTGATCTTAGCAGCGTTGACTGTGAATAAGCCATAATCCTAACAAGCTAATTAAGGTCTGAGACCTTGGTAAAAGTTCTGGGAGTCTGAGAGCTCAAATCTCTCAGAGTGCCCACACCTTTGCATGGTGCTCCTTTCCATTTTTTCACTCTAAAATTGTACAAAACATAAATAATCTTTCATAAAATGTTGAAAAGAATGTATCCCCTTTAACATTATGCCTTTTGGAAATAGGTTCATTTTCTACTCATTTAACTATTCAGAGAATAGTTAACAGAAATTTTGACCAGGGGTGCCCAAACTTTTTCATGCCACTGTATACATAAGTCGATATATATGTGTTTATATAGATGACAGGGTTTTCCCTACCATTATAAGACATAGGTGCAGAGTGTAAACAAAATTAACAGAAAAACTATGCTGAGAGTTCTCTATTGAGAGAGAAAGGATATCATATT
Source organism: Xiphias gladius (assembly GCF_016859285.1). Classification (NCBI taxonomy): domain Eukaryota; kingdom Metazoa; phylum Chordata; class Actinopteri; order Istiophoriformes; family Xiphiidae; genus Xiphias; species Xiphias gladius. The sequence goes on from NC_053421.1 coordinate 30,506,580, forward strand.
GGCCCTAATATGAGACAATATTTTTTCTGAAACTTATGTTTAAAAAAGTGGGGGGTGTACAATATTTCAGGAATAGACAATGACGTTTTCATTCATGACAACAGATATTTTTTTTTTAATAGAGAGAGTACCTGTTTAACTATGGTCTTTTACAGAGTGTTAGATTATGGGTTATTTGTAGCCTTATTATGTTGCTATGTTGAGTGTTTAAGTCCATTTATAGTGAGTATTTCAGAGTTAATCAGCCTTAAGTGGTTTGGTTGGTTCAGTTTAAGATGCAGGAGGTTCTGAAGCCTGGTGTAATAGAAGAAATAAATTCTTGAAGAGTGAAAACAAGTTCTTAGTGTCTCCTGATGTCTTTACTGCAGAAGTGAATCAGGGAGAAAATCTTTTAAAAAAATTGGTAAGCTGCCAAACGCTGTTACATTGTGAGATGGCTATGGGGGGATGAGAAAATTGCAGTTCTAATCCATTCAAGTCTTGTTTTACCAATGTTACTTTGTATGGAACACTGTGCCATCAATCAGAAAAATGTGAAGGATTACTTCAGGACATAGCGCTCACTTCTTCATTGAGAATATCTGTTTCGCTTTTCTTCTTACTAATGTCCGAGTTACTGTGAAAAACAACAACCTATGTGTTATCTTTTTCTAAATATTGAATTGAAAATGGTCCAAAATGATGTGAAAATCCACCCCCCTCCCTGACACACACACACATCTTTATGTACATGAAAGCTTTTGTATTGATGTATGTGTTTGTGTTTAAGCCTGACAGCCTTGCCCCTGTCTGACCTCCCACTCCCATCCTGCATAAGGACACAATGAACACACTGTACAGGGGTTATACCGTAAGGCCTGGGGGACATTGAATTTGGGTCCAGTCTGTGACAGGGCATCTTCTTCGTCCCCCTGCTCCTGCTCCTCAGCTGCTATCTCCTTCTGCTGGAGCTGGAGAGGGACCAGATATTGTCAGATGAGAAGCCCTTTTTTACTTAACAGTCCATTACCTCAGAATACAAAAGTACCGTCCACAATTCTTGTTTGAGTTTAAACTAATCAAGACAAATGTGACAACTGATGAAGATTTAGAAGGAATGGTTTCTGTGGTTGAGAGAAAACATGAACCAGACTTGCTGTTGTTTACTTACATCCGCCACAGCGTGGCTGGTATACTTTTTAACCCTGTGAGTCTGTGTGTATGTGTGTCATCATGGCAATATGGGGTCCTGGAGGTACCTAATGTAGTGGGAACTACCCTAGAGGCAGTTTTGAGTACTTTGGCAGCTGTTAATATGTCTGTCTGTGAACAGATTTTGTCACCGTGATAGCATCACAACCATGCAAGATAAAGTCACAAAACTTTACATGTGTGTAAATGAGATCAAAATGAAGGTCGAGTTCATTGGTGTGGGCCGAGCAAAGACGCCAGAAGTAGAGGGGTTGGATGAACAGAAGGGGCCACTGGCGCCCCATGTTACGTCCCTGAACCACATTCGTTTTAAGTGACGGATCACTGTATCCCAGTTTCAATCATTCCATCCACTCTAATCACCAGCCACAGCGCCTGTCAATAATGTAGTGAAGTCTACTCAGCACTCATTGGTTGGAATGTCAACATATTGACGGGTCGGTATGTCAACATATTGACAGGCGTTGCGGCTGGTACTGTTGTGAGTGGAGCTTAAATCAATGCTAAAAAAGTCACTGCTGAGTACAAAAAAACCCACAATGAAATAACAACAAAATAAAGTTCCAAAATCAGTTTAAGTTTGTTTCACTTTCTGATAGTTCCCATCACAAAGTATCGACTCACCAAATCCCAACTTGTCACAAAGTCTCGACCAAAGTATTAGGTCTTGACTCATCACAAAGTCCTGACACGTGGTTTCTATTCTGTTTAAATCAACCATACAAAAAAACATGTGCTACCTATACAGTTTGTGTGGCAAATGGACTGCACTTATGTAGCGCTTTTCTAGTCTTACTGACCACTCAAAGCGCTTACAGTACTGCCACATTCACATTCTCACACATTCTCTCACACACACACACACACACACACACACACACACACACACACACACACACACACACACACGATACATCTGAGGGAATTTGGGATTCAGTATCTTGCTCAAGGACACTTCGAAATGTGGACTAGAGGACCCGGGGATCGAAGCACCGACCTTCCGGTTAGTGGACGACCCGCTCTACCTCCTGAGCCACAGCCGCCCCGGCTCGGAATCAAAATAACACATTTACCAACACGGAGGTCAACAATACAAACTATTGGTAAACAACACAAACTATTAACATGTATCTAAACATCATCTCTGATGACTAGAATCATTCATAAAAATCAGCAGAAACACTAGCTGGTAAGGATAAACTCAACTCACCGTATCAAAGAGCTCCTCCAGCAGCTCGTTCACTTCCCTCTCTGAAAGAGAAGAAGAAGAGTTCAAATTGAGGGGAGGACCAAGAAGAAGAACAGTTAACACATAATCCGTGTCTGAAATCACTCCCTATTTACTATTTAAACTGCTTTACGTTTGCTGCCTACCACTTTATTTGAGTCTCTAAATGCTGAGTGTTTAAATGTATCCAAATATGTTGCCCGCTAAAATTCTACAATGGAACAAAAAAAAGTAGAGTCCAACATGTAGTCACCTTTCTGTTAACAATCCCACAATACAATGCTCGGCTTTTTCACAGATGACAAAATCCCCTTTAAGTGACTCTAGAGCTGTCAGTAATGAAGAAACATGATGGGGATCTGCATCTGAAATCTGAATTTACTGCTGACTACTGAGCATGTATTATACAGCGAGATGTGAATCAGTGAACAAGGGGGTGATTTCAGACATAGCCACAGTCTGAGGTCCTGGAAAGCTCCTTCATGCCTTGACCCGGGCACCCCCACTCCATGACACCTACTGGTGATCTGGACGGCCCGGTCAGTCCTGTAGTCTTCCAGGTCAGGTTCATCCATGTCGTCAAGGAAGTTGTATTCAGGGTCGTCGTCGTCATCTGCTTCCTCTGAGAAAACAAACAGTCAGAGATGTAAATGACAACAACAACAAACAAACAGACTCACAAGGAAACACGACTCGCCCTTTAAAGAAACATGACGATTGATCAGTTTGATCTGAACCTGATCAGATGTGTATGTGAACAGGACCTGTTTGAATGAGTTGAAGTTTGACATCCAACAGAAACTGATTTCCAAATTTTGCAGGAACTCCAGTTTATAGATTTGAGTAGTTTTACAGAAAGAGGGATCTTTCTATAAAACAAGGTAATTTATTTTATTTTTATCTGTGCTAATGTCTTTAAGAAAAACTATAATAAAAAACATATGAGGTGAAACTAAAAACAATGTTTCTGCACATTTTATGCCTCATGAGGATTAATTCCTAGCTGACACAGTAAAAGTTTTCAGTGTGTACTGACACTGTCAGTCAACCTGAGTCATCAAGTTGCAGTCAGATGGTGTGTATATCAACTTTAGCAACAGTTGATCAAAAAAACATAAATCAGTGGGAGTCCTTGATGGACAACAAATTAGTGCTAATTTCGTTAATGAAAACTATGACTAAATATGTTTGTCAACAATCTTTTCTTCAATGATTAAGACGAGATGACATCAACATCATTAAATAGTAACTGTGACTACATGAACATGTAATATCATGAAAAAAGAGACTAAAATGTAATTTAAGAAATAAAAACTCTACCAAAATCTCTATATTTTCGTTGACGAAACAGAGGAGATGAAATTACAAAGAGCATTTTTTCCAAACACTGATATGATCTAAATGTCCTTCTTTGAATGGTTATGCTGCATACTTCTCTTCCTGCGCCCTTGAATAATCTTTCTGGTGATTCTCCACACCAGCAATGCAGCTGCGCACCCATGAACGCAATTCAAACAGTTCTAGACTGGACATAGCTATGCACTTAAACTCTATGGATGTAGGGGATCAGATCACATACAGTGAGGGGAAAAGAACATGACAGCAACAAATCAGGCAGACATTTGGACCCACTTCATATTTAACGCCAGAGAGAGAAAAAGTGAGTGCGTAGTATTGTCAGCAGAAGCCCTGCGGCTACAAAATCACTGGGAAGAAAACCACAAGCCTAAAGAGACACCTTAAGGCGCACCACACAGAAATTGAGGTAACCTATCAGTAAGATGTAAAATAATGTTACTTTACTTTTAAAGCCATATTAAGCCAACAACTAAAGACAATGGTTTAACATCTATTAGCATCTCACAATAACAGCTGCTTTTAGTCTCACTGATAGTCAGTTGCCCAGTCAGCTACATTGGCCAACTTTTTGCTTAAAACAAGTTTGTTAGTTTTGGTGTATTAAACATGCTATCCATGTTAAAACACACACAACTTAACTGCCGTACACATTTTAGGACTTGTCGATTTTGAATGGGTCCGTGATAGCTAAATGTATTGAGTAACATATACTGTAAAAGATTGTTTTTGGCTTGGATTAAGTCTGTTGGGCAGTAGTTAGGTTTCTAGTACTCAGCTTGCTTTGTGTGAGAATATGTTCCAAATATTTTTTTAACAAATTTATTTAAACGGTAGTGTTAAAACTATTATAAACACTTACTATACAACACAGTCTAGTGCAACACTATCACTAAGGCCTACAAAATTAGAGAATAAAATCAAAACCTTTCTGGCACAGTCCTGGCAAAATTAACATTATAAGATTAGAATTTATCGCAGGGCTGTTGTACAAGGTTCTTTCTGATTTTGAAGGGTTTTCTTTTTTTCTGGCCACTTTCTGATTGACTCATATTGCAGGAGTTAGATTGCATTGGATTCGTTAATGCTGTAGAATCTTTCCAGACTTAATCTGTCAGATGAAGTCTTATTTGCGGTTTGCTGAAATTTGCTAAAATGCTCATTCTTGGTCTTGACTCAAACTAGACTAAAACGTCAAGTGTTTCCTCAACTAAAACTGGACTAAAATGTTTATGTTTTTCTTTG